>NC_073745.1:46286615-46604115 GCF_029784135.1 Toxorhynchites rutilus septentrionalis
GAATGTATTCCGAGGGGTAAGCTCTAGAATACACGTGACCACAGTGCAAGTCGAAGAAAATTGGGCGTTACAAGAGTGACAATAATCGTCAAAACGAGTAGCCAAAATTTATCAATCAATTCGAGCAAGACACATGTTCGCAGTATCTGACAACTAACTGAAATCGTCCAAACTGATAAATTTCTACGACGAAGTTTCGGACATGGAAATTTGAGAGCCGCAGGAATTATCCTGGCCGATGCCAATTATTAGACTGCATTGGAAGTGTTACAGTTCATTAAATTTTACAGCGAGTTTGAGATGTTAACATTTGACTAGTGATTACTAACGATTTGCGTTTCTGTGGCACCTAATGGAAGAATACACGAGCTAAATCGGGTCGACATGTGATTTCAACAAAAAAGTGCAACATGTCACGAAGCACACTGATTGATGGACCCATCCCGCAATGAATTTGGCGAGTAAATCATCTCTCGTTTTAGACCAGTAAATTGGTCACCAAAATCGTGCGATTTGACGCCCTTGGATTGTATTTGTGAGGGTATGCCAGATCGTTTTTAAAGCCGATAAATCAGCATCAATTCAAACACTTGAAGACAATATCACACGTGTTATCGTTAAGATATCAGTACTTCTCTCTTTTCATCCTCCAGTAGTCAAACACAAGCGATGGGATAAGGTTAACCGAAGAGATACTTAAGTAAAAAAAACAAATCGTTGAGATACCAGCCGATATGTCCTAAAAAGTAACTCGAAATTGGACTTCATGTATGGATCACCTGAAATGTAGTTGTGACCAACATTTACATGAAATAATCTTTGAAAAAAGGCCAGGATTGATTTTTAACCCCCAATAATGTATGTTATATTTCTTACAATTTTCTGATGTTTGTTCTATAAATTGAAATCCAAACGCTTATAAAATCACCTTTTATGATTATATCCTTGATTTTGAGTTTCTTGGATCGGTAAATTTAATTTTTCATTGGAGAACGAAACGAAGACTTGATAACAAGTTTTGGTTGGGGGGGGAGGCACCCAGTCACGCTAAGCCACAGTTCCAGGGACTCCAAAAAATGAACAATGATTTTTTTGAAATCGTCATATGAAAACATCCGTATAGAAGAGCTCATACTCCCTCACATATTGTACAAAATAAACGTATAGAAGAATCGATAGCCTTTTCAAAACATGTTTCAGATTTCAGCATCAGTATGTAAGCAAAATGAACTTACATTTATTTCTGCCAGCATGAATTAGAATCCTTGCGGAAGCGTTACAGGCCGTTACGTTCGAGGACCCAGAGCAAAGCACTTCGCATGAAAATTGTAGCACCGTATCCTGCAACAGAATGAACACAGTCGTGCTACACGCCATCCCGAAAAATGTTTACTCCAATGAACCACCGAGCAATGGTGGGGATGAAGCATGCGCAAAAGGACCTTCGCGTTCGCTATAAAATTTTTTGCCATAGATCGGATCAATTGAGAGCGGCGGCACAACAAATCCCAATGAGATTCACAGTCGCGCGCTCATCGAAACGGGATGATACGGGAGATGCACCATCATATCATGCGTTACATGTGGCTTGGCGAAGAAGAGTGTCAAAACATTTTGTAAAGAAGAGAGCGATAGAGCACCGTGAGGACGAGAATCGAAAGGACGAATCTGGTTTCGCTCTCTTTCGCCACGACCAACAGGATGAGCGAGAGAGAGGAGTGCGAACTTCCGAAATTCGCTGCCAAAAAAAAATCTAACCCACGAACCAGACGAAACTAGAGCATCCGCACAATCCTGGCACGGAGAGAGGATTTAGTAGTGTCGTGACTTTCATTCGTTGCACTGAAAGGACGGTGACGTTCAGCGAGCGCGGGTATCCTGTCGTGTTTCGTTGTTTCGCGTAGGTGTTTTCCTGGTGTCAAGTTTGGGAAGTCCCAAAGCCGGAAGGTTTGTGCGTGGGTGGTTAATGTTTTGTGGAAGGGTTTTCATGGTGATTTCGTGACACGGTGGTAACGTTCTCCGTTTTTGTTTTCGAAGAAGATCGATGAAGGCTGCTGTTTGACTCCGCCACGGTAATAGTTTAGTCATGTGAGAGAAAGAGAGCGAAAACTACAGTGTAATTGAGAGAGTGAGAGGGAGAGAGATAGAGAGTCCGGAAACAAAAGATCGCCTTCGTGTGTCCTTCCTGTGTGCAAGCTGGGAGAGGGCAGCGCATCCAACGAGAAGGGACGACTCGCGTAGGGAAAAAACAAAAATCAATAAATTTCATTCAAGGTTATTCACATCGGTAAGGCACAGTTTAAACCAAAAATTTTGGGCAAATCGTGAAACAACAATAACAATCTGCCACGGCGGCAGATCGGGTCCGGCCGAAGACGTGCGACCGACCGGATGTAGGGCAGTGCGGGAAAATTTCGGCGGCCGAGCTCGATGATTTTTCCCGAAGCTGGCTGAGTCGGAAAGTCTGAGCAGACAAATCTCATGAACAAATTGCGGAACGAAAACGTAATAATATTTTCCCCTAGACATAACTACCAACGAGAGTCGGAGTAAGGGCAGAAATCTGCGAAGTGATAAATCCAAACAAAATAGCAAAACAACCTAATTTTCCCCTTTCGGAGGGCAGAAAATCTGTCAGGGATGAAACATGAAGATTTGATTTCTATTTTTGTGTAAAGAAACAGCGGAAATTGGGTCAAATTAAATACTAGCAGCATAGATTCCGTCGCGTGTTGACCTGAACCCTGCGGGGCGCTAGTCGAATACAAACGAGTTACAACGGATCGGACACAACGCAAGACTACAGAGCGGAATGGCTGGCAGCGGTAAGTTGACCTATTTTTGTCTCCTGCCACCGTAAACAATCAAACAGAAATAGATACGTCCTGTTCCTGGCACTCGAGGGGGATTCAGCTGGAGTTGTTTATTTTATTGACAGGAACAAAACAGAGATGTCAGCATGTTGGACTGTTTCGACTGCAGATTTTTTTTCTGCAAGCGCAGGTGCCAAATTTTTGGTTGAAAAAAAAAATCAATTAAATTTCCTCACGGGAAATCTTTGCTGCCACAGACCGGAACTCACTTTGTTGTGTCACGGGGAAAGACAAATTGACAAGGCTGAACTATTGGCAGCAACCAATCACCACCCCGTCCTGGGGAGGTGCATCGAGCTACCTCGAAGAGTATATCATTCAGCGTCTGTCCCGGAACCAAACGGTGGGTGGGTGTGTGCCAATGCTAGAATTTATTGTTGATTCCACAAACACCGATCTCCGAGAGCGATAAACGAACTAACGCTAATAAACTCTGCCATTTTCAGTTTATTTTATCAAAACAAATACGAACGTATTGTTCACGGAAGCTTGTTTCGGAATTTATTTATTTAGCTGTTTAGGGACACCGGATTGGGATGCGACGGGAGACGTTTCACTGCTACCTGACGGTGTCTGTTCGGACAGGAATGTGAAAAAAAAATCAATTCTATTTTGCAATCGGTTGCAATGGTTTTTGCGGTGTCATGACCTAGGACATATTTCCCATTGATACGTGATCCTTTTGTGATTGGATTCGATTGTTGGGAATTGTTTTTTTTAAATCGAACATTTGTGGTTCTAAAGATTTTTATTTATCACTAGCTGACCCGGCAAACTTCGTCCCGTCCAAAATGGATTTTCTTGTTATCAATACCTTCAAAAAATCACGTTTTTTCAATAAGCGAATTTGCACGGGTTCAATCACAGAACTTGTCATTGATAGATCTCCTAATCGAACCTTTACTTCTTCCTTTTACTATAAGATTCCTAGTACTTCTACCAAAACTTGTCATTATAATATCAAATTATTTTCAGACACAATTCTCGTTCAACATTTTCCATCATTGCAAATAACATGTTCCTCCGTTACATGGAATCGAATTCATTGCTCAAGCTTTGTGCTTACACATTTTTTGCACATTACACAACACATTCGATCCGTTTTTTTTTAATATAGTTATAAGATATAGGAATGCTTTTTTTCACTTGAAAATCCATTTCCACTTTCGAACGAAGATTTTTTTCATTAGCGCAAACATCAAATGGACTAACAACGCTTGTCACGATGTAATTGTAGAACATAAGGAAATTCAATTTTCCTTATTTTCCCATTTTTTCATAGTTTTCCGAAAATTATCCATTGTTATACAGGTCGGACTCGATCATATACAGACTCGATTATATACAGTTTGGAAAAAAATATTTTTATTTATATTATATATATAGCTTATTTCAAGAAGAAATGTGATCCTTCAACGTTAAGGCAACGTTAAGGTGAAGTTTAAGTGGCTAGTACATGTACAGTTGGGTAAAAATCGCGATTTTTGAAGATTTAGCCTGAATTTTCACCAGGAATTGTTTATATCGATATTGCAGCGAAATTAACAAAGATAGAAGTTGGGTGTTAAAGAACAAATTGTAGTGTGGTTTAAGAGTTTTAACTTGATTGATAGAAACAATATAGTTCAATATAAATTTTTAGGAGAAAATTAATAATAACACATTAAAAATTATTAACTTTTAAGATTTTTAATTCCCATATGTTATTAAAATCCGTTTGTTCGGATTACGGAAAGAAATTCTTTGGATCAACTTCGCTGTTAGTAGATCAAAGCTACAAATATATATTTATTAATTAAATTCATATTTTTAATAGATTTACCCTTTTACATTTAGTTTCTCTTCCTCCTGCAATAGATTTTCTGCCTCGCAAGATTGCCTTTTATCTGCGAATCTTAACCCACGTGTTGTTCGTTTTAATCCGTTTTGTGTCCTGTCTTTATCATTTTAATTAGGTACAATATTCCAATTATGTATGAGATTACTCACGGCTGTAGTTCCACAAATTCACTAGTTATATCTATTATTTTAACTAGTATAATCAATTTAGGAATAACTTTATTTTAACTTGTGATTTTTAAACACGTACTTTCCACCATGAACCTTTCATGTTTTTTGCCTATTTGACAATTGACTAGTCCGAGAGTCAGTTGTAGCTCGTTTTTCGACATGTCTACTATTTGACGTTTTTGTGTTTCTGTTTTCCGACGAGGCTGCTCGTGTTCCCTGCGGTGTTGTTTCTAACATATCCCCGGCCCGTAATCCTGGTTCGGTCCCCTGATCCGGTCCAGCGTTACCCTCGTCAATCTCCAACACCGCAAGCTTAGTTGTTGGCCGTCTATACACTCCGCTGCTGGTTCTTACCCAAGCCTGCCGAACCCTGCCGTCCTTTGACACTATCGGCTCGACCACGACTCCCCGAACCCATAACTTCCGGTTCTTACCGTCTACTACGTATACCAGGTCACCTTTTTTTAACGGCTTTACTTCGCTGAACCACTTGCTCCGCTGGTTAATCATCGGCACGTACTCTTTCACCCACCGCTGCCACAACTGTTCAGCCAATTCTTGGGAACGATAATATGCATTGCGAATGGCCTCCGCCGAGTGAGGAGGTGGTGGAACCAGAAGCGGTTCATTTGGCGACACTCCTCGCAAGAAGTGGTTTGGGGTGATTGTATTGGAAGCTTCTTCGGCTACGTACACTAACGGACGAGAGTTCACCATATCTTCAGCTTCGATGATCGCTGTGTGGAGGATCTCGTCTGTGAGTTTCTTTCCATCGAGAATGACCACCAATGCCTCCTTTACCGTCCGTACGAGGCGTTCCCACGAGCCCCCCATGTGGGGACTGGCAGGTGGAATGAACCTCCACTTCGTGCGTGCATCAGTGTAGGCGTCTGCGCATTCTTCTTCGATTACCCGAATGTTCTCGAAAATCTCCTTTCCGGCTGCCTTCAGATTGGTTCCGTTGTCCGACCAAAACTCGAGTGGCGTTCCTCTGCGACCCACGAATCTTCGAATCGCCATCAGGCAGGAAGCTGCTGTTAGGTCGCTGGCGACTTCGAGGTGTACCGCACGCATTACAAGGCATGTAAATAAGACCACCCAACGTTTTGGATGACTGCGGCCAGAGGATACCTCCACGGGTCCGAAATAATCCACCCCGGTATAGCAAAAGGCACGCTGGTATGGTGAAAGTCTTTGGTTTGGAAGCGGAGCCATTCTTGGTGTTCGCGGTTGATTTCGGTGCACTTTACACCACAAACAGCTACTCGCCACCTTCCGTACTGCAGCGTTGATATTTGGGATGAAGTACCGCTGACGCAGCTCATTCTTTACGGTTTCGCGAAAACCGTGCCCATATCGCTCGTGGAAATGGAGAATAATCTTTCTTGTAACCTCGTGGTCCCTCGGCAGGATGATTGGGAAGCGTAGTTCAAATGGTAACTCTTCGGCATCCCCGGTGCGGCCTTCCATCCGGATGACACCATCAGGGTCCAGCAATGGAGTTAACTTGTAGAGAGGACTGCCCTTTTCTAGAGGGTACCACTTTGCTGCTTGCCTTTGCTGATTTTTCGTGAGCACTTTGAGTTCGTCTCCGTATGTCTCTGCCTGAACAATTTTTATAAGAAAACATTCGGAACAACGAAATTCCTTCTGCTTCAGCGGTACGCGAACCATAGGGATGGAAACCGGGAGCAACACCTTCACTTGCGCCTGCGTCGGCTTAAGAGTCTCAATTGGCAAACCTTTCACCTTCCGCCTGCAGTTCGAGATGAATCTGAAGACACATGCCACCGTTCGGACTAATACGCTCCACTTTGAAATCCGCTTGACATCAACCAAAGGCTCCGGAACGGCAACATCGTGGAACAAGTAATACGCCCTAAGCTCCTCCGCAGTATTCGCTGAAGGTCTGGATTGCTGAGGCCAGTCTGCTTCATCCTGGTATAAGAAACATGGTCCCTTGAACCACACGCTTCCCGTGTCGAAACTCTGGTCACAGCTCCACTTCGTCAGCCTGTCAGCGACGTTATATTTAGTTGGCACCCATCGCCAATCTGTCAACCTGGTGAGGTCTAAAATCTCCCCTATACGGAATCCTACGAACGGTTTGTATTGCCGCTGGTCTGAACGAATCCACGAAAGGACCGTTTGGGAATCGGTCCAAAAGAACTTTCGTGATATTTTGATGCTGTGGCTGGCACACACCGTCTTCGCCAATCTCGCTCCCATAACAGCGGCTTGGAGCTCCAGCCGCGGAATCGTCAGTTGCTTCAACGGCGCCACCTTCGTTCGACTCATCACCAACGCACACCGAATTTCTTCTCCGATCGTCACCCGAAAATACGCCACGCAACCAATCGCTTTCTCGCTAGCATCGGTGAGTATATGAAGTTGGACATCGGTTAACTCATCCGATGAAGCGTCCCCGAAGTACGCCCTCGGAATTCTGGCTGCTTCGATCTCCGGCAGTAAGTTTATCCAACTCCTCCACTTGTTGTGCGATTCTTCTTCGATTGGTTCGTCCCACTCACAACCGGTCCTCCACAAATCCTGCACCAGTATTTTGCCCTGCACGGTGAATGGTGACAGGAATCCAATCGGGTCGTACATGGACATTATGTGGCTGAGGACGCTTCGTTTCGTGGGATGCTCATCATCAGTCATCCTAGGAGGAGCGGTGAACAGGAAAGCATCATTTGTCGTGTTCCAGGATACACCCAAGACGCGTTCGGCAACAGAGCTCTTGTCCTTGAAATGTACAGTAGGACCAACACATTCTTCTCCCATCTCACGTACAAATTGCTCCGAGTTGCTCACCCAATTTCTTATATGGAACCCACCGCGTGAGTGAATGTACTTCACCTCCCTGGCCAGCTTTACCGCCTCCGCAATAGTATCGGCGCTGTCGTAGTAGTCATCTACGTAATGGCGGTTTGCAATGGCTGCTGCCGCTTCCGGGTACTGGCTGGCAAATTCACCTGCGTTCAAGTTTTTTATAAATTGTGCGGAACACGGCGAGCAGGTTGCCCCGAAAGTTGCAACATCCATGATGTAGACCTGAGGCTCAGGATCCGCTGAATCATTTCGGAACAGAAACCGTTGTGCATTTTTATCTTCTTTCCTGATTTTGATTTGGTGGTACATCTCTTTGATGTCACCACCGAAACCGTAGCGCCGTTCCCGGAAGCGACAGATGACCGATGGGAGCGAGATCAGCATATCTGGTCCCTTCAGCAATTCCGAGTTTAACGAGACACTTCGGACAGCAGCTGCAGCGTCCCATACAAGACGCACCTTTCCGGGTTTGCGTGGATTCTCCACAACGTTCAGTGGAAGGTACCACACTGTTGCCGGATCGGATTCGGACAGTTCCTCCTCGGTCGCTAGATGCGCGTACTGTTTCAACTGGTACTCCTTGACTTGTTGCCGTATCTTTTCTCGAAGCTGTGGTTTCTTCTCCAAGCGTCGTTCTAATGTCAGCAATCGCTGTTTTGCCATGTTGTAACTATCAGGAAAATTTCTCTCGTCCTTCCGCCAGAGCAGCCCTGTTTCGAAGTGATCGCCGACACGAATAGTGGTTGTACGCAGTATCTCTCGGGCTCGAAGGTCTTCTTCCGATTCTGGAACGCCAGTCGGAGATACACCTTGTTGTTCTAGATCATATTGGATTCGAAAGATGTCATGAAGTTCCTGATTGGTGACCTCTTCCGTCATATGAAAATTGACGTGTTGCATCAATGACGGGATCTGCTTCTCAGGCCCGTAAATTGTCCACCCTATCTTGCTTCTCACGCCAATCGGCTCACCGGGTCGACCGATCCGCGCTTCCAGCGGAGCGAACACGTGAAGGTTGTCCAGGCCGATTATAATCTTCGGATCTTCGAATTTTGAATCCGCTACCGGTAGATCACGCAGGTGAGCGTAGCGCTTCGTAAGTTCTTGAAAACGCACTTCCTGTTTCGGGAGCACCAGTTCGGAAACTGTGCGTGCTCCAAGCAGTAAAAGTTTTTTATCCGAGTCCCTTGCTGACAACATTAAATCGACTCGTCTGGATGCATCTTCGTACCTCTTCATATTGCCGGTCCACGACACAATTAATGGTTCTGGGGTCCCCTTTGCTTGGAGTTGGTTAGCGATCGTCTCCTCGATTAACGTAACTGACGAACCCTCATCTAGGAACGTCAGTGTGTCCACTGACTGGTCCCCTACCGAAAGCGATACTGGTACCATCCGGAAGATGATCGACCTATTGGAATGACTGTGAGTATTGCACTGCACTTCCAACGCCTGTACCGTCTCCTTGGTACGATGCAAAAGTGGATGATGGTACTCCTGACAATCTCCAACACTGCAACGCAGCTTGAAACTACAGCGGCTCTTTCCGTGATTATTGAGACATAGCACACCAAGCTTATGCTTTTCAATTACTTTCAGTCTGTCGGTGACGTTTAATTTTTTAAAGTCGTCACAAAATCTTACTTTGTGATCCGACCGTTTACACATCCAACATGGCTTGGCAGCTTTGTCACCATGTGGCCTTTCCACCTTGGGAGGGGCGGAATGCATATGAACGAATTCTCTCTTCTTTGCGCTCTTATTCCTTGGAAAGGATGACTCATTTAGCTCCAGTGCTGAGAACTCTGCGACCTCGGACACATCCGAGACGACACCGCTCATAAAGTCGGTGAACATACGAAGAGGAGTACCGTGGGAAAACCTTTTGAACCGCACCCAGTCAAGCTTGTAGTGTGGCGGCAGTTTGTCTACAAGTTCCTGGACCAACATTGGATTGTTTAAGTGGTCTGCCAGTCCGGCCGCTTCCAGGTGATCGCATAATTGTTTCACCGTAATTCCGAAGTGAAGGAAGGTCTCTAGCTTCTCGGCCTTTGGAGAAGGAGCTCTTCGAACCTTCATAAGAAATGCTTTGAGGAGTTTTTCTGGTTTCCCGAAAAGATTTCGGAGATCACTTATCACTCCCGGAACTGATTCCGGTAGGATCAATCGACTTCTGACCGCCTCGAGGGCCTCTCCCAGAAGGCAGTCCTGCAGACGCTTGAGATTGTCCAGGTTGGTAAACCCGCAAGCTTTGGTCGTGTTTTCAAAGCTGCTGATGAACAGAGGCCATACCTCGGGCTCACCTTTGAAGACTGGAAGCTGTTTCGACATCACTTGGCGTGCAGCAAGCTGGTCTTGTGTCAACCGATGCCCCGGCCCGTATGACCTCTGCTCCCTCTGATTTAGTCGGGTTGGTTCTTGCGGTTGCTGAACGGGTTTCCCATCTTCTTCTGCTTCTCTTTCGCCTTCATCCGCGGAACTACTCTCCTCCTCTAACAATGCTTTCAGTCTTTCCATCTTGGACAGTTTCTTCTTGGTCGGTTGATTATCCACCTTCGTAATTGTGTTCTTTGGATAGGCTCCTCTGGGATCACCTTTCTCATCTGGAGATGATTTCTGCTCCTTCAACCAATTCTTCACCTTTTCATCGGCTGGGACTTCTGACCGTCTGTCTACTTCAAAGCCGCCGCCCACAGCACCATCCGCATCTGTCCATTTCTTAGCAGAGTTCTTCTTATTGATCTGGAACTGCTCACGTAGTGCATGCTGCTTTCGCAGGAATTCCTCTTCAGCAGCTAGGTTACGCTCCAGCATTTCCCTCTCCTCCAACAGCTGCTTCTCCCGTAGCTCTTGTTGTTGTCGGAACTCCTTTTCACGTAAATCTCTTTCTTGTTCCATACGCTTCTCTCGTAGAGTTTTCTCCATGACCAACCGTTTTTCACGGAGCTCCTTTTCTTCTTCCAGCTCCTTTTCCATCGCTGCCTGCTCCTCTTCCAGTTGCTTTATTGCCGAAATCACGCTCTTCACCGACCCGGCATCACTTTTCGATCCACTCTTTGTCTTGGATTTTGTTTTGGGCTTTTGAACCTGCAGCAGGTTCGCGCATTTCGGGCAACTCCAGGGCCTTTTCTTAATTTCATCATCGACTCCAGCACATCCGTAATGCGCCCACAACTCACACTGACCACACTGGACCATATCATCAACAGTATCAGGTGCATCGCAGAGCAGACAATTCTTATCCGTAGAAGCATCCATTTTTGAGGTTATCCGTAAATCTTTGATTTTGTTCGGATTACGGAAAGAAATTCTTTGGATCAACTTCGCTGTTAGTAGATCAAAGCTACAAATATATATTTATTAATTAAATTCATATTTTTAATAGATTTACCCTTTTACATTTAGTTTCTCTTCCTCCTGCAATAGATTTTCTGCCTCGCAAGATTGCCTTTTATCTGCGAATCTTAACCCACGTGTTGTTCGTTTTAATCCGTTTTGTGTCCTGTTAGGTACAATATTCCAATTATGTATGAGATTACTCACGGCTGTAGTTCCACAAATTCACTAGTTATATCTATTATTTTAACTAGTATAATCAATTTAGGAATAACTTTATTTTAACTTGTGATTTTTAAACACGTACTTTCCACCATGAACCTTTCATGTTTTTTGCCTATTTGACAATTGACTAGTCCGAGAGTCAGTTGTAGCTCGTTTTTCGACATGTCTACTATTTGACGTTTTTGTGTTTCTGTTTTCCGACGAGGCTGCTCGTGTTCCCTGCGGTGTTGTTTCTAACACCGTTAATCTAGATGTTCCACTATTATATCCTGTACTAAATTTTCTCGTCTTTCAAAAAAAGCAAAGGAATCGTCTTCCGTAGCGTAGAGCCAGTTTGAGGCAGCAGAGTCCGAAACAAGAAAAAAAAGCTCTACAGGGTAACTTTGATATAACGTACATTTTACGTTCAAAATTGTACGTTGTATCGAATTGTACGTTATATCGAAGCATAATAAAGAACTCTGAAACGTAGCTTATATTACTTTATTGTGTTGCTGTTAGAGTAAGGTTGATGAATAAAATCAATAAGAAGACGAAGCCAACTTTTCTTATGATGTTTCCCTTCGTTCTGTTGATTGAAGTTTGATTCATTTAGAATCCAGAATCACAAAACAGTTGTATTTCGGGATTGGTTAGAGTTACAACACAAGCTTTAGTATCAAAATACAGATAATCTATTGTTCTTTCAGAAAAAAAATATTTAACAAAATATTTTTTTGGACTTTGATAATGTGTACGTTATATCGAGGGTACGTTATATCGAAGTTTCCCTGTATAACTCTGTCATTGTTGAAATTCGAACATATGCGTACAAGGATTTTTTCCATCAAATATGATCGTCTATCACCTCCTGAGATAATCTGGATAAATTTATTTTTTTCCTGTGAGAAATGTGTTTTCAAGATTTGAGGGGATAAATCAAAAATAAAATTCTTCTTTTATATTCAAAAAACGAAAAATACATGCAAAAAAACCAAAAAAAAAAATTTTTTTTTTACTCGATTATATACAGGATTCGATTAAATACAGTGAAAAGAAAACAAAAACTGTATTTAATCGAATATTTCGTTGGAATATTGTTAGTTGAAAAATGAGTGATATTTTTATGGGACCCACCTTCCCCTTTCAAAGAAGGGAGGGGTGTCATACCATCATAAGAACATTTATTGTACTGTAAACTCCTCACATTCTAATTTTGGTTCCATTTGCTCTATTATTTCTCGAGTGATGCAGAAATTTGTGTTTTGTTTGTCTGGAGAGGAGCCACCATAGGAAAAAATTGTGCCCTCTAAAACCTCCACATGCCAAAGATTATGCTGAAACTTGTGTTTCATTGTTATATCAACCCCCCTTAGAAAGGAGGAGGGATCTGAAACCATCATAAGAACCTTCTCCGGCCCCAAAAACCCCTACGTACAAATTTTCACGCCAATCGGTTAAGTAATATCCAAGCCCATAAGAATCAGACAGTGAGACAGACAGACAGAAATCCATTTTTATATACATAAGGGGTGGCAGCGAAAATTATGTCAAATTTCAAAAACCAGCCATGTACATTTTGTTTATTGGCCCAGAAAAATTACCTATGCAAAGTTTCAGCTCAATCGGACATAACTTAGGGGGGCCTCAAAACGCTCAATGATTTGATTTTTTTACCCTCGAAAATCTTCCAAGAGGGAACATGAAATTTGGAAAATCGAAAAAAGTTTTCGATGCCAAATGACTTGAAAATGCATAAAACGTCGAGATCGGGTGTTATCTCGAAAAAAAACTCGACCTTTTGGAACCTAGCCTAAGTGGCTAAAAAAATCTAATATTCGAGTGCTTTGAGGCACCCCTTATTCATGTCCGATTGAGCCGAAATTTTGCACAGGTCATTTCTTTGGGCCAATAAACAAAATATCCGACCATGTACATTTTGTTGATTGGTCCAAAGAAATGACCCGACGTTCCGTTCTCGACATTTTATGCATTTTTAAGTAATTTGGCATCGAAAAAAAAAATTAGGTTTTCCAAATTTCATGTTTCCCTTTGGAAGATTTCCGAGGATAAAAACATCTAAACTTTGAGTGCCTTGAGGCACCCCCTAATCACTACAACACAACGAGCGAACATTTATTCCTAATGCTGATATCGCGCTCATACGAGGGTAACTATTTATATTTCGGGAATTGGCAACACTGATGTCATGTGAGTCCATCTGACGGTTCCATCGTAAAGTTTGACATTTTTGACGATATACGTACTCAGAACATTTTGTCATACGGACGCTATTTGTTTATTTTATATTTAGCTGAAAGTTTGGTCTCGGCAAAAAAAATGGAACTGAATCGTGATCATTTTCGTGCGATGATTTTTTACGACTTTCGACGTGGATTATCACAACAAGAGTGCGTCAATCAACTTAATTTGACTTTTGGCGATGAAGCTCCATCAAAAACTACTGTGTATCGCTGGTATAGTGAATTCAATCGTGGTCGTAGTTCGCTGTCCGACGAGTTTCGTGAAGGTCGTCCAAAATCGACTGTAGTGCCAGAAAACATCGATGCTGTGCACGAAATGATTAAGCAAGATCGTCATGTAACCTATTGTGAGATTGAGGCATCCCTAAGCATTAGTTCCACCAGCATATATGCGATTTTACATGAACACTTATTTGTGCGAAAATTATGTTCACGTTGGATGCCACATAATTTGACAATCGCTCAAAAAAAGGCTCGTGTCGATTGGAATAAATGCTTTGAAAATTGGTTTAAGCGCATGCAAAAGTGTATCGATCATCGTGGCGAGTACTTTGAAAAACAATAAAAATATATTCGCAGCTTAACTATTTGTTTTTGTTCCTATTCCCGAAATATAAATAGTGACCCTCGTATACACGCACAGCTCGATTCAAGAATGGAAATAATGGAAGGTATGCAAAACTGCAGTGCAATTTTATTCAAATTCGCTACACGGCCTCGAAGAAGAGAAAACTTTTTGTATCAAAGTGTTTGTCGTTGCATACGGGTCATTTTCGTGCCGGTGTGGATATTTTAAGAGTATCCAGAATTTTGGAAAATGGAAACGCACTGCATTTATTTAGATACAACTTTTTTTTCTCTATTATAGTGACTTTCAACACATTTCGGCTGGTTCGTCACTTTTACTTCCATTTTTGGAAGAACGTCGGGAGTGAGAATTGAACTCGTGATCTCTACGCAGGGATGCCAGGTGATTTTTTCAAATGTCTTCACATGGAACGAAAAAACATCTTCACAATCATATCTTAGGAAACTTTAATAATTCATAATTTACTTTTGAACATGGTTTGATAGCTTATTCAATGGTATTGTTGCATAGCACATTTCATTAAACTTATCTTGAGGTTTTGAAGATTATTTCTATAAATGTAAACAAAGGATATATTGCGCAACTGCGAGCTAAATTTTATATGTTTAGAAATGATAATTGCCTTGATAAACCGTTGATTGAGTGAGCCTCATTTCGTCCACAAAAACGGAACTGTGATAACTCAATTTGTTCATTTCAGCTATGTAGTTTTGGTTGTAACTCAAACCATATCCATAAAACTAATGATTGAAACGGTACGTAAACGGAAAACCTTCGATTTGTGAAGTGATCGTTTGAATGATCTAGGTTAATCTATTGTATAGTATAGGCCCGAAACAACTAAAATGCAATGTCACAATCATTCGAATTCTCGAGCACAAATGAACTAATGTCTTCTAGAGGCTATATGTATCCAGACCGCTTGAAGTTCTCCAGAATTTGGAGTAAAAGTCGCTTTGTTGCTGAATTCATTAATTATGTTTGTGAATTTTCAGCTTGGAAAAGTTTAAAAAAAAACAAATGAATGACCCAGAGACAAAAGTCTCCGTTGATTGCTAAGAACATAAGTAATCAAGTGACACTGTTAAGAAAAAGCAAGCGAATGACACTGAGTCAAAAGCCCTACTTCTTTTGACGATATTTTCGACCAACAGTTTGAATTTCATGGAAATAATATACCTCAAAAACCCACGAACGCTATCATACTGAAATGTACTCACATATTTCATGATGTCTTCAAAGTAAGTTTCTTCACAGTAAGCCAAATGTCTTCAAACCTAGCATCCCTGTCTCTGCGTGAGAGGTATGGATGTTACCACTACGCCAGATCGCCTCCACATTAGATACAACATATCATTCATTGAAGTATGCTTTCAAATCCCAGAAGTAACGCCTTACTGTGACATGTGCTGGGGTTCATTCCCACCTCAAAAGGATTATACAAACAAAAGTGTTTATAGTTTGTGGTCGATATACAAGTGGAATGGTGAAAATAGGGTGCACAAAAAACTCGATAAACGAAAAACGCTGACAGCTTTTGACTTTTCTCCTCTTTTTGTTGTAGAAGATTCGAAAGACGCTGACATAAACCGAGATGGAAAATGTAAGATGGGAAGGTTTTTAAATCTGTGACGTCTCAGATTTTGTTTATGTGTTTTACTTTTCTTGTACACTACATAGGAAAAGTATTGATATTAACCCTTCCGCTACGAGCGTCGCCTATATACGACATCAGGGTGATACTGCACCTCGATCACACCAGCGCGATATGCATACTTTTCGGCGCAGTGCTCCGTTCAGTGGTAGCACTTCGACGGAGCATACTGCCGTAGTAGAAGGGTTGAAAGTAAAAATAATCAAATGAAATAAACGAACTAGTTTTTTTTTTTAAACAATGCTAGCGTTCAAAATCATAGGGGCCCAACTGACATTTAAGTATTATTGAGGTGTTATAAACATAATTTCAATTCAATTTTACTTCTCGTTACGTCGACCAAAAACGTAAATGAACAAAGTCACAGAATCGTTTGTTCCTTTGACGGAGAAACATTTGACAGTGCATGGAAAAAAGGTTGCAAGTTTTGACGTAGGACTACGTCTTTGATTTCTATATAGGAGGGTCACTACGAAAAATGTAACGTTTATTGAGAGTTTTCAAATGTATATTACACAGAATCGTTCTTTCTTCCAACTTCGTTCCCATGAATGTTGTATGTAACACAAAATTGCGTGCAATAATTCGTTCTATCTAACAAAAGGCAAGATGTTAAAGTAATCATATGCAAGATGGCATGCATCACTCAAACTTCATGTAAGATTTAATCAAAGCAGCGAGGAAAGTGTTACCCATACAGTGATCGTTCATTAATTAGGAGGAGGCAGCGATTATGCGAAGACTTTTTGAGATCGGCATTACATCGCAACACAAAAATGAAACGAAATGAAATATTAATATTCTTCATGACTCATATTCATAATTCTCAATGACTCAATTCCTTCTATGATAGATTGAGCAGTAGAACCAATACGACTTGATTGTGATAGTCTGCAAACGAACATTATTTCGCCGAAAAAGCTACTGCTCCCGATGCCTAATAATAAGAATAAAACAATGGAAAGAAATCACAATAACATAGCTATACATTAAAAATAAAGCAACTTCATGATTTCATGTGTATTTTACCTCAAAATATCACGAAATCGTGAATATTTCCAACTTGTTTTTTCGTTTTTTCTCCATAAATTTCATATTCAATGTAATCAATGACGATATATTTTTTTGTTTACCGATTCACATATACTTCATCTACCATTCCACCATTCATTAATCATTTTCAGTTAGACAGTTGAACTTCCTGCCAGAAGCTTATTGTCTTTCTTTGTTCGTTATAAACCGTTTGAAGGTTATGAGTACATACAACAAACGGCTCTTTTTAGCGCTACTATTTAGAGTTCCAAAAGAGTTAAACTAACAGATTTCTGAACAATGAAAAACACTACATTTTAAATAACCAAGTGTTCTGAACAATCACAGTCCTACGTCAAACTTTCGTCCGTGCCCCTAGGCTCAGACCCTTCTCCTTTTTTTGTATTGAAGAATTCATTCTTAAATTGGTTGGTTTTTCTCGTCGACAATAATTTCGTAGTTCTACATTAACAATGTGGTCGTGTCTTGGTCACAACCTTTCTAATTTTATTTTTCGAACATTCAAATTAACAAATACTTCTATCTGCTACAACGCATTCCAGTTGGATAGAATCAAACACTTCGTTGAGTTGACAAGCTCCAACTGCAGCAAACCCATCGATGCATGTAATGAAGAGATAGCACAGCAGAGGGTGTGCGTATCTTCCATCCGCCATATCGGAACAAAATTGATAATCTTCATCAGCGAATGAACAGGATTCGAAATTACCAGGAACGCAAAGCTGCTGCTCTTCACTCAAAATCTCCTCCCCTGGGCAAGAGTGAGCGGACGTTAGACCTCCAGAACAGGCAAGAAACAAATTACATCTGGCGGAATCAGGGAATGCAACGATTCCATCCGGTCGTCCCATGCAACGATTACTGTAGCTTTCGCAGGTCGCATCGTTCCCAGGAACGCATCCAGCAGATAGGAAGGCGAATATGTGACCTGGGCTGCAAACCATCGTTGTGGAGGTTTGTGCATAACAATGATGATAAATTTTGCAATTGTCTGGATCGGGAATCAGAGTGCAATCTGGACGTCCTGCACATATGTCTGGTTCTGGAACTAGTTTGCAAGTTTCCGAATCACCAAAGGCGCAGATTTGTTTCTCTTGGTTGAATATCTCTCCTGGTGGACACTCATTCAACACCGAGTGTTCCTTTTCACATCGAATGAAGACATCACAGAAATTGGGATGTGGAAGCTTGATACCTTCGTTCTCCACTTCGCATGAGGGCAACAGCTCGCAAGTGAGGACGTTCCCAGGGAAACAGACAGATTCAACCGCATCCCATATTTCTCCGCGTACACAGTGTTCAGCAAACGATTCGTCCTCCTCACATGTGATAAATAATTCACAGCTTTCAGGGTGCGCAACGCTTCCAATTTGAATCCCTTGACAAAGATCGACATACAGCTCACAGGAGTTCGTATTGCCGACGACACAATCACCCGTGCCTGGTTGGATAACCGAACCTCGTCCACATGATTCCACTAAGGCTTCCTCATCATCGCAGAGGACGAATTGGCTACAGTCATCCGGGTGAGGATACCGACGTCCATTGGGTCTGCCTTGACACATGTTCTCCAACGGGAACCGTTGGCAGTTTTCCGTATCACCTGGAACACACAGCTTCATCTCCGAATTGAAAATTTCCCCAACAGAACAGGACCTCGTTATCATTGCGCCCGACTCACAACGAACGTACTGAGCACAGTTCGTTGGATCCACATAAATCCCATCGATTTTACCAAAACAATAACACTCGCTGACATCACCGGGAACGCAATTCATTGAGCTCGGATCCACGATCTCTCCTTCGGGACAAAACTGCAGGTGTGGCTCACCAGCGATGCAAACGATTCTCACATCACATCGGGCCGGGTGAGGATGGATCTCTTCGTGGTCTGCTGAGCAAAAAACTTCGAAGTACTCGCAGGTTTCGACATCGCCTGGTAGGCAATCCAACTGTTGGGGCCGTAAGACTGTTGCCGCTGGGCAGCTCCGAACTTCAGCCTCTCCGTCGATGCAGACAACATAGTCGAGACAATGCGCGGTGGTAGGGTGCGGATATCTACTGCCGCTGAACCTATTCTTACACATCCGTTCCAAAGGATCGTATTCGCAGTCTGTTGGATTTCCTGGGGTACACATTCTCATTAGTAGATGGAAAATATGCTCGGGAGGACAGGGATGAACGGAAATTTGTTCGCTATCACACCGAACAAATACATTGCACAGCTCCGAATGACCCCACATTCCATCCATTTTGTCTAGACAATTTAGTAATTCACACTTGTACACATTTCCGGGCAAGCATCTCTTTTGAAGGACATCAAAAATTTCTCCGGGAGGGCAGAAAACCACAGCGGATTGGTCATTTTGGCAATGGATGGCGAAATCACATCGATCTGGAAGCGCGATCGTCTCTTCATGTTTGCCAATGCACAACTCATCAAACTGTTGGCAAGTCTCTGGATTTCCTGGAACACATGCGAGGCTTCCCGGTTGAACCACACTATTCTGCGGACACGGCATCTCCGCGGCGTGTTGGATTGCACACCTCACCAGTTTCGAACAGTCCTCCGGATGGGGGAAAATTGATCCGAACGGCATATCAAGACACATTTCTTCAAGCGGTGTAATGGTGCAGCTTACTGCATCGCCGGGAACACAGAACTTCATATCCACACGGAATATTTGACCTGGCGCACAATGGCCGATGGTGTACCTATCTTCTGAGCATTTCATGAATACATCACAGTGATCGGGATGTTCGATTATGTAACCGCCCGGTAAACCATCACAAACATCCGGCAACAAACGACAGTTGCTTTCAACGCCCAGCACACAGATTGCATCCCGTGGCACGAATATTTTTCCCTTCTGGCATCTTTCAACAGTAGATGTATTGTTTTCGCAGAAAACGTACGCAGCACAATCCGTAGGATGTGCAAGAAGTCCATCTGCTCGCCCCTCACAAACACTCTCAACTGGTTGTGGATCACACGTATTCGAATCGCCTGGAACGCAAAATTTGATATCCAAACTAAAAATCTCATCCGCTGGACAAAACTCCAACCTAGCTGCGTTCCCATCACACTCGATAAACGCACCGCAGTGTTCTGGATGTCCAAAAACCTCTTCAGCTTCTTCATCGCAAAGATGTTCAAGTGATTCGCATCGCACCGAATTTCCCACCACACATCCGGATCTACCAGCTAGGTAGATGAGACCCGGTGGGCACTCTACCACATTAGCACGCCCTCCGACACAATTGATAAACCTGCCACATTCCCTTGGGTACGCGATTGGCCCGTCAGCTACTCGTTCACATTCCCACGTCGGCTGCCACAGCTCGCAGGTCTCTTGAGAGCCCAGCACGCATGCCGCATCCTCCTGGGACCAAATCTCATCCCGATGGCAATCGTACTCCAGCGGTGTTCCCTCGTTGCAAAATATGAACGCTCCACAGTCACTCGGGTTCGGGAGAAGTGCATATGACAATATTCTGCTGCATCGGAATGCTAAATCCGGATCCTGTGCTGCTGCCGACCCGAGGGCGATCAAAATTAGCCACCACATATTGTTATTGCGCATGTTATCACATCGACGCACTCAACGTGATTGAGTGGATTCCGTGCGAAAGTACGGAACCGAATTCGCGTGAAGTATAAAAAAAAGGTTTGAGATTACCGCATTTAGATAAGACTTTTCACTCGGTTAGATAGATTATCGACTGTGGTTTGAAAACAACAAACAGAATTGTGATTTTACCGTTACCGTTGCATCTGGGACACGACCGCATAGTTGATGCTGGACTATTTGTTTCAGTGTCATTTAAAATATATTTCAATGATTACAATACTAAACTCGTCCTCAAAGGTCGTGGCAGTTTGGTTTGATTATAAGGCATTGTTTGTCCAGCTTGAACTTGAGCTTGGGTAGACAGTACATTTCGTAGTTGCTCTTCTTGGTTGACCTGAACCAGCAAAATTACACAAAGAATACACCGAATGACGCTTGGGAGTAGCAAAGTATTCTCATTGTACAAGTTTCGGTGAATCGAACTTTAAATATTCAATAACGACACCGGCCACGTCCTTACAGTCACCAGAGGAAGGGAAGGAATATTAGTCTGATATATATTGTCCGAAGGCCAGAAGGGTCGTCTTTATAGCGTGTGTGGAGGTTCACACCCGATGTAGTATACAATTTCTATCACTTTGGGGCACTTGTGATATTATTCGGAATGAAAGAACTCAGGCACATTCCACTAATATAAATATCACTATATTCTTAGTTCCGTCCTCGCGTGCATTCGACACTTGTTAACTTGATTGGTTGGAAATGTAAAAGACCTGTTGCTTGCATTCGACATGTACTTTTTATAATGCTTAAACTAAAACTCTACACAAGGTAGCTTCTATTCTAGAGGAGGAGGAGCCAGCAAGGAAATATGTGAGCGCGTTCGATTGGTTCGAACGGGTCAATACGGAGAACAAAAGGGTAGTGGTTGTTTCTGTGTGTTGTCATTTCACACTTGGTTGAAGTGGGTTAGTTCTGCATAATGTTACGCTGCAAGTGTGAGTGGTTGTTATTTAATATTATCGTATGCAGCTGTGAGCTTGTGACATAAAAATGCATTTGGCCTACAAACATGTATGACGATAATTTATGGCGTGGGAATGAATTTGTGGGAATAGGATCGTTGGGATTTTATGACAAGTGGGAAAGGATAATGGTAATAGGTTATCCCGCTACACCATCCCTCTTTGGGAGAATGATGTAACCGGGTGGAATCATTTATTATTATTATATTCATTATTATTGGGTGTTATAGCTTCTCCTCTTACATATGGTTATCTAACTATATTTACAGGTTGTGATAAATTCGTAAATTTAATTATATAGTGTATTTAATTTATAATAGTTTTAATTTGTTCTGTGATGCTTATTGTATAATATTTGTATTTAATGATTGTCGATAATTATGATGATAATAACAGTGATGATTTTAATAATAATTATAATTGGGAAATAATTGAGTAAAAATGAACTTAATCTCTGATACGTACCAAATTTCTAATACCCCCTTCCCCCTAACGGAGGAGGGAATTATAAGTAATTAATCTATTTTTATGTACAGTATGAGTGTTTTGGGTTTTCTCATCTAATAATGTCGCGTTTGGGTGATTTATTGATATGACCTTGTATGGTCCTTGATATACCTTGTCTAGTTTTCTTCTGTTTTCGTTAGTCATCATAACTAAATCATTCTCATGTATTTGTATTGGGTTTGTATCTTTCTGCTGATCTTCACGACGCTTTTGTTTGATTCTGTCAATTATTTCTTTTGCTGATTTTGTTGCCGTTTTGAGTTTGAATTGTAATTCTTTATGATATTGCTCGATATTGTATACGGGTTCAATGTGTGATTTTAGGTTGTATGGCAGTGTTGCGTTTCTGCCGAAAACTAATTCAAAAGGTGTGTATGAAAAATCTGTATGCGGAGTGGTGTTGTAACAGAATGCGTAGTAAGGCAACCAATCATCCCAGTCGCTCTGCGATGGGTTGATGAATTGTCTCACGTATTCATTAAGACAACGATGGTTTCTTTCTAAACTTCCGATTGATTGCGGGTGATAGGGGGTAGAAAATTTTTGTTGAATTTGGAGTAATTTTGAAATATTGTCAAATAATTCATTCTTGTATTCGGTTCCTTGATCAGTTTGAACAATTGACGGAGTACCGTATACGAGAATGCAATTTTCTATAAATGCTCTCGCTATTGTGGATGCTTGTTTGTCTGGGGTTGGTTTTATTATTACGTATTTGGAGAGGTTACATTGGATAGTTAATGCATATCTATTTCCTGAATTAGATTTGTTAAAAGGTCCGATAGTGTCAATAGATACACAATCAAAAGGTTTTTCTGGGGTGGGTATTTTTATAAAGTTTTCCTTGGTCGGGGTTTTGTGTTTATTTTGTTTGCATTGTATACAATTTCTAACATATTCATAAATTTCTGATTTCATTTTGCTCCAGGAATAGAGTCTACTGAGCTTTTTATATAATCGATTGGCACCTATATGTCCTCCAATTGGTGCATCATGATAATTTTTCAGGATTTTTAATTTTTCTTCTTGGCTTTCTATCACACGCTTGGGTGTGTAGAGCACTATTTGCAAGTTTTTTAGCGAGTCGTTACAAGTCTTCTTGAAGAATTGAACGCTGCATAATTGGAATATCACGCTTGATAACGCTAGAGCTATCGCGCTTATTCTTAATTTTTTGGCCATATTTTCAACTTTCTGTAATAGATTCCCTAAGGTCTCTTTCGAGTTGCTTGCAATTTTTGTATTTGTCGACATTAATTCTTTGAATCCTGTTTTATTTTTAATTGCGCATTTCATATTATTAAATTCATTCTCGCTAGCGTTTTCATTATCTTCGAGTGCGCGTCCGCATTGAAGTTTGGGTAGTTTTTCCCATTCGGTTGGTTCAACTGCCTCGTATACTTTGAGTTGATCAGGCTCATTGACATCGAGTACAGTGTTATTATTCAAATGTTCGTATTCCGTCTGATTCATATTTTGTTCTTTTCTTGTCATTGCTCTCGTTTGAACGGCTAGGACGTTTATTGTTTTCAAAGTTTCAGAATCAATTGCTATTCGTGATAATGCGTCGGCAGTTACGTTTAGTTTTCCTTGTACATATTGTACGTCAAAATTAAATTCCTCTAAATCTAGTCTCATTCGTGTTAATTTGGAAGATGGATTCTTCATTGAAAAAAGGTAAACAAGCGGTCTGTGGTCTGTTTTTACCGTGAATTTTCTTCCGTATAAGTATGGTCTAAAGAATGTTATTGCCCAATGAATGGCAGTAAGTTCCTGTTCAATTGTTGATTTATTTGCTTCACCTTTGGTGAAGGCTTTACTTGCGTAAGCGATCGGTAATTCGATTCCAT
This sequence comes from Toxorhynchites rutilus septentrionalis, assembly GCF_029784135.1. Taxonomy (NCBI): domain Eukaryota; kingdom Metazoa; phylum Arthropoda; class Insecta; order Diptera; family Culicidae; genus Toxorhynchites; species Toxorhynchites rutilus. Next base: position 46,310,388 of record NC_073745.1, read on the forward strand.
CGCAATCTTGGGCCAATACTGCGCCACAGGCAGTCTTTGATGCATCGGTTATTAGTGTGAATTCTTTTTTAAAATCGGGAAATTGTAAAATTGTGGGAGAAATCAGTGCTGATTTTAAAGAATTGAATGCTTGCTGACATTCAGAGCTCCAATCGAAGACTGCATTTTTTCGAAGGAGTTTGTTTAAGGGATGCGCAATTTGGGCAAAATTTTTAATAAATCTTCTATAATAGTTGCAAAAAGCAACGAATCGACGGACTTCATCCGATGTGTTTGGTGTAGGGTAATTTAATATGACTGAAAATTTTGATTTATCTGGTTGGATGCCAGATGCGGATATATTATGACCTAGGTATGTGACATCTGGTCTAAAGAATGAGCATTTTGCGGGGTTAAGTTTCAAATTATATTTTTGGAGTTGTTTAAAAACTTTTTCCAAATTACTTAAATGATGATTTATGGAACATCCGACTACTATAATGTCGTCAATGTAAAGGAAAGCACACTCTGGTGGTAAGCCGCTGAGTGCAATTGTCATCATTCTTTGGAAGCTGTTTGGGGAAATATTTAATCCGAAAGGTAGTCTATTGAATTCGAAATGACCGTTTGAAGTAGAGAATGCTGTTAGTTTTTTGGAATTTTCGTCAAGTTCTATTTGGTGGAAACCTGACATTAGGTCTAGAGTAGTAAAGTATTTGGCTCTTCCTAAATGATCGAGTATTTCATCTATTCTTGGAAGGGGAAATTTATCTGGTGTAATTTTTTTGTTGAGCTGGCGAAAGTCTACCACTAATCGCCACTTTTTATCTTGTGTATTAGATTTTTTTGGCACTAAAAGTATAGGGGAATTATATGGAGAGGTTGATGGTTGGATGATTCTATTTTCTAACATATTTGATATTTGTTTATTTATTTCTGTTATTTGGGCCTCTGGAGTTCGATAATTTTTTATGTAGACGGGGTTTTTGTCGTTGAGTTGAATGTTTTGTTTATAAAAGTTGTTGGTAGTTAAGAAGTCATCTTTTAAAGCGAATATTTCGTTATAGTTTCTGCAGAGATTTATCAGTTTGTGTTGGGCTTCACGGGGAGTGTTAGTTAGATTTAATTCTTCAGTTAATTTTGGTATACGATTAGGGTTGTTAGTTGTGTTGTGGTTGATTGTAAAATGTGTTAACGGTTGGGTTAGTGGCTTGAAATTTTTGGGTAGAAGTATTTCAGACGTATTGGTATTAATGATTTTAACGAATTGTGTTTTAGAGTTAACTATGGAATTTGCGCAAAATACTCCAGGTTTGATTTCTTGAGAAATTATGACAGTGTCTTCTTTTATATGTGGAATTTTTATTTCTTTGATAATCTGGCATCTGGGGGGGATGACTAGATGATCGTCCCATGTGTCATGGATCGGTACTTCTAGATTAGTCTCATTGAAGAAAAAGGATAGTAACCATGTCTTCAAACACAGATTACATTCATATTTTGTTAAAAAGTCTTTTCCTAGAATGCCGTCAGCTGTAATTGGGAATTGTTTATTCACCAAATGGAATTGGTGTGGAATTTTATTATTTTCTATAAGTAGACTAGTGTTGGTACTACCTATTGTTTCAAGTTTGCCTTCGGTCACGCCGTTTATTATGCATGTATTATTTTTGTTAATTTTCTGGGTACGTTTGATCAAATTTTCCTTTAGGATTGATATATCTGCCCCTGTATCAAGAATAAGAACGCATGGTTGTTCGCACATGCTTAATTTAACTATAATAAACATTGAACAAGTAATATTTAGGTTGAAAATATTTGATGTTGATTTCGGTTTTCCTCCTGTTCTTCGTCCGACAACGCGCGGAGGTTCGCAGCCGGGTTTTCGGAGTTTTCCGCAATTCTAATGAAATGTTGCGGTCTGTTGTAATAGTTTTGGCTGCCATTGCCTCTAAAGTTTCTGTTTTGGTTAGGGAAATTCTGTTGATGATATTGGCGATTTTGGTTAAAATTTTGGTTTTGTTGAGGTTGATTATTGAATCTACCACCTCTTCCTCTATAGTTATTAAAATTTCTACTACGATTGTTCTGGTTGAAACGGTTAGGATGCGGGTAGGGCGGTTGTCGCTGCCCGCGATTGTAAATAAGCACATTTGCTGATTTGGTTGTCAGCGATTTATATTTATTGACCTTCTCCACTGCGTCAGCTATGCTGGTGAAGGTTCCCGCACGTAATATAGTTTTTAATTCGGGGTTATCAATGCCTTCAATGAGGGCATCGATTCCTGCTTGGCAAGCGAGTTTTGCTGCTCGTTGCGGTGGTGTCTCTTCCTTGATGTGTAAATCGATGAGTTGTTCGGTCAGCTCTTCAACTTCCTTACATAATTCGTCTGCTGACTGTTTTTTTATAGACTTCAACTTCGCTAATATGCTGTCGGCGCTAGTCTTTGATATACATGTAGTTTTTAAATTTGTTAGCAGTGAAGGTATATCCACGCTATTATTAATTGCTCTTCGGGCCTTTTTGTCGAGTCTGGTCAGTAGAAATTGATATACCAACGCTTTGTTTGCGCTGGGGGAGATTTCATTTAATAGTGTGGCTGCACTGATGAACATATCGAGTCCATCAGGTGAGCCGTCGTAGATTGGCACCATTGCGGCTGCCTCTTTGTAATCGAATTTGGACATTTTCGGTTTTTGTATTCCAACAACGAACAATATCGCAAGAGCTACTTCTTTGAAAGTTTTTTGTTTAATGATAATGTTTATTTTATTTCTAATATCTTGATATATTAGATTAGCATTTTCGGCAAGCAATAACAATTCTTCAGCCTCTTTATTGTGTACGAGAGGGTCTACTATTGTTTTAATATCTTCAGCTAATTTTTCAGCTTCTGCGAGCTTGGTTCTCAATGTAGCTTTTCTTAACTTTTTAGTTTGCTCGGATCGCAGTGATTTTGCAATTACTTGTAATTTCTGTATTTTGTTTTCTATTAAACTTGCCATTAAATTAAAGGCGAAATTTTTTTTTTTTTATTTCTGTTTTTGTTGATGTCTACAACAAGTAGTCTTACAGCTTAGCACATATTTTACATGAACATTTTGTGTTTTTTTTTTTTTTTTTTTTTTCATTAACAATTTTTACTTCAAAAATTTTTTTTTCATATTTTACATCTTATAATTGACTTACCATCTCTGTCGGCGGTATCCTACTACAGTATCAGTAAGGCTGAGCTTTGTGAAAGGTGTCACATAGATGGTTGCTCCATGGATGTCTTCAATTTTGATATTGAAACCTTTTTTCGGCTGCTTCGGGTGTTGCTTCCTATATTGCCGCCATCCGATTTTTTCCACTAATGCGATGTGTTCCGCTTGGGCCTCCGCCTGGGCCAAGATGTCCTTGATGTTCTCGTTCCACATGTTTAGTTTTTCCAATGGTCACTAGTTCGTGTAATGAGTTTCTATTGGTTCGTTCACATGGGTGGTTAGCACAGTTCCGTTTATTAATTCACTTTGGTCTAGTTGGCACGTCTTCGTTGATTAGTTCACTTTGTTCAAATTTTGAAAAAAAAATAGTTCACTTCTGCCCTTTATACCTGGTTGAGCTGTGCCGCTCTCACTGCTCGGGAGGCTACTCTCTCCGAGTGATTCTTATAAAACGTGTGCATTAACCGCACAACACCGTAACCTAACGCAGCACCAGCAAGGATGCATAAAGCAATCGTTTGCGGTGAACTCGACACTGGGGCGCTCGACACTATCTCGTCTGCCGAGAAAAAGCCCATTTTTGAACGTTCACTGTTTCGTCAAAACAAAAAAAATTGTTTGGTTTCACTCATAGCCGAAGATTGCAGGTTCGTGTCCTGTCACGGTCGCCATGTGGAGGTTCACACCCGATGTAGTATACAATTTCTATCACTTTGGGGCACTTGTGATATTATTCGGAATGAAAGAACTCAGGCACATTCCACTAATATAAATATCACTATATTCTTAGTTCCGTCCTCGCGTGCATTCGACACTTGTTAACTTGATTGGTTGGAAATGTAAAAGACCTGTTGCTTGCATTCGACATGTACTTTTTATAATGCTTAAACTAAAACTCTACACAAGGTAGCTTCTATTCTAGAGGAGGAGGAGCCAGCAAGGAAATATGTGAGCGCGTTCGATTGGTTCGAACGGGTCAATACGGAGAACAAAAGGGTAGTGGTTGTTTCTGTGTGTTGTCATTTCACACTTGGTTGAAGTGGGTTAGTTCTGCATAATGTTACGCTGCAAGTGTGAGTGGTTGTTATTTAATATTATCGTATGCAGCTGTGAGCTTGTGACATAAAAATGCATTTGGCCTACAAACATGTATGACGATAATTTATGGCGTGGGAATGAATTTGTGGGAATAGGATCGTTGGGATTTTATGACAAGTGGGAAAGGATAATGGTAATAGGTTATCCCGCTACACGTGGTTCCCTAGCGATTATCAAGGAAGGGATAGTTGTTAGTGGAGGAGATAAGAATCAGGATTCACTGTGGAGAGTGATGTGATTAGGAGTTTATCCATTTTTTCTTTCCACAATAACCATGGGTAATAACTATTACAACCATCCTCCTTAGAGGCTTTGGACCCTCTGCTCTGGGTTTCAATAGATTCAGGTTCTTTTTTGTTCATTCGCAGGCGGAGTTGATTACTAGGCATTGTTTGTCCAGTCCATTAACGGTACAATCGAGTGATATGGCAGAAGCACGTCGATTATCGTATGCAGATCAAATCGGTTGATCCACTCTCGATTCAGAATCACACTTCATTGGTGATTAGTTCTAATATATAATTATTCGAATAGATTGTTTAACTTTGAAGCTATTTTCAGTAATATGCATAGTGTTACTAACAATGCTTACTACGCACTGACGAACCAGTCCGGAACGCCTGCTATGATTTCAGGTACTTATAGGAAATCTTATAGGAAGTCACTCTTTCACATTTTCGCACTTCTCCGATTCCTCTTCGTATAAACCTTCCTTGGAAGGAGACGAACCCATTCTCTACTGAATTTCATTGGCTTGTGGTGCGACCTGCTTTCCGGCTCGAGATATACTGAATGCTCCTCGCTGCTAGACCGTAAATTTTATGCATTTCTGACTGACTAATAAATCACTGAGGGGTAGGACTTGCAATGCATTTTTCGTGTCTTTTCGGGGATTAGCGATCTGCACCAATATGTGCAAAATTCTCTCGATTGAGTACAAGCGCTACCGCAGCAGATTGGTTGTGTCAATCGACCAACCAGAATGCGGGATTTTCTTTTAGATAATGCTTGACATTTTTCAACTGTTTCATGAAATTTATAATTTTCTTCATTGTAATAAATTGGTATGAATCGATTTATACAAAGATTTTAATATGTTCCCGTCATATGTCAGAAGTATAGTGATGGCTTTCCCTGCAGGTTTGGGAGAACCATTTAATGTCAACATATACAAGCTTTGACCATAATCAAAAGCCATAGTTCTCGGGTCGATTGGTAGACCTTCACGCTTCGAATGGTTGACAATATTAATTTTTAGCACCCTCGAATGATTTAATATAAAATGAAATGTGAACAAGCAGTGAGCTCTATCTAACCGACGAAAATATTGTATATACAGGGTGCTTGCACGAATATGAAATGATATTGGGTTATTCTAAAAGTTCGTGCTGATTTTGAAGGAAAAATCAAAAGCATCAAAAGCACGTCATCGCGATTAACGGTTGCGTAACTTCACTAGATGCTCACAATTGGTAGTTCTTGAAATATGTAGTGAATTTGCTAGTCTGTCTAGATATCTTCTCCATAAACAGCACGTATCTTACCTGTCATTTCTTGTTTTCCAGGAATGGGAAAGTGTCGATAATGTGCATTAGGAATCTATAATTGAACACAACAACCAAAACTGAATTCTCGGTTTTGAGAAACATGTGACATAAAGGGTGTGTCACATCAAATTACATCACGGAAAAAACGCTGTAGAAATTCGCTCAGTAGACCGATCCTTTTGAAAATTTTAGACAGTAAAATAAAAACTATTAAACAACTTTTGGCATTTTCTTTTTATTCATACTTCGAGCCCAAGCCCGTATGCTCGCACCTTCCTCTTTACCCCGTCCATAAGGTTCTGTACAACGTCAGGTTATAGTTTTTTTTTTGAACAGAAATCCATTTTCTCTTGAAGTCCGCCTCCGATTTGACAACTTTTGGGTTCTTCCGGAGGGCCTGCTTCATAATCGCCCAATATTTCTCTATTGGGCGAAGCTCCGGCGCGTTGGCCGGGTTCATTTCCTTTGGCACGAAGGTGACCCCGTTGGCTTCGTACCACTCCAACACGTCCTTTGAATAGTGGCACGAAGCGAGATCCGGCCAGAAGATGGTCGGGCCCTCGTGCTGCTTCAATAGTGGTAGTAAGCGCTTCTGTAGGCACTCCTCAAGGTAAACCTGCCCATTTACCGTGCCGGTCATCACGAAGGGGGCGCTCCGCTTTCCGCAAGAGCAGATCGCTTGCCACATCATGTACTTTTTGGCAAACTTGGATAGTTTCTGCTTGCGAATCTCCTCCGGAACGCTGAATTTGTCCTCTGCGAAGAAGAACAACAGGCCCGGCAGCTGACGAAAGTCCGCTTTGACGTAGGTTTCGTCGTCCATTACCAGGCAATGCGGCTTCGTCAGCATTTTGGTGTACAGCTTCCGGGCTCGCGTCTTCCCCACCATGTTTTGCCTTTCGTCGCGGTTAGGAGCCTTCTGAACCTTGTATGTACGCAGGCCCTCCCGCTGCTTGGTCCGCTGGACGAATGAACTTGACAAATTCAGCTTTTTGGCGACATCCCGGACCGAACTTCTCGGATCACGTCTAAACTGCTTAACTACGCGCTTGTGATCTTTTTCACTGACGGAGCATCCATTTTTGCCGTTCTTCACCTTACGGTCGATGGTTAAGTTCTCGAAGTATCGTTTTAGTACTCTGCTGACCGTGGATTGGACGATTCCCAGCATCTTACCGATGTCCCGATGTGACAACTCCGGATTCTCGAAATGAGTGCGCAGGATTAATTCACGACGCTCTTTTTCGTTCGACGACATTTTTCCAAATTTACGAAAAATCGACAGTGAAGCATGGCCAACGTGATCTATACACTCTTATCTGATTATAAGCGAAAGCTGAAGATATAATTCCTAAAAATTAAATTTCTACAGCGTTTTATCCGTGATGCAATTTGATGTGACACACCCTTTATACGACGCACATCAGCAGAAAAGCAAACATCAAACCCATATTTCATTACACAGTCCCGTGTTATAATTTCCACAGGGTGCAGATGCACTGGGTGTAAAGGCAAAGATTGCTTTTGCGAATCGACCAATCAGAACGTGGGATTTTCATTTAGATAATGGTTGATTTTTTTCAATTATTCGGTAGTTAGTTTTTTTTTTATCCAAAATATATATTTTTATTAAGGCTCATATGGCGTTAGCCTAACGGGGCCGGGAGTTCAATATTTTGACAATGTTTGCTTACAACTATGTTAGTAATATGTAACCGATTACTCGCGGTTGGCTCGAGGTTAGTATTACAAGTGTTCTCATAATTGGGATGTTGCAGTCTTCAGTGCCCTGTACGTGTGCCCGACATGGGATACTTCCTATTGGGATGCAGCTGATCGTTAATTAGCAACGCCCCCTAGTCTGCACCCCATATCTAGCGTGGTGCGTCTTTTTCGACTCGAGGAATCCAGGATAGAATGATCACTAGCCGGCGCAATCATCAGCTCGTGTAGAGTTGTCATGAGCGGTACAACCTTTGGCTCTTGTTGAATCATTAGTGAACTGCACAACCTTCGGCCCGTGTATCTGTAAAGAGTTTGTGTATGTATTGCTATTCGGTAGTTAGTGTCATTATATATATTATTATATTCATTGTAATAAATTGTTATGGAGTGCCTAAATCGATTGACGCAAAAATCTAGCGAATTCATTTTGAAATGACTGAACGTTTGAAGTTAGTGAAGTGAAATTTTCAATTTGTATCCGCAATATGATCCCGCAAAGACGTAATCCTACGTTGAAAACTCGTGGAACTTAGAGGCGTAACAAAGTGAGCTAACTGTTCAATCAACAATGGAGTGTGTATTATCTATCGACTTCGTACAAAAGAAAACTTCGAACCTCAAATATAATTTTTACGCAAGGCAGCGCATTAGTAGTAGTGATCGCTTCATTCCTAGCTGACTGACTTATTTCGTAGTGTTGTGTTTCCTACAGGCTGTGTGGTATAGTCAAATGTAACTATCAGATTATATTCATCGCGGTGAAGAAGTTTCACTCAAATAGGAAAGAAAATAAGGATATTATGTAAAAACTAAATTACCTTCTATAATTTCTCATCCATACTACAAATGTGAAATAATAAAAAAAAATCTGAGATTGTTTACCTGTCCTATGAATAGTTTGAACAGGCACACGAGATTCCACTGATGGAAGTATAATTTTCCAAAATTAATACGAAGGTCGGATGTTCCCAATAACTTTGACTTAATCAGACATGTTTGAACACCGAAAAAACAGTACGAGCTTTCCGGACAACGTAATAGAATGGATAGAAACATTTTCAAGGACATCGAAAGAGTGCAAATTCTTCGGATCATTATTCTAATCGATCAAGGCATCAAATCCATGTTCAGAATTTGTCCGAATTTGTTCGTTATATCACACATTCGATGCATTCTTATTTCGTCAGAAATTTCTCGTACATCTTCCTTGAGCGTTTTTTTTAACTCAAGCTCTTGCGATCCGTTCCGCAACAACTTGTGCCCTAAAGCTTCAAAAATTCTCCTTCGCTTTCTTGACGTAGAATTGCGAAACTGCTTTTTCGCCGCGTCTCTCGATAGCAATGTTGTATTCCATCATTTTTGAATTATTTCTAGGATCACCTGACTGCTTTTCTACCGCTCCAGGATCTCCTGTCAATGGTGGACGTAAGCAACAGAACCACCTACCGTCTCACAAAATACACTGGGGAATGATCTCAGATGAATTAGCCTAAAAAAATAGTATTGAATTTTTCCAAAATTTTCCGACTAAAACACTTAGGCTGACCGGTTTTGTTTTGTTGTTTGTTTTGGCAGCAAAGCGCAGCTATAAGATGACTCGAAACATTAGAAGTGACAAGTGTGTACAGAAACAGCGGAAAGTTTTCAAAACATTGCTTCCAACTAGAAAAAATCAGAGGGTATCGATTTTACCCTGATTTCCTCTAAAATCAACCTCTCATGTCCCTGTCTTCGTTGGTCCCACCCTTCAACGGGTTTACATAACATGACAAAAGTAACGAAACAAACCCTCCAGAGATAACATTCCCGAAAGTATCGCCCAAGACTTCCATATTCATGTCACATGAGATGACATTGCTGATGGTGTCACACTCCAGCGTGACACTGCACGGAAAGAGTGTTGGGACACTGTTGTGACGATGAATGATGATGATTGAGGGAAGAAGTCGAGAAGCAGTGGGATTACGGTAATACCTAGCACAGTTCCACGGTCAGTGGTAACGCTAAAGTTTCCTTACCAGAAAGCATTATCGGGATGTCACCTGTTAGTTTTAGAAAGCAAAGTTACTTTTCCGGTGTCCGGTTGAAAATCGATGCAAACCCGGGGATGAGAATGTGCAGTGTATTACGTTCTGAGCTATATACTTGTGTATAATAGCTGGGCTTGAGGTTATTCCCGTCGAAGGGAAATAACACCCCTGACCCCGAGAATGGTCAGCCCGCTAGAAGTTGCCGTCATCAGATTAATTAACATTTCATCAACCTTATCAAACTTTATCAATCTCTTCCTCGCCGCTTTTCGAAACCATGTAATTATCCTCAATTGCTGTTAATATTGTATTAATTGTTGTAACTTCATTTTCGTCGTGTTTTCTTAGCGAAGAAGCAAATCCGTGCGGGGTTTCTCGGTTATCAGGCCATCGTGAGCCGTCGGTGAGGGATGATGCGAAGGGGACCCGGACGGGAACCGCTCGGTAAACAAAGTTTAAATAGAAACTTCCGCCCGGCTTTACCCGTGGCCGCGTGCTCATTTACATTATGAATTTAATGAACCGAAACTGAAGGGCCACGGTTATACCAACAGCCGACGGAGCGAATTAGTCTCCTTTCTCAATCGATATGAAAATATTGAATTGGCGATTGAGGTATTAATCAAGTGAGTGACTTAATTGGTTGTCGCCTCGATCCTATCTGAAATGGAATGCGATGACGTCCGACCACTGCTGATTAGAATTTTTTCTGCCTATATCCTGGCATATTCAACGGAGGTGGGTCGAATCAAAAACCTACCCCAAAACATCGAAACTGATACCCCAACACCATTGGTCTTCTAAATTTCCCCCACGGACACGGCTAACAAACCCGTGTTTTCCTCTATCCTGCGTTCAGAACGAGAAAGAGAACAAAAAAATGGCTAGCATCAATAATTCAGCAATCCATCAAAACCTTGATTAAGCTTTGGAAAACTGAAACCATCCGTACGGTCATCCGGTCGCTCACGGAAAACACAAACTTTCTCTTTCCGCTTGTCGCTCCTTATCTGCTGCGTAGCAATTTTCTCCACGGACGGTTCCGTGAAAAAGAAAACATCCGCCGCTCGGTGCCCTCCTAAGCATAAACCGTTGATTTAAAATTCATGGATACAATGAACTATTCATAACGATTTTTTTGCTGGCTTTGACCTTCGGCGTGGCAATTTTCGCACCACTTGGATTAGGCGTTTCCGCTCCGCCGCAACCGCATGAACATTGCCTTCGGAATGCGTAACAGTAGACGATCGAACGGGTGTGCAGAGTACTTGGTCAAGTTCAAAATTGCAGAGGAACGATCTTATTCTACCTCAACCGAATACGATTTGCTGTTTCGTTGCAATGGGTGACCGGAGGGTGAATCCGGAATTCATACATTAACCCTTTGCGGTCGTTTGTCTACTCTCAGCCACCACAGCAAGGAATCATATTAATACTTTATTGAACGATTGAATAGTGTTCATTAATTTTTTAAAAGAATTTTAATACCTCGTGAACTTTTCCATGAATGTAGCCGGAGTTTCTGCGAATAACAGGTATCGGTACTCGATAGAAACAATATATTATTTGCGTCGAAAGATAAGAGGATCTTTTCCAAGGGAAATTAATTCCGACCGCAAAGGGTTAATAGTTACACATACTGATGTGAAAGGTTAAATAAAAGTAATGCGCCTGATTCTCGAATACACTTCACGGTGGAAACGAAATAAACGGAACGCCATTGAACTACGTTTTACGAGTTAGTGTAGTGTCCAAGATAATAATGAGTTTTCAGGCAGAATGAGCACTTTTCAAATAAAAAATTAACTTCTTCGTATCAAACTGGTACTCAATGTGAGTGGAAAACTTTGTTTTCTTCATGTGATATAATAATATCATAAAAAAATTCATCTGAAGATAATTTGATATTATAATGATGAGGCAAGTGCAAAACGATCACAGGGCTCTACTAAGCTGAATTACTGGGCCGATTTGACGCCGAATTATTGAAAAAACTGCCCCATCTGGCGAAGAAAAAAGTGCTCTTCCATGACATCGCACCGCCTCACACCTCCGCCGTCGCCACAGCCAAATTGGTCGAATTGCACAACGAATTGCTGCCCCATCCACCGTATTCTCCAGATTTGCCCCCGTGCTTTTTTTTTTCCAAACTTGAAAAAGTCACTCGCCGGAAATAAATTTGAGTCGAATGAGGAGGTAATCGCTGCCACGGAGGTCTAATTGCAGACCTCGAGAAACATATTTTTCAGATGGAATAAAGAAGTTGGAGCATCGCTGGGTCAAGTGTATCGAGCTAAAAGTAGACTATGTTGAGAAATAAATCGCCACTTTTCCAAATTTTTTGTTTTTTTTTTGTAGGCTAAGTACTCATCGGACTGCCCTCTTATGTACGATTTTTCCGAATGCATAAAAGTTGTCAACAAAAGTGGAGTTAAACACATCGTTTAATTTGAACAAAGATTGATATGAGATTTCCAGCATTTGTTGATGTTTATTGTGTGATTTGGTTACTTTATAAGTAAGTTGTTTGAGGCGAAAATTGAAAGTAATGATTTTTTTTCGAGATTTTCATCACAAACACACAAGTATGGCTAATATAAATTGTATATTCATGATGCGCCTAGCCAGCAAATACATGCAAACGTGAAGGCGATATACAAACATCCGATCGAAAATTAAATCATATATACAACATTACACACCCCATATTTTGGGTGGTATATAATGCGGCCAACCAGCATATACATGCAAAATTGGAGACGATACACATACATGGCAAATTAGTTTGGACGAATATACGACTATATGCACCTAATACGACTATTGTCATACGATTATATTATTACAGAATATATTTTTAGATGCATACAAAAAAAAACAAATGGAGCAGCTCAAACTCGTACATATGAAACGAAAGAGATGCAATCGGATACTTCATTCCTGATTGCCAATTTTATTTATTTAGATGTGTCTTAAGAAAAAGGAAGCTATCCCAATCATATAAATCAAATACTTTTTCTCGTTTATTTGAAATAATAACCCAGGAAATTCATAGGAGGGATCCCAATTCTTGAAATTTTTTTTTTCTCAATTGAGGGGGCAGTACACTATGAACATCATAAAAAGTATGTGATTTTCCTGATTTTTTTTAACGATAACATGCATTACTGTGATTAATCTGATATCACATTTTTATTAGGAATATATTACTTAACAACAAAAAAAACTGTCTTCTGAATAGCGGCAACCGCTTTGTTGAACCCTTACAACCAAAACCTTGTAAACTGGTGGGAGTTCTACAAGTTTTTCTAGTGAAACGATTTCAATCAATGTTTTTTACGTAATCTTAGGATATATTTCCGTTCATTGTACGTAGAATTTTTTCAAAATGTTAATTTATAACAAAATGGCGAACTTTTTTGTAAAAAAATTGCGTTTGACCAAAATTTCATTTTTCAAAATATCAAAAAAAATTCCTACGTACGATGACAGGAAATTTAGTGGAGAATCTGGGAAAAACTATTTCATCAAAATCGGTTGGACCGTTTCGGAGGTAGAACTCCCACCAGTTTGCAAGACTTACGTTCGAGAAAAACGCGTTTTTAATTTTGGATCCGCGCTCCTTACGCAGAGATTTAGGTCCACTAATTGCTTGTAACTTTGGAACGGAGCATCGGACAAACCTGGGACAAAAACTACAGTAAAGTAGACATCCTAAAGTCAGAAATATATATATTTTTAATTTTTTTTCAAGTTTCCATAGTGTTAATTTGGACCATAGTTTTATATAATTGGATACCATTTTTCAACCAACTTGCCAACCTTGCAAAGCCAATTTGGAAATCGAATACGAATGCGGTGCGGATTCTAATACGGCGAAACTGTTCGTTGAGCGTTTTGCCGCGTGTGAACGCAAGTGATGGTTGCCAGATGATTTTCATAAATATCTTCACAGTCGAACTTACCGAACGAAAATAAAAATTGAGTTATTAAACTATTATTTTTGTTGAATGAATATGATTTAACTTTATTGAATTTTACATATCATGAACACCGCTCTTGATGTTTTTGTATTAATTGCAATGAGTTCTAAAAACAACATGATATCACGCTACGGACTTTCCATTTACCATGTTTACAGGAAAAAAAAACATCTTCAATATTGTTGACCGTGGCTTATCATAGAGCTTTCAGTAAAATATATGCATTAAAAAAGGAAAATAACCGTTGATTGAGTGAATAAAAAATTTCTACAAGACACTAAAGAAAAATAACCAAATAACACTACGGAAAATGTTTCATTTACTGTATTTTCAATACAGATATTCAGTTTATTATTTTATTTTATTTTTTACACAACAAAAAAACAATTGTCTACAAAATGAAAAGATGTTATCATATATGTTGCCTAGGGTGGCAATGGATGTATGGGAAAAATTTCATCATCGAGTTTCAAAAACCGACCATGTACATTTTATTTATTGGCTCAAAAAATGATCTGTGTAAAGTTTCAGCTCAATCGGACATGATTTAGGGGTACCTCAAAGCGCTCAAAGTTTTGATTTTTTCATCCTCGTAAATCTTCCAAGGGTTGAAAAAGGAAATTTGGAAATCTGGAAAAATTTCGAGATCTGGTGTCATCTCGAAAAAAAATTTTTGGCCGAAAATCGACCTTAGTCTGAGAGGCAATGAAGATGTGGAAAAAAATTGTCGAATTTGAAGAACCGACCATGTACATTTTGTTTATTGGTCTTAAAAAATGACCCGTGCGAAATTTCAGCTTAATCGGACATGATTTAGGGGTGCCTCAAAGCACTCCCCCTTGGAAGATTTTCGTGGATCAAAAAATCAAAACTTTGAACGCTTTGAGGCACCCCTAAATCATGTCCGATTGAGCTGAAACTTTGCACAGATCATTTTTTTGGGCCAATAAACAAAATGTAAATGATCGGTTTTTATAAATTCGACATGACCATTTTCGCTGCCAACCTAATGTTGCCCTTGTGCTGGGCTGTTTGCATGTAGAATAGACTTGATTGTAATACCATTGGTAATACCATACCATTTGGTAATACCATAGCATTTGGTAATACCATGTAATACCAAAAATCACGCGGTTTAAATCGATCAGTATGCCATAGCACGCGATGGGCTCCAATTAATCGCTCCGCATCACAACGCATCGCACCGCATCGCGTTTACTATATCCTCGGCCTTATGTTTAACCTCTCTCTTTCATGCTTCAGAAAAACGCTTCGTTTCGTATTGTTTTCATATACCGCTTCCCTATCAAACATAGTGACCAAACGACCACACCTTGTACCATAGATTCGTCTTGAAAAGAACATCGACAATCTTGATATGTCAAAATCATAATATGATGTAATATATTCACAATTACGATCTAGTATAGTTTACTGTTGAATGATTCCACATCATGATTCAACATTGATTCAAACTATACGTTTATTTGACTGCATCTGTCGATTAGTTCAATCATACGATAGTACACATCATAAAACTGATGTTTGTTATTCTCAATTACGATTTAATGTGTTGTGATAAATAGAGTCAGATTTTTCGCAATTCAAACGATTTTTGATATACACGAAGTATGCTTTGATCGACGTTATATACGATTGTGACTCGATCCCACTTGTTAAACGATTAAGAATGTGTGAAGTTATACGAATCATGTTTGACCCAAATGTGTCTTGTGTATTGTATATCGTCTCCAACTTTAATTTTTTTACGATTCTATGTTTGCTGGAGAGATGAGCGAGCCAGAAGATAGTTTTGAATTGTTGAAATTTGAATGAAATTTTTTACATCATGTTATTACTGAATGTAATTACATAAAACTTGTAGTACTGAACTTTTATGAATCATTTCTATACAAATTTCGCGATATTTCCACTAAATCACAATCGGCAATCAGAAATGAGGAATCCGATTGCATCTTTTTCGTATCATATGTAAGAGCTTCAACTTGGTTTGTCAAGTCCATAATCCTATGTTCAGTTGCACAGTTGCACTATGTAGTGAAGCGGGAAAATAATGTGTGTTCGTTGTTTATGACGCAAATATAAACAACATTATAATATATTAGGCTGTCAAAAAAGTCCTGCGGTATTTTTTTTGAATTTTCATTTGTAAATAAAATTAGTTACAATCATCTGTTTTAAATCAAATATGCGCCGTTTTGTTCGATGATTTGTTCCCAACGAGATGCCAACTTCATAATACCCCTGTTATAGAAGCTCGCTTCCTTATTGGCAAAAAACTCGGATAGCCAATTTTCACAGGCCTCTTTTGTGACTAACTTCTGACTACCTAGCTCGTTCGCCATGGACAAAAACATGTGGTAGTCACTTGGTGCAAGGTACGGACTATACGGCGGATGCAAAAGAACCTCCCATCCGAGCTCCCGGAGCTTCTGGCGCGTCACCAAAGAAGTGTGTGGCCTGGCGTTGTCCTGATGGAAGACAATGCGGCCTCTGTTTATCAAAGATGGCCTCTTCTTCATGAGTGCTACCTTCAAGCGGTCCTGTTGTTGGCACTACAGGTCCGAATTGAGCGTTTGGCCATAGGGAAGCAGCTCATAATAGATTATTCCTCGACGATCCCACCAAACACACAGCAGAACTTTCCTGGCCGTTAATGAGGGCATGACCACCGTCTGAGCCGCTTCAGCGGGTCGACCACAACCCTTTGCGCTTCACGTTGTCGTAAGTGACCCACTTTTCATCGCCAGTCACCATCCGCTTCAGAAACGGGTCGATTTTGTTGCGATTCAGCAGCGATTCACATGCGTCGATACGGTCAAATATGTTTTTTTTGCGTCAACGTGTGTGGCACCCATACATCGAGCTTCTTTGTGAATCTAAGCTTCTTCAAATGGTTAATAACGGTTTGATGACTTATCCCCAGCTCTTGGCCGATGCTACGGCTGCTACTATGCCGGTCTTTCTCGGCTAATTCAGTGATTTTTTCGCAATTTTCGATGACAGGCCTTCCGGAGCGTGGCGCATATTCGACGACCTCTACACCAGAACGAAAACGTTGAAACCATCGTTGTGCGGTGGAAATGTAAACTGTATCGGGTCCATAAACTGCACAAATTTTTTTGGCAGCTTGAGATGCATTTTTGCCTTTGTCATAGTAGTACTGTGAAATATGTCAGATTTTCTCTTTATTTTGCTCCATATTTGCGACACTATAACTCACGAACGACTTAACCAAACAAAACACTGTCAAGGACTATATTATAGCGCGCAAAATACCTTTCCAACAAGCTATAGTATGAATCGATACAATGAATACAACTAGAACTACGCGCTTACAACGACACCTCGCGGAAATACCGCGGGACTTTTTTGACAACCTAATATAAACAATATTTATTCCCAGCTTTTTTGACGCATCCCGCACATTTTGACAATATCATGCAGTGGTCAGTGCTGGTAGGTGCAATTGTAAGTGTAAATGAGTGTAAATAAAGTTCATTTTTTACATTAAAGTAGCCTCAAATCGGCCCTATTTTTCGCTTGAGGTTATTATCCCACGAGCAGGACCTAATATTAGATAGATTTGGTAAAGATTGTCTGCTGATATAAACCTGTTGTACAACATTTGTCACTCCTTCGATGTTGATTGAGTTAACTTTTTTTGATTTCCCTGGGATTCACTGCAGTACGAGTACTACATGACATTATGTACTGTGCGTCCATCAGTTCATGATATGCATCGTGTTTGATCCCATTCTGTTCTGCACGAACAAACGTAGCTTTTGCGACTGACGCACAAAATGCAGATCTCGGCCGCACTGATTAACAATCTGTGCCGCGAGACACATCAGAGGGAGAGGAAGATGCTGGACAGCTTGTCCCGTATCAGATTGCGCGCTTGGTCTTAGAGAGAGAGAGAGAGAGATCACGCGACCCCCGGATGGCACACTGACTTTCCGGTCGATGCCAACCGGGCCGGCACTGATGTACCATGGCACATAAAATAATAATAATTAATTAAACGGTTGTCTGGAACATCTGACACATTAATTATTATTTGTGTCACACGGGAAGAGAGCTTATATGTGTTCATCAACGATTGGCGCTGATAAAAGCGAGCAGAAGAGCAGCTACGGCAGCATCGTCACAATGTTTTCCATTTTTCGGATCTGCGTTATCCTTTTTGACCGGAACATCAGCGCCCTTAGCTTGCCCGGGGTGGTTCGGTGTGGTCATGTTTCTTCCTGTTCGCCCCATCTTGTCCGGCCGGTTGTTCGTCTTCTTATTCGTTTGGGTGTGTTTTTTTTCCTCATTCCTGTCATACAACAACAGCGTGGCGGCACAGTTGTGTCACACTTTTTGGCCCATTTATTTCTGCCTTTCCGACACAAACCATGTGACCTGGCAGGCAGCGGAGAGGGGCAGTTGTGGTGGTCGAAAGCGGCGCCCAGAAGCACTGGCTAAAGCTGTCATGTTATACTTCATGT
Organism: Toxorhynchites rutilus septentrionalis; assembly: GCF_029784135.1. Taxonomy (NCBI): domain Eukaryota; kingdom Metazoa; phylum Arthropoda; class Insecta; order Diptera; family Culicidae; genus Toxorhynchites; species Toxorhynchites rutilus. The sequence continues at coordinate 46,328,468 of NC_073745.1, forward strand.
TTACAATGAAATGTGTTTGTTCGTGTTTATCTGCATTTTGGTTTCGTTTTTGGGTGGATGCTTTCGTGGGTAAACATAATTTCTGTCGCTGTCGGCGATTTCGCGTCGCCTTGTGGTCTGCCTACGAGATTGGGTGGAATCGAATTAATGTCTAATGTATTTCCATCGAATTTAGGTTGGACAGACGGTTACAAAAACGATTTTCTTTGTGATTGACATTTTGGAAAAGTGTTTGAGTTTTCGCTTTTCGGAAATAATTGCAAATTTCAGAAATATAATTGCTGTATGATTAATCATCATACAGTACAAGTCTAGGACCAAGATTAGCTTGACTACTTGGAGATAATTACCAAATTCAGTATTCAAATTTTCCGCAGTTTTCTAGGTTAGAAAAATTTAAACCAACAAATGTTCTAAATCAAAGTGTAATCGTTGAGCTGTAGATGGTTCCAGTGATAAACAACTGTGCTAATACACAGATCATATATGTTCTACAACGCTTTGGGTTTAACCGATTAAAATAGACAACGTAGATCGGCTGGCGTCTTTATTATTCTCGATTGAAAGTGTCTGTTTCTGAATTGAACTTTGGTTATTTACCAAATGATTTGAATTTACTGCTTCGGTATAAAAAAATCATCTGTTATCTACTTTTTGCGACGCACGTACCATTGCAATGTAGAACGATGAGCTCGTGGTGGTCAATGAGTTCCTTGAATCATTGATTGTGTAAGTAAACATAAGCATTTACTATCCATAAACTTAATTTCTAGCAGAAAAAAGAAACCGATACTAATTAATTCAAAATGCGACTTTGTTAAGCTTTATTCCTAGTTAAGTAGTAGTATCAGATGGTTTAGAATCAGTTTTAGGAATTTCATCAAACGAAACACTTCTCCAGATGGACCATCTAATTTTCTTTTTTTTTTTTTGTTTGAAGACCAACTGGACAGCGTAATATGTTGTTCCAGGAATTCCTCCAACGATTCTGAAACAAAATCGATATCCACATGGTTCTAAATGGCAGCTGGCTAAAGACCTCATATAGTTCCCACACTTCAGGTCGAACTAGAATACTGTAAGAGTACCCTACACAACAAAATGTGGTGTGTATTTTTTAATGAGGGGCTATAATCTGGAATGAATCTCAGACGTGAGAACGAAAACTTAACCTAAAATCTAACTTTTTATTCCGAAATGTAGAAAGATAAAATTAACAAAATATGAAAAGAATGAAATGAATGAGTATTGAGTTTTGCTTTTAGTGTTCAATTGTTAATAAATTTTAAATCTTTCGACTATATCCGTTATATTTTCTATTGCAGTGCTCAATTAAAGCAAATCAATCTGTTTACATCAGTAGTTCCCAACGGATAGTCTTTGGTCAACGGGAGTGCCGCGAAGCCTGTCTATAAGTTTAGCCTGAATTATATTTTTCCGCCCTTTGAATATAGGTGAATGTATAAAAACTAAAATGTTGCTAATGCTACTGGACTAGACTACGAATGATAGCCCGCTCACATTGAAGCTTTTGGCGTATTTGAACTATTCGGACATAGCTTCCAGGCCCTGTTGCAGTTTATTGGTGAGTGCTTTACTCACACGACCTTCGGGTTTTTACCGCTGTTTTCTTACGCGTATTTTCCAATTAATGTGGGTTTTTTACGCGAATTTTCTGATTAATGCGTTTTTTTTACGAGGAAACTATCCCTGCATAAAATGAACCTGGGTATGTATTGAACACAATTAGCCTGCTTCCTTGACCTGGGAACTAATTTAAAAAATGTCGAAACAGAAAGTGAGATCTGGAATGATCTATCCAAATTATGTTTTTGGATTATATTTTCTAAAAAGATAGGAACAAAAGGTTATTGCGCAAAACATTGATCTCCAAAAATACCGCTATGGTTATTGTCATAAATGCCAACTTTCCTGATTTTTCAGGTTTCCAGACTTTTTGGAACGTTTTCTGATATCTTGACAAACACTCAATTTTTCCTGATTTTACTGAAATGATCCTGATTCTTCCTGATTTTTGTATCTCGATGGCTTTCAAATGTTTAAAACACGTAGCATTGGCCAGGCCAGGCGGTTCAAAGAATCTTTACATGTTTTCTAATATGGCACCCTTGAAGATAGACGTATTCCTACGTCAAAAAATTCGATTGTACACTTTGCTCCGTACATTTTTTTTTAGTCAAGTGAAAACTAAAATTAACCCAAGAGAGATCGATTTCTAGCAACCTTGTCTAAGAATTTATTCAAAAATTTAAAAAAAAGTCCAAAAAAGTTCTCGTGGTGTGTCCGAGACTCGATCCTATGGTTGTCGACAATTTTTGTCATTAGGCTTTTTGTTACGTGTTGATTATGAAAATCTTGGAAAAATGCAATTAATAAATTAATAACATTTGGTGACTGTAAAAAGGGCCATCTGGCTTGATTGATTGTATTTTATATAATTTATGATTTTATTTGATTTCAGTTCCTTGTGTAGGTTGTAGAATATACTATACTACCTTGAACAAAAAGCCTCCGGAATCAGCACCGTGTGGCGCTCCGTTTTTATTTTTCATTTTTTGTAGGTTGGCACACTGTCATTGACATTCTATAAAATTTGTAGCGTGATTGTTTTACATTTCTAAAAGTTACGCTTCATTGAGTACATCTGCTATTGTGTGTGCCTCGATTTTGTACAATTTGCAAAATTTTGAAAAATCAATCGTTATTCGTGAACGTTTCGCTAAAAACGAAACGAATACCATTCAGCAACCATCGAATGCACCTGATTTGGCTCCCTGCGACTTTTTCTATTCGAACGAGAAACTATTCGAGAAGAATATTCGCAAATCGAATACAATAAATGTTTCTAGAATTGGATCAAGTGTGGCATAAGTGCATTGCAGTCGATACGGAGTACTTTGAAGGGGGCAATATCGATATTGATGTATAGTCATGTATTTTTCTTTTCTTGAATGAATTCCGCGAATTTTTTGATCAAGGTGGTAATTTGATCCACAGTGCTGATTATCCGCGAAATCGATTTCCATAGAAATGCTATAGGTCTTCCCGAAATCTGTAAATGAGTGGTAGGCTCTTGCTCTTTTGTCTTTGGTCATGGCTTTCACATTATCTGAGTCCTAATGTATACGACATTACAGATGAATAGTTTAATGAGTTGTGTATTGATAAAACATAGTTTCAATATTGTAATATCTTTTTGGTGCTTGCACCTCATTTGTGATCCTCTATTGTCTTATCCAATTTTCATATCCGAGGAGATCTTGCCATACTATTCCGCAAATAATAGGGGTTCTGTTCTGCCCAAATATGCATGGTTGACGTAAACACCAACACCGCACAGTGATGGGAAACGTTTTTTCCATGATTTTAGCTGAATCATTAGGACTGTGCACAATTTATATAGAATGATATGTCTCTGATTAATAAATATTAACAGTGAAAAGTGGGCCGGAGGAGTTTTGTGATTTTTTAAAATCTTTATTCAATTGAGAAACACAGTTGCCGCTTAAGTCAACCATGCATATTTGGGTAGTATTGTACTGTTTTAGCTATAAAGTTTGTATTTGTAAAATTTGTATCCCACATACGTGCCCGATTCATACTTTATAATCAATTTTGTGTTTATCAGCATATTTTGTGGTCCAAAAAGCGTAGTTCTAACGAAGCTCCGTCTCATTCCATTCTTCACCGTCAAATGGGCTTCATGGCAAATTGAAGTGACTCTCGAAGTATGATTCTGTTCTCTCTCATGTTTCATGTATGCATGTATCAATGTAAAAAGAATGCCAGGTATATTACATCGCCTGAGAGATACATACACTCTCCAATACAATGAAACTAATTTTAAAAACTGTATAACGTTTTTAAAATTAGCTTCATTGTATTGTATTGTATTGTATTGTACTGTCACGTTGAAATACTTTTTTCCTTTTTTCTTTGACTACATGATAAAAGCGGGGAGTAATATACCTGGTGTTATATTTACATTGTGCATGTATCGATGTTTGAGTTCACGGTGGGTAAACAATGGAGCCGTCCATTAATGGTGTAACTACTTTTTTGCATCAGAAATCAAGTTTTCGTTTCACTTTATATGGACGTTAAAATAAGATTGTGCACCTGTGGGCGAGTGGTTAGCGTCTCACATTATCATGCCGGGTGTTCGGGTTCGATTCCCGTTCTGGCCGGGGGATTTTTATTCAAAGAAATTTCCTTCGACTGGCACTGTGGTCACGCGTATTCTAGAGCTTGCCCATCGGAATACATTCAAGGCGTGTTATTTGGCTTAAGAAATCTGAACTACGTATTAATAAATGACGCTAGTTAATGCATACGTTGGGACGGCAAAAGTTCCACAGGGAACGTTAACGCCATTCAAGAAGAAGAAGACCCGAGCAACGAGATTCATGTCAGGGAGAGCAGTAGTGGTGGATTGAAATCAGATTGAACGAAGAGGCAGATTTGTATCCATTCGTTACGTCAATTAGAATTTTGTTCTAGAATAGTTCATCAGTCATACTCGCTCTCAACGTTCGTCAATTCAAATCATGTTGACGGCGAATGCCGATGTAGTCCTAGTCGAAGCGAAGCGACTGTGAGGAGAGTCGATTTTCATGTTTCGCTTTCGAAATCGTTGGACCCTGTCAGGACTATGTTTTTTAAGTGATAAAAATGTTCATTCAAATTTTAACATTTTTGAACTCCGGACCTCTTCAGGTGTCAAACGTCGTCACTATGACGTTTTGGTGAATATATTTCTATCCATTGTCAGATAATCGCGAAGCAAATGTATACAATTAATGTACACAAATGTGCGGAAAATTAAAGTTCTCATTTCAACGACATCTCTACAAACAGCCATTCCATGCCAAACCGATATGGTGGTTCTCAGATTTTCATTAATTCAGATGATCGATAAACATATCAAATAAAAACCAATTAGCTAGTCTTCCTCGGAAAAATAGTATACTTGCAAAAAATTGGATTATGTTTTTGTATACAGGCAAACCTGTTTTTGTGCGGTCGCTTTTTGTGCAAGTTCTCATTTGCGTTACAGATTTATTATTTGTGCGAATAGTTTGTGTATTTGTGCGATTAGTTTGTGTGATTCAAGACCCAAAGTCATAGTGAAATTGCACAAAAGGATTCGCAGAAACGAGGAATCACGCAAAAAGGGACCAAACACAAAAGGTTTGCTTGTATATTGATTGCATTTGTTTTTGGTTTGCTGCTTACATGGCTTTGGACTAGAGGGCGCTATACTTTTTTATAGTTTTGCTTGAGAGCTGAGGTTTTTTTTACATAATACAGTAGAATTCCGATTATCCGCGGAATAGTCAGACTAGGTCACCGCGAATAACGAAAATCGCGGATAACGAAACAAAGGGCTTAAAATGAGTACCGAACACGAAAAAAAACATTTCAGCATGAAAACTATGTTTTATCACTACAGAAAACGGTGGCGATCTGGCGTAGTGGTAACATCCATACCTTTCACGCAAAGATCACGAGTTCGATTCTCACTCCCGACATTCTTCCAAAAATGGAAGTAAAAGTGACGAACCAGCCGAAATGTATCGAAAGTCTCTATAATAGAGAAAAAATACAGAAATCATTAAACTGTCCATCTAGAAGGTCGTGTACACCAGAGGTCAGATGTTGTGAAAGCCATGACCAAAACAAAAGTGCATGATCCTATCACTCACTCACAAATTTCGGTAAGGCCTATGGATTTACTATGGAACTCGCTGTCGCGCATCATTCGCATCGCGGATCATCCGCTCGCGGATAATCGGGTTTCCACTGTATATCCATAAATCGAGAGCCGTTATTTTATTGGTCCGAAAATGCAAATTTTTCCTTTTTTTCTACTACAAGAATTCATAACTTTTGTACTACTGGATCGATTCAAGTACATTGTTGCTATATCGAGAAAGACTAGCTAAATAGCTGTAATTTGATATGTCGATCACCTGAATCGGTTGAGTAGCTCAAAAGTTATGAATTTTAGAAAAAAGTCATTTTTGGAAAAAAGGGGAAAACGTTGATTTTTTGGACGAATCTAAAATGGAAATGGGAACCCTAATAAAAAAATGGGTCTAATATTTTGCGATAAAGAACAAAATTACCACTTTTCGCTAAAATCTGAGAGCCACTATATGGGTTTGGCATGGAATGGCAGCAAATTATGCATTGACAAACTTATAATTTTCTATATTGCCATATATCATTAGAGAATGTTGAAATCTGTAAATGCAAAAATTGAACAAAAAAACAATAGCAAAAAGCAATATGAAATTTGCATCGTAAATCCATCATGAAATAGTCGAGCAATAAGTGCTCAAAATTGGACCAATTTCCTAAAATCGTAAAATTGACCATGATCAAAGATTTAACTAGTTTTTTTGTAATTTTGTTAAATTACAGAATTATATTAACAGGGAAATCTCCATAAAGAAGTCTGTTTATGTTTTTTTGAATACAGTAGAACCCCGATTATCCGCGGAATAGTCGGGCTAGCTCACCGTGGATAACGCTGTAAATGACTAAAAATGAGTTCCAAACACGAAAAAAAGATATTTCGGCATGAAAACTATGTTTTATCAATACATAAATCATTAAACTATCCATCTTCCAGGTCGAGTACACCAGTGATCAGATAATGTGAAAGTCATGACCAAAACAAAAGTGTATGAGTCTATCATCCACTGACAAATTCGGGGAAGGCCTGTAGATTTACTATGGAGCTTGCTTTCGCGGATAATCCGCACCGCATCCACATCGGGGTTCCACTGTATGTTCAAATTAAAAGATTGAGTGTGCATAACATGTTCCCGTATCTCCTACTTTTCCTCGCAACGAATGTTGATAGGACTAGGAAGAATAATTTGGTCTGAGGTTAAAGCCTTTACTTTCATTCACTACAAACTGTCAAAACAGCGAAAAACTTCTCTCCGGTAATGTATACCTTCATCTTTGAGACATCCCTCTGGATGACAGTAATCGAATGTAACTCGCAAGGAAAGTGAAATCAACTCATTACCTCTGGAACGTCAATTCCAGCATCCGATATTTGCCCTCCCCATTCTTTTCTCTTCTCAGCCCTATCCATATTCATTAGATCTGGTTTTTATACTATTTACCTAGGACAAAACAAGGGTAAACATATGGCCACACGACACGTGGGCTGGCGGATGCGGCCAACCGGTGTGGCTTCATCAGTGCACCAATTGTTGTTCTATCAACTACTAGAAAGGCGCCCCTTCCCCGATTCCTCCATCCACTCAGCGTTGGTTAGCAATGCTGATTGGGAATTAAAGAGGGATCAACACGAAGGCTGGGCAGGAAAATACCTTCATTTATTTCGCCACGTGTCGGGGCTTGTAATTAAATAAAATTCCTTGATACTAGTGGTCAGCCCGATGTCAGCAAGGAGAGTGGAGCGGATATATATTTTTTCTTCGTTACTTTCGGCTTCCGCATGCGATTCACTGCGCCACTGTTTAGATTGTTGTGTTTCCGATGCGTAGGGGAAGTACCGTGGATGGTGGTGCGGTGGCTCAAGTCGTCGACACAAGTGGCACCCGATAAGAGGGTGCTTCTGCCTGCGCTCAAGAGTTTTCCCCGATACTCTGGGGATCAGCCAGAAGATCCCGAATATCGGGTGAAAGGCGGCCGCAAAGTGCGTGTATTTAGCGAGCTGCTGGAGAATATTGCATTACAATCCTTGTAACGCAAGCACAAGTATTATTCATTCATCCCGTTCAACTCTCGCACGGGCTGTCGGGAATATTCAAGAGCGATTTAGCATAAATTATGAGCAGCTTAGCTCCGTATTCTCGCACTCGTCGGAGGGAGGCGTTGGTGAATACAGCTGCTGCCAGAGCAAAACGTTACTTGCGGGAATTTCGTTTCCCTGTACACAGGACTACAGCGTTTGTTGTTTGTGTACATATAATAAATCTGTACACAGTTTGCATCGTTGTCGGATGCTGTTGGTGCATTTCTCTTCGGATCGTTCCTGTTGCAAGAACTTCTAGTTCCGGTTCTGTGAGTACTCTCGAAATTAACAGACAAATTATCAAACCATTCACATTTGCACCTCGTCATTGTCGATTTTATCGTTCTCAATTTGGATTCTGCTACAGTTACAGTGAATCTACAGTACAGTGAATCTGTAGAAAAAAAAATTGTTTTTTTCCGTCCACCTGATCATATTTCAATTGCATTCTAGCAAAGTTATTCTCTACATTCGCTACGTACAACTTTTAGTCCATCCACTTGACATCTCTCTACTCTTCTGAACCTCCAGACCCCATCGTCTGCATTGTGTGGTTGGTGTTCACAAAGGAGTGCTCCGCTGTGTAACTTTCAGCACATAAATTACAATATTTTTAAATTTAATGCTGGAGATTCCACTTTTCACTTGCACTTCTGGAGTTTGAGTAACCGATCGGTCGACTGGATGTCGAAGCTCCCAGACTTCATCATCACCCTTGCACCATCCGTTGCCGCAGGAGATGGGTGGCTGGGGATGCTTTTGTGTCTAGGATTTTCCTGCATAAAATTATCGAGACAACCATAGTGGGAGACGAACCGTACGGTTGTTTATCTTCTGCGTGGCAAGACCCAGGCCGGAACGACACCGAATGATGACGGCCGTGCTGAACGGCGATGACGACAATCACTTCCTACAAAACCGTAATTCACACATATTGGATTTATCCATTTTAATGTATGTGTCAGTGGCCGCGGGGCTGCGGTGGGCGGAAATGAAAGATATATTCAGCGTGTACCTTGCCAGACAGTTACAATTCATCCCTCCCCCGACTCGACCAACTACTGGGATATTGTCTAACAACTCATTAAAAAGGATTTCCTCCGATAAATAACACAACAAACTGTAGGATAGAGAGCCAGGCTAGGTAACATTGTACAATAGCGTAATCTGGCAGCTGTGGTGCCGGTGAGGAAAAGTCGAAAACACATCCACACTCCCACGCACAGCTGTATTGGGGAATGGCGAACGGCGAAGGAAAACACAAACGTTTACGGAGTGGAATGCTGTGCTATTGTTTCGCCAGCACATCGTATACTCTTCCAGTCCGGACCAAGGTCTGGAGATCTAGAAGACCAGCAGCGCTTGTTTCAATTGCCAGTGTGTTTGTAGGTATATTTATGGGTGTGCGTTTGTTGTTCCTGCAATGGATCGCTTTGAGGTGGTCGTTGTGGGTGTGTGCTTCGATGTCCGGCCATTCAAGTGGCTATGTTTCTGTTACTCGTGAAGCAAACCATCCCGAACGGACTGGAGTTCCGATAGAGATGTAATAAGGGAGGTAAAATGCTCCACGATACCACTGTTAGTGCTGATGCTGTGAGTGTCGATAAGGGTATGATTGTTTTACTTAAAGTAAAACGATCGAATTTGTTCAGGCTGTGTGTGCTTAGAAAATGTGTTTTGGAGCTACTCTTCCATCAATTTTTTCATAGAAAGCTTTAGAGCTATAAATCTGAGAAGCTTACAGCACAAGATAATACGAATAAGGCTGTTTGAATTTGTCATTCAATAAGTTGTAATCGTTTTGTAGACACTTTTTCGGACAACATTTCTCTGCTATTCAAACAGATTTCCTGGAAGTTAGGAGAAATATTTTGGTACTAACATACGAGGAACTATTTTCTCAGAACACATTTTTCTTTTCATGATGAAGTTCAGCTTGATTTTCTTCACATTTGAATTTCACACAGACAAGTTATTTGATAATAACTTTGGATAGCTGTGACAATATTTTAATGGTATTAGCTATGCCTTTGTTAGAGTCGGATAGAAAATTTCAACAGATGAACGATCGTTTTAGTTTTGCTAAATCCTGTAAAGAGTGGTAAAAATAAATCCATTATTGACTAGAGGCGTATGAACTGAGAAGATGAAACCCTCTTAAAACCAAAAAAGAAGAGAATTCATTAGTTTTGGATGAAATTGTTGGTTTTTTTTAAAACAAGAATGTGTATCATCTTGCTCGATGATTTGTTGCCATTCTGTAGGAAATTCTATTATGCCATTTTCATATGAATACTCGCTCTATTTGAGCTTGAGCTCGGGTAGACTGTACACTTCGTAGTCAGTGTGGCCACATTTAAATCTGTACCAGAGAGGTCAAAAATATTTCTCATCAGCACTTTTTTCCAAAAATCTGTACCAAAAATCTGTACCATCGAAAATATTAGTTATAGAGAAAAAAAAAATGTTAGCATGAAAAAAATACTTATTTGTTTACTACAAATACTACATTTACATTTGCAAACCTTTCGTGTGTTTGATGATGCTTATACATAAGTTTATACAGTATACATTCTTATACAGTAGTTTATTCAAACTAAATACAGGATGCTAAATTTCTTAAAACCTATGAAAAATTGCTACGATATTGTGTTGGAATACATTGAAAAATGGAAGGCTTGAGAAATGCTAGAAAAATCGAAGGAGAAAACACTACAATTGAGCTACCATTGAAGCCCGTTCCTGAATGAACAGAGATTGAAAGTAGCATTCGTAAAAGCATTTTCAATTGAGATAGATAAAACAAATTGTATGATTAGTGGACAATGATCAGAGGAATTATAATAATTGAGATAAAAAATAAGAACAAAAAATATGTGCTAGTTGCAAATCGTTAGATGCAAATATGAGAAACCAATACAGGGAAACTTCGATATAACGTACCCTCGTTATAACATACCCTCGATATAACGTCACTCGATATAACGTACATTTTACCTCGATATAACGTACACATTTCCAAAGTGTAAAGGAAATTTTTTTTCAATATTTTTTTTCAGATAGAACAATGAATTATTTGTATTGTGATGCTAAAACAAATGTTGTGCTGGTTTTGTGATTTCCGGATTCTAAATGAATCAAGCTTTAATCAACAGTACGAAGGGAAACATCATGAGAAAGGCTGGCTTCGTCTTCTGATTGAAGTTATTCATTAACTTTACTAAAACAGCAACATAATAATGTTTTATAGACTACGTTTGTGAGTACTTTATTATGCTTCGATATAACATACAATTCGATACAACGTACAATTTTGAAAGTGAAATGTACGTTATATCGAAGTTTACCTGTATCTAGAATGTGAGAAATTCGTAAAGCTTACTTATTTTATTTTGTGTCTGCCTGGTAGTACCGGTCTATTTCTTTACAATGAATATTATGTGGCCAACAATAAAGTCGCGACTCCATGTTTGACAAAACTTCGATCTGGAATGTAACAATTTCCGTGACAAAACTTCTAAAAATCCTCATTTGCTTCGAAAAGTTTCGAAAAGTCCATCTGAATCTGAACGAATAAAATTCATTGTTGAGAACAAAGTAGGTAAATCTAAGAATGTTCGATTGTTTGGCTCATTCATGAAATTCTACCTTTTTTTTTGTTTGCGTGTCCCGTTTTTATTTCTGAACTATTTGGTCAGCCTACAATTGACCGATCAGTGATACATCTTCGATGTCAAATTTACCGGAACAGAACCGACTAAGCCAAAATTGCCAGTGGTTGTATGTTACAGTATCAGAACCTTAAAACTTCACAGTCCCAACCGCCTGGCCATGCGTTCTCGCTTTTATCGGCTTGCTTTATACTAAGTCAAGCAACTATACAATTGGCTGAAAGTTGGGTATAGTACGAAATGTTATCTTTTTGAAGCTATCTAGCACAATCCAATTGCATTTATACAACGTGAGATGTAGATTTCTAACGCTATCTTTTGGAAATGGTGGAATTCTTTCAGTTCTATATATTTTTATATACTGACATTCGAATGATGAATCTGCAATCTAAAGAAGTAGCCATTCGGATAGACATTATTCTTGATTATAGAATAAATAATAATTTTAAAAAATCAACTAAAAGCACTCCGTAATATTTATATATGATAATATTTTGTAGTGATTTTTCACCTGTGGATTCCTTCAAGAATTATGCTATGAAGTCTGTACAAGTCTAAGCTGTGCGCTCCAAACCATAATTTGTCCATTAAACTTTTCAAAAAAAGTATTTCATCCACATCTGTGTATTGCGCGAAAGAAGAGTGACCGTTGAACAGCGACTTTGAAATATAACTGTGTTTATTTGTTTCGTGATCTAAAACCTAATGCAAGAATACACGAATGCAACACAATTATTTGCAATGCGTTCGTAAATATATTTTTCGTGGATTGTAGAAGAAGAAAACATGGTTTGTAGAAGTATTCAAGAAATTTTCTCAAATTGAATTCTCACGGAAGTAAGACCGAGTTACGAAAATAACTGTTGATTCTATTCCTGCGGTTATGTTTTTGCAGAAGGTAGTATACAGCGTGTAATTTCAAATGAGTTCAAATACTTCGACAAGTACTGATTTATATTGGGTTGATATAGAATTCAAAGTTATTGATATTAGTTTCAACAACAGTATTCTCGGATTATTTATATTTTAATGAGAAAAAAATTATAGAGGGGTTGCATCTAAGACACGACCGCTTTTCGATTCTACGCATCCGTTTTATTTAATTTGTTTGTTTATCATTCCGAATATTATTTATAAATAAAAAGGAATTTCATGAATCACTCTTCATCAGAAAGTTTCGGTAAGCCTGAAAATAGTAAGTCTTGGCTCAGAAGAAGCAGTTGCGCAACGCACGCCCCAGTGGTATCGCACCTATAGCCTTCCGTGCATCGGCATTCAACCAGCACCAAACAAGCGTCCTACAGAGAACCCAAATGGTAACACACAGTTTCTCGAAATCTCAAATTAACGAAGCTAGTACACGAAGATGCACACGAGAGTCGATACAAATGGCACCAAAAAGTAACGAAGGTGCGCTATTCATAAGTACCGGATATGAACAAATTAGAAGATTCGCAAAACGAAAACAAGCAACACACACAAAGCCATACACTGGTGGCTTCAAGCAACAAAACAAAACATTTTCCGGCGATGATGGCCAAATTAATTTTTTCCTACATAATGTGGCGAAAAACATTATCATTACGCCGTCTTTGCCATAGCCTCAATCTCGCTCGAAGCTCGCCGGCAACACTGTTGCCGGGAAGTGAAAATTTTTCTCAGAGGAGATTCAATATTTCAGCGCTAGCGAAATCGTACTTAATGTGCATAGGTGGGGATTGAGTCGCAAATGTTCTCTTTTCGTTAACCCCTTCATTATTTCTATTCTCGCGGCTGAACAAATGTATAGGAAAATAGTAATGCTTCCAATAATAAATCTAAACCGTTTACAGACTATGGGATTGTTATGTATATCATAGCAAACACATCTTAGAGAATTTCAGATTCGATTGGCATGCCAATCATCAAAATCCATTCGCAGTAAAAATACACGTCAACTTTATTTCATAACGTTATTTCATTTCACTTTATTTAATAAAAACATGACCTGTTTCCTGATCTGGCACCCTTAATGAAAGACGTAGTCCTACGCCAAAAACGTCGCTGTATGTAATTCATTTTTTTTCATTGCGAAACTAATTGTGTTCGCGACGGCGTTAAAGTTAAGCAAATGTCCTAAATTTATCTTTCTATACAATCCACTTTCTAGCCATCATCAATTCAATGTGTAATGTGCAGAATTCGAAAAAAAACCTTTACCAGTGCAAGGTTCAAAAATAAACCAATCGTTTAGAAGTATTCGAAGGCGTTCTCATTTTCCAATCCAAACGGTCTCTTTCAAACTCAAAGTGTCAAATCCTGAGCTATCAACATTGAGACCTCCTTATGCCGAAGGATCCGCCTTTCATGTAAGAGCCACCAAATTGTTTTAAATTTTATTTCTCCTTTTAATGTTTGACGTAGGACTACATCTTTCAGTAATGGTGTCGAATCCGAAAACATGTAACATTTTTATTAAATAGTTTTACCGTTATAAACAAATTTCGCTGTGAACGAATTTTAATGATTCCACATTACATTGGAATGTACATTACATATCAAAATTACCCAAACCGCAAAAGGTTTAAATTGACAAATAGCACTCTCATGGGGACAACCTACCCACGCAGTTAAGGGGGTATTCTAGTGTAGAGACACGAATATCGAACATTTTTTCGAGCTCCGTAAAATTAGAACAAAGAATATTTTTTAGTATTCATTATACCATTATTTGTTAATGTATATTCTAGCAATTGAAAAAAAATTGAACGGGGAAAAAACATAATTAGAATAGTTACAAGCTGATGAAATGAGGGTGCCATTTCGTACACGATTCCAGTCCTTCTGATTATCTGAAACAAAAAAAATCGAACAGATTATGAATCAATAAAGATGCCGCTATCGCATGAACCTCGGACAGGTCAAAAACATGGTTTTTGACAAAATAGCGGCCGTTTGAAGAAAAAAGAAGATTTAAAACGTTTTTTCTTACGTTTCAAATTTTTTTAGAAATAGAAAAATTAAAAAATTATCATTTTTTATTGGAAGTTAAATTTAAAGTAATAAATACAGATTGTATTCATATAAATTTGACATGATTCGGTTCAGTAGAATTTGAGATATCATGTACGTAAAAATGCGTTTGAAGTTCATTGTTATGGCGGTTTCAGGTTAGATACCGTATCACTAAAGTGGCTCTAGCTCGGATTATAGTAAGATTTCCAAAAATTCCTTTCTAAGGTTTATTCTTTAACGCCCAAACTTCAGAAATATGAAGAAATTTTTTTTTGTTTTTTTTTCAAATTTGTAGACTAGAATACTGCCTTAATAATGGACAGCGAATCTAGTAGCGAGACACAATTTGCATTCGCAAGTCTACGTGGCAACAACCAACCAGCAGTTTTGATTCCAAATTATTGTCCTCAAGTGCAGATGAGAACAGATTTTTTTAATGTTGAATTTGTTAAACTTGAGGTTAGTCAATTAGATCCACCAGGCTGCTGCAAAGTTAAATCACAGAAATTTGTTAAATTCAACTAGTATCAATGAAGTATTGGAAGCATTTCTAGGTTTTCACGATGGAAATTCGCAAGAGGCGGTTACCTTCTCTGGTTCCTTTCGTCACCGTGATTGGTGTTGAATAAAGATTACGTGCATTGAATAAAAACTATGTGTTGGTTTTACATGGAATTTGCTTAATTTACCTCCCGCCACTAATAACTATCCTTCCCTCGATAATCTCTAAGAACACCGCTATAGATGCGACCCTTCTGATCTTCGGGCGGCGAACATCATACTAACATTCCTTTCCTTGCCCTAGGGAGTGTAAGGTCGTGGGCGACGTCGTTAAAGCGCAAATCAACGAGAATGAATTGCTACTCCCAAGCGTCATTCAGTGTGTTCTTTTTGCAATTTCGCTGGTTTAGGTAAATCACGGAGAGCAACTAAGTAGTGCACAGTCTTCCCAAGCTTAAGCTCGTGAAACCAATAATAAAATAGTTGATAGTAAAAATATCCTTTTTTTTATCCAAAATATATATTTTTATTAAGGTTCATATGGCGTCAACCTGACGGGGCCGGGAGTTCAATATTTCGACAATGTTTGCCTTATAACTATGTTAGTATTATGTAACTGATTACTGTCCATTAATCAGCAACGCCCCCATAGTCTGTACCCCATATCTAGCGTGGTGCGTCTTAAAAATATTCTTTGTTTTTTTTGTTTTTTTTTTGTTTCTTTTGTTCAGTGTTTGAAAAAACTTCGAAAAGTCGTGCCACTCTCCCTTTGTAGCGCCCTTACGGTGAAGGTGGACGGAAGCCATTGTAGTAGTATAGGTGAAACCACATGTAAAAATGGGGTAATAGTGTTTGTAAGAGAAGAGCAATTTGTTTTGATTTTTGTACGTAAATAGATCAATTCACGTATTAAACTGTGTGGCGCTTCACTGACACGAGTCTTAGAATACATTTGGAAAAAAAATAACAATTCAATAGTAAAGTAAAATGTATGAACGATGTGTTCCGATGAATAACTGCAAATATAAACATATATATAGAAGGTGTATTTGCATATGACGTAAAATTCTGATTACACGCGAGCGTAACATGAGCAAATTTATAACACATGCGAATTGGGACTCTTTTGGTATTAGCAAGTTTTTCTCGCACAGTAACTCGATGTTGATAATTCCTTAATATTTTCCTTCGTTGATCGCATTGTTTTTACATATTCACGTTGGAGAGCCTTAACCCTTTTCTTCGTTGGCCGAGTCATTTTGATTGAATGTAATATTTTTCCGTTAACTATTTTTGAAAGTCTAGGCAGCCGTGGCAGTGTTCCGAGCTCTGCAATACAATTTTCTTAACCAATGTTACAGCTGCTAAAACATACATTATAGACCCATTAAACGTAAAAATAATAATTGTATTGATATCAACACAATTTAATTTTATTGATTTTCATGACATGAAACGCTATGACTCAGGATTAACATTTTATCGAGTGGTTTTTATAGCTGTTTCGATAATATTGTCTGGCATCAGTGTCGAAAAAGTAACGATGCTTTCACCAATACAAACAAAACTATTATTAAAACCAAACCAATACAAACGAAACATATTATTAAAATTAAAAAATTAAAATTTAACTTTCAGAGCACTAGCTCGAGTTTTCCGACGTTTTCCACTATATAGTGCGACGGCAGATGAAAATTTAATATCTTGTGAGTAATCGATTAGAGTTTGGTTGATATTACTTGATGGCAAGTGTGTGAAAACGACCATTTTCTTCACACTGTTCCTCAAAATTATTGATTTTCGAGCGAGGAGTAAGGGAGGGAGATGGAAGAAATAAGCGTCATTATGGCAGCTATTTGTGGCTTCCTTCCTCCTTCACCTTAAGAGAATAATATAAGTAAAAAAAGTTTTCAAGTAAAACGGCTTCGTTGTGATTAAACATAAGAATTGACATAAAAACATGAACATGAACATAAACGTAAGAATAATACAGGTAATGTAATGTACTGAAAGCTCAAAATTAATTAGGCAAGTAGCAATCAGCAATTATCACACGCCTTCTTTTGTCAATCTAGAGCATTTATAAGACTAAAATAAATACGTGGGGCATATGATGAAGCCACTAACTATGGATAACGGAGATCCAAATATGGAGCCACTAACTATGGATAACGGACATCCGAATATGGAGGCGATTTGACGTAATGATAACATCCGTACCTCTCACGTTAAAGGTCACGAGTCCAATTCTCACTTCCGACATTCTTCCGAAAATTCAAGCCGAAAACCGTTGGAAGTCGCAATAATACAGAAAAAAAATCAGAAAATAACTAGTCAATACCTTTTATTTGATACTCATATTGTTGGGGTTTTGAGAAAATATGTAATCCGCCATTTTTTAGTGGCCGCCATCTTGGATTTTCAGATCATGGAATACGCAGTTTTATAATGATTGCAGGGATAAAAGTTTGTTCCAAATTTCAGACCAATCGGTCAGCAGGAAGGGAGTCAAATTTCTATTAAAGTTACAAAAAATGGTTTGTAGGGTCGGGTCGCCCAGAGCAAAAAAAAAAACAAGGAAAAAATTCGTAAAATGTTTCTTTCCGATTATAAATTGAAATTGTGTGAAATATTGTAGGTCCAACCTTTAGGGTACCAGTAGGCAGTATGGTTGCCTGTTCGTACGTTCAGTTATCCATCGATCACCATTCCGTGGAACGATTAAGCAACACTGTTTAATCAGGAGTTTGTAGAAAATTCTATAAAAACGAAACAACGATGAAAAACTCGTCATTTTTGGATTATAAACCTCCGGAATAAGAACAATATTCTACACTTGACAATCTTTGGCATGGCTCGTTTCTCATACATCATACATCATTCTCGCTGATTTGAATATAACTCAGTAACACACAACACCGAGCAAATTCGCAATTTGTAGCCCTCCCTCGCGTCGCAAATCGGCCCCAGTTTCGAGTTAGGATAGCACTACATCAACTCCAACGCAACTCCCAACTCGCCATTTATCGTGCGCAGCAATAATTTATAAATCGATTTACCGCCAGAGCACAACCCTTTTATCGGTGTACCCATGTAAATTTCCAATTCACCAGAACAAATACGTACACGAACCTTATCCTCCGCCATATTCGCTCCAGCAGCAAAAGCCCAGACCTCCTACCGATGGAACGCAACAGCGAACAAAAAAAATGAACACTGGGAAGTACATTTCCGCCCATGCCGTTCCGTTCGGCTATACCGCTACTATAATTCCTCCCAGTTCCCCCTCCTTGATCCTTTTTACCAGTATTTATTTTGAGCGCCATTCGAAACTCATTTAAATTCCGATACCGATAAATTTGTAGCAGCCAAAGCAGAAACCGAAAACAACGATTCCACTGGCAAAAATAAACCCCAGCATATGGCAATGAAGGCGCCGGAAACGATGAAATGGAAATTCTGCTTTCACTTTTGAGAAAGTGGCACAGTGAAAAATAAATCGTCAGTATATACGGCCGACGAACAGCAGGATTATAAGGGTGACTAGGTTGAAAATGTGCTGGTAAAAAAATTCTCACAGGTTTCGTGAAATTTTTCTTCTTTCCAATAGCGGACAGCGGCCAAAAGCAAAGCACACCGAAGTCTGTTGACTGGCTTATGATTCGGAAGCAAGAACACATCGACCGCTTCCAGTGGAAAACAGAAAAGGGTAGTCTTTTGCTCCCTTTTCACATATTGGCTAAATGCTCTCGGTACACGTATTGGCCTTGTTTTTTTTTTTGGGGGGGAGGCGCAGACAGGAAGGTCGGTTCAACCGGGCTCACCAACTTTACACCGGCTACGTGCGAGCTTGCAAAATACACGCAATCGAGTGAAACCATATGAGCCCTTTCCATCCACCCGGAAGAGCTTAACAGAAAAAGCTCTCCCTCAGCTCGTATTTTGGGTTAGGTAAAGGAGTTATATTTTGGCCGTTGCGCTGTTAAATGTCTGAACGGGGGTAGCAATACTTTTTGTGCATATTCTGGTTCAATATATTTGGCCCAAGAGAGCTTCCCCTCGATACCGCTCCCAATTTTAACAGGAAAGGTCAGCCGAAGAAGGATCCAAAAATTGGCGCAAATAATTTCATTGGAAGGCCTGATTGCAAAAGGGCACTTCTAGCTGCATTATTTTATTACGGTAAAGGTCATGTGGTGTTAAGTGGAATTCAAGTGCCGAAATAAAAGTATATGGAAATGGAGAAATGTTGTATCCACTTAATTGGTGTGCGTCCGTAGTTCATTGACGTCTCGACCATTGGTTCATCGTCCCAATTTCCACCATATTCATTAGCAGTTCAGCACTCCCCTCCAGCTGAGTTGTACCTTTAATATCATCCGATTTAACATTCACACATCCGGTTTCCGGCTGAGCTTCCTACCAATTTATCGTACCCGCCAGTTACATCGAATCGATAACCGTAATGGCAGCATCGATAAAATCATCCAAATCATCCAGCACACACGCACACAATCTGAAGAGTCTTTATCAAATCGAGAGATACCCACCTCTGCCGGTCTTTGTCCATTCCAATAATACCTTGTAGCAATAATCGTTCGAATTATTACTCTTCAAAACTACCCCCAGGCTAGTGATAAAATCAAATACTACCCGGATTCTTGGCACATCCTCCCCCCGCCCAAGTCCACATCCGCTCCGCCCGCGTGTGTTCGCCCACTCGGACCCGTGCCGTGTAAGCATCGTTCGGGCAACGATTTCGCCACCCTCGTCTTCGATTTTCTCCCACTACCACTTCTCGACCTCATTGTGGGGCGATTTCCGAGAAACCGACCGAGTTCGACCATGGCCGATAGTCGGGAAACGGATTCAATTCTTATCTTTTTTAAGCCACATTGTGTATACAAATCGCCCTTTGTTCGGAAGACCTTTTCGGACGACCCTCATTACGAGAGTTTTCTGATTAATTCACCGATGATGTTCCGATAGAGATAGAGTGAGAGGGCGAAGAAGAGGAAAAAAACTCGCCACCATATCGCACCCTATTGAGGAACGGAATGATACGGTATTATTGGTACATAGTCATCATGAATTGATATCATTCGGTCGGAATCGAATCAATGAAGCTGGCTGTCGATCAAGCAACGGCACGGAACGTGGATGGAGTGCTTCATTGACGGATTTTTAGCCCAAGAAATTCATATCAATACAGCAATAATAATAACAAAATAATAAGCATATCCGTAGAATAAACAGTAGCTAATTGCAATGAATGTCAAACATTGAAGATTGCTGATCTGGTACCAAAAAAAAAACGATAAACAACATATAACTGGTGAAAAGTGAGTACGAACTTATTGTACAATAGCTATCGATGTTTAGAAAAAGATAAAGATTTAACTTTGGCGATATAATGAGTCCTTTATGTCTACTTATACGAAATTATTTAAAACGATTTTCAAGAAACTGCTGAATTCTATGCTATCCATATATACTGCCGTTCTACGCATAGTTGTCCCATGTTCCAAAATCAGCAACTGAGAAAAACGCAATCAAAGTTTTCTAGCATATTTGTCTAACAAAAGCTTTAATCATTTCAGTTTAGCAATACACCGAGTTTTTTTTATGAGCAGTTTACTGCTCATAAAAAAAACTTGTTCAATTGTTCAATGGAATGTGAAACATTCCCCTCACTTGAATCAATCAAGCTTGATTATAAATTTTAGAAATTCATAGTGGGTCAGATATGCCTAGAATATTAATATGGGACAACTGAACTTAATTTTGTTTTTTTGAAATACTGGGAACACAAAAGAACTTTTTTTTGTGTTTTTCCGAAAGATTATGCATAAAACATCGTTTTATGAAGAAAAGTGCAAATTGTCCATAAGTAACATGGGACAACTATGCGTAGAACGGCAGTATAGTATTTCATGAATTTTTTCGCGGTTTATATCACTTGACGAAAACATTTTTTTTTGACTAATAGGCATTAATTGCATTTAATATTTTAATTCTTACTACAATACAAAGATAATAAATTCGTGACATTCAATTTGTCAAAAGAAGCCATATAAGTAAATCATGTTCTGTAATTCTATTGGGAAAATACAAAAAAACTTATTGTTTGTTCCCAGTGTTATGGCCCAGATTGGCCAAGAAGAAAATACACAAAACAGAAACACACCTCGATTCTATTACAAAAAACTTTATTTAAACACATTCATCACTCCACACATTACTATAAACACTTAACACTAAAACACTAAACATATTAGATTCCGTAAGCCGGACCTGAATCCGCACCTGAAAAAGAAGAATAATTAGTAAATTAAATATATAAGAATATTTATGTACCTATCTTTCGCTCCAGAAATAATCACCTGCGAAAAGGATCAAACGTTATTCTAAGCACAATACACATAATACTTACCACAGCACAAAACAAGAATCCCAACAAAACAACATATAAACAATCACAACACTCAAACAATAACCAGAGAATGGAATAGGATAGGAACAGGTGGAAAACGGACCCGGTATACAATGAGTAGTTTCCAGACGCAATCCAAACAAAAGCGAATATTCCAGACGCAATCCAAACAAAGAATAACTATCGGATCGATCGTATAAAAGGGCACGAAATGCTCAGAACAGTTATGTAGAGACGAATGAACTCTCAGAGTTTAAAGTCTCTTTAATTCATGACCAGCCAGCCAGAACAGTTGTCAGTCGCAATAAACTCATCGATCAGTATAGATCAAGCGCTTTTGACTATATTCGATCTCATTTCTTTAATAATCATCGGGTAGCCAGTTTACTCTTCATCAATCTGGAACTCTGCTCAGAAACTATTTGGGCGGAGACATTTTTTGACGCTGTAGACAGGATCTCTACTCTTCATCACTACGGAACTCTACTCAGAAACCTTGTCTCCGCCCAACCAGTGTTCAAAAAAACAACACTATCTCCTATGTATGTTTTGTGCAGTTATGATATTTGCTTATTGTTACACCAATGAAACCTCAATCGATTAATGCGTTTTTTGGGTATTTCATATCACTTTATACTATCATGAATTATATTCAGTTGCTTACTTTTAGTTAATAACAGGAAAAAAAGTCGAATTTCGTTATTTGTGTTGAAGTATCAAACATTACACTGTTTCGAAAAGACTGAAATAATCAAACTATTGCCTATTAAAACTGAATGAAGTTGGAGAAAATATATTTTTCTTTTTTTTTCAATTATATCCTTTTCTTCAGACTAATACCAATAACGTCTAACTAATGTATAATAGCAATTTACAGAGAAGTTCAACTTTCAGTCTGTGACACCGTGCGCGTGTATACGAGTTATGGTTTTGCACGCGAGTACAGGAGGGTTAACTATTGGAAAAGGGTTTTGTTATATCCAGTTCTTCAAACGGGGATCTAGTTCTTCGAACGTGTTGTCAAACGGGTTTTTCTATAATCCTAATACGCGAACGCTTTCGAACGCTGTGAACGAGAATACGACCCTATCATCTTTGGTCTCGAAGGAAAAAAATATATCAATTATTGGAAAAAAATATTTTTTGCAGTGTTGAAATCGAAGACAGTCAAAGGTGAATTAGGTTCAGTTGGCAAAATTTCTCCAGAAATATAAAAACCATCAAAGTAGAAGTTTAAGCTTTTTAAAAGTCTAGATATCGATGTTTTCGGAAGCATTTACATAAATATATTCAACCATTCCATGCTAAACCGATATAGTAGTTCTCAGATTTTCGTTGGAATTGGTAGTTTTGTTCCTTATCGCAAAATACAAGACCCTTATTTTTCTTTATTTTTCATTAGGGTGCCCATTTCAATTTTAGGGTGGTCCGAGAAATTAGTTACCGGATTATAGGGGGGAGGGGGCCAAATGAAAACCTAAACACATAACATGTAGAAAATGGGGGGTCTCCGTAGCCACATTGGTTGCGCGTTCGCTTAGTAAGCGATGGATCGTGAGTTCTAAACTCAGGGCCCTCATTGACCATCTTTGTGTTGTTACAGAATAGCTACGTCCACGCAACAATCATCAGCGATGGAGATCGATCCACGGTCGAAATAAGATCGATTCATCCATACAACTGCTCTGCTCTGCAAGACACATCGGGCTGCTGTTCTATAAATAACTGAACAATGATCAATCAACTGTCTCCGCTGGCCGGTGGTCTAACTGGATAATGGAAGAACAGAAAGAATACTCTTACGCCTAAATGGCAACTGTGTGAATGTACCATATGTAATGGTATAGAAGGAATACTGGCGAATGGCAACTGTGTAATGTGCTAATTATAGATATGATAACCATGTAACATGTACACGATTAAAATTCGGCTCTGTTACAGCTAAAATGCTAATGAGCCTTAAATAAAGAAATGGGGTAAAAAAAACATGTAGAAAAAAAATGAAAGATTTCGAATGCTTATAACTCGAACATTTGTTAATAGACCGGAAAGATTTTTTGCATCAATTGATAAGAAATATTTCTACGCATCTATCACAATTAATAAAATTTTATTTTTCACTAGATAAACAATTGAATAGCTGTAAAATGTTAAGAGTTATCTAAACGCCCTAACTAACACGTTTTGATTGGCCTGATTTACGGATTCCCCAACACAGACATCAAAACCAAGCAGCCTGGAAAAATTGGCATTGCAAACAAATGCAAGTCAGAGATTTTTTTGGCATTTGTTCAAATTCTTTACTTACAAAGCAAATATGTTGAATTCAACTGAATTCGAAAACTGTGTCATTGAATCAATAATTTGATCAATGCAAACAAATGATTACTAAGCCAACGGTAGTCTCACGTCAACCTTACGGTTATATCATATATATAACCTACCCATTTTTTCAAAAAAAAAACCATAACTTTTGAACTACTGGACCGATTCAGATGATTGACATATCAAATACTACAAATACTACACTTGCAAAACAAATGTTTTTTTTCTAATGATTGTAATTGTTTTCTATAGTTTACATGGTTTCGGGACCAAGGGTGCTATATTTTTGACTCGAAAAAAAATCATTTTTGGAAAAAGGGAAAAATTTGGATTTTTCGGAACCCCAATGATAAAATAAAAAATGTGGTTTTAATATTTTGCTATTATGGGCCAAGCTACCAATTTTCACGAAAATCCAAGAATCTCTATATCGATGAGGCATGGAAGGGCTGTATTTCTAGCGGTTTTCATTCCATCTGACTGAAAACCAATCAAGAGTGTTACCAAATTCTATTGAATGGTGGTTATTAAATCTAATGATTATCATCCACTATCAGTAATAAGATACTTCTGTCATTACATTTTGCCACCAAAAAAACGACCGCACCAATTTATGACCGTAAACAGGATGACTAACGAAATAAAATGCCTGTGGTCTGCGGCTGCTAAATGCGGTTTGTAGAGGTGCGATTTTTAGCGCGCTGAAACACACGTCGGGTGCTCCCTCTATCGGGCCGTTAAATTATTCGTTGGTGGAGATGAGAACTCATTCCACCCGGTAGCAATAGAATTAAATATTCAAAACATCTATATCCGTGCAATTCTAACCGAAATGAAAAGTGTTTTGTGACATTCCCAAAGTTTCACTAGAACTACCGCCCTTGATCATAGCAGTTCCAATCTAGCTGACAGTTATACATAATACACATGAATTTTAGGTTCTTTTTTATGTAATTAATACAGTGAAAATTAATGAAGTGGGAAGAGCAAACAACAAAACTGAAATGATAATTTTTTCCACAGTAATTCCTTCCACCGATGGTTTTCCAGCCATCACAAACTGAAGAGACGTTCATGTTTCCGTGGAAACAATACCTCTCCAGGAAGCAAAATTGTTATTATAGCATTGAAGCTTCGGATGAACAAGAAGAGTTACTTTCGAGTTTCAGGAGTCATCGATAGCACGATCGAAACTTTAAACATTTCCCAAAAACCTCAAATTTCAAAGCATTTCGGTCCCATCAGCACTCAACTTGAGAGCCCGGGCTTCAGGTGAATTGCCTGGCGCCTCTCGTCGAGAAGGCACTTCTGAATTTCGCCGAAAAAAAACTTGAAATGAAAAGCCTTGATTGCTAAATTGGTGATTTACGGTACACCGTTAGCCGTTCATTTTTGGAGCAAAATTTAACACGAATCATCATCTCCTGCTGCCCTTGAACCTCTTCATCATCTTAGCGGGCATTCCATCTCAGGGATGGCCTCTATCGTCTCCTCGCCTAGTGCTATTCTGGGGGAAAAAAGAGCGCTGTGCGGATGGAGGTTACCCATTGTGCTCGCCGAGGGCGTTTTCGCCCAACAAGTGGTGTCAGCAGAATCGATGACTTTCAAGATTTCTCTCTCCCATTTCCGACATACCCACCTACGTTTTACTCACAAAAAAAAATAATGATGGCAGATAATATTTCCACAATTTCATCATTCAAAGCATTATGAATAACAATGGTGGAGCGAGGGGGGAGTGGAGTGGACCAGCGGCAGCGGCGGCGAGTGTTTATTCATTCGATCTGAAGAGACGTATTTCCGTGGAAGAGATTTGTTGGACCAGAGGTTCCACATGGTTGGAATTTCCACCTTCCCCATTGTGCTCGGAGAATAGTCGAACAAAGTGAATGGCGGAAACTTTGCGACAACTTCCCTCTCAAGTTGAATCTTGGCTATTGTTGACGGATATGTTGCCCCTGCTTCGCTGCAATGAATGGATGGATGGCGGCGTTGGCTGAGTGGGCTGAAAGGAAGAATTTACTCGACATTTTCCGGGAATTATCGTTATTGTTATACAATGTGAAAGTAAGTTACCCGCTTAGCCTGGCATTTCTTAACAAGTGTGTGCCAGCTTTTACTGTTCAGACTTGTTCGCAATTTGCTGTGCCCGATGGTATGGAGTTATCGCACGGATGGATTTACAATCCCACTTATTTGGTAATGTGGATATTTTTTAAATTAAATCATCACTTCAATCATAGTCTTTACTCACATGGTAACTATCATCCCCAGTACAATAGTATTACTTGTTCTTGATTTTTCAAGTATTGGCTCATCTTTAGTTGGTCGGGGTTCTGTCAAAACGAACCAAGCGCCATTTTTTCCAAATTGAGTTACTTACACCACTGGATACAGAAAATGATAATCTATCGACTGTAAAATAACCGTGTCTTTCGGACAGCTGACAACAGCTCCAAAACAAAAATTCTGTATAGCAGGCTGTGAAAAAAGAACCGAATTGCATCGAAGGATAGTGGCCGTTCTCTTCAAAAAGGCAGTTTTTCCTATTTATCCGAATCTTTAACAGATTTTCCTGTTTCGGAATGCTGTTGGAAACAATTGTCTTCTAGATCTGGTAAGTAAAACAGCGAAAAGGCTGCATGAAGTGTAAAACCGTGTTAAGAGGCGGATCTGCATTTTTCGAAATTGCGTTCAGCCACAACCAGTGCCGAAAATATTCACATTCACAACATTCAAATATGACGAATTTCGGCCTGCCTTGTATTGATAACCTACTGCTCAAGCGAGAGTTGATAAATATGAAACAACAATATCAATGAACACCAGTGGAATGAACAGCAACATCAGCTTGCCATGAAGTTCATTTTTCATTTGCATCTTCATTTTGGTCATGATATTCATAACACAAAATTCTTGTTTTTGGCGACTTCGGCAATGGAATGTATTAATTATTACTCTTGCTATGTTTTATGATTCTACTCATAATTGGCCGGAAATGTCATACACCACCAATTATATGGGCAATGGGTGACAATAACAGACGAGCGGAAAACGAACATAATCTTGTTTTGATTTCCGCTTTAATGATACTGGCTCTCAATGACCAGCAATGATATAAAGCCCCTACGATATGGGTATTGGATGGAAGGGATTCTACAGCAGAAGTCGAATATCGTATTCCGTTGCCATTTTGTAAAAGAAGATGATGGCTTCCGGTTCATTGAAAACATTTTTCCGGTTCATTGAAAACAAATGGCGTTAGTAAAAGAGCAGAGGTCACTATAGTACATCCTTTTTATAGTCACTATAATACAGTATAAAAAAAGGAACGGAACGCTCAACGCCGTTCAACGCTAAACCTCACTCAGCCGCTCAACACCGCACAACAGTCAACGCTCAACGAAAACTAATGTTGCCTTTTCCGGATTTCTGGTTTTTTCTTTTTTTTTTCTAAATATGAAAACCAAATACGATTTCAATAAGAGTTCACTGCAAGCAATGAAGATCAACTTAACGTTCATGATAATCAACTGAAATTATTGACAGTAATGAAAGTGCCTGAATGCAGGCATTGCGAAAATCGTTCATGCTGTTTTCGTTAAATATACCAGATAAAGTTCACGTGTCTCGACTCTTGTGTTATACCCATTATAACAGATATGATGTTGAGTGTCAACAGAATGGAATTCATCCGACACTGGGTAAATGCTAATTCTTTCATTCGTGAATAATTTTTGATAATGTGTGGCACTGGCCACAACGAACCAAGTGTAATGTATTTTTAAATCAATTTATTTTCATTTATTAAGATATTATTTTGTCAAAAACAGCAAAAGTGAGTCAATATATATACTATTAATGAAATTAGTGGAGAACCGTTACAAAATACCAATGTGTTGTCTAATGATATTATGTTAATAGTTAGTATGTACTTGGTTCACCCTGGCTGCAAAGAGAACGAAGTTTTTCATTCTGCCAAAGTGAACTGAGTGCATTCTTACCGAAACTAAAAGTTATTTCTCTCTTTATTTTTGTTTTTTACAGATACTCATAATCTTAGTGCTTCGAAGGCATCCTGTTTGTGATACGCGAGCGATAGAATAATAGATTCGATCAGCCACGGTCAATTAGTAGGAGCCCAAACTTCAATTTTAAGTATTTCAAAATAATGTTTTTTGTGCTTGGTTCGTTTCGACAGAATCCCGATCATATATCATTCCACTAGGGTGTCGATTACCGTATATTTAATACAAATTAGCGCGACTCTATGCAGGAAAAAATCCCTTTTATGGACTTTTTTTGTATTTTTTTTATTTTTAAATATACATATGACCCCAAATTTTTACCTTCTTACTTTCATTCTTTATTTTCCAATCGTTTATTTATTTACGTATTTTTATATACACAACTAGCTGACCCGGAAAACTACGTCCCGCTCAAAATTTACATTTCGTTATCACATTCACGTTTTTTTTTACTAAGCGCACGTTTACAGGTCCAATCGCAGAACTGTTCATTGATTGGTCTTCTAATCCACCCTTTAAAATTACCTTTTACAATAAAAGTCCTAGTACTTCTATCAAAACTCATCATTATAATATCAGATTATTTTCAGACACAATTCTCGTTCAAGATTTTTCAATCACTTGCAAATAACACATTTCTCCGTTACATGGAATTATTGTTTGATACAGAGAATATGATATATGAGAATATGAATAAAGACAGCCCCAAATCGGACAATTCCTTTCTCGAGTTTTGTTCTTATCAACACATTCGGTGTTCCATTTTTATTCGTATAAACAGAAAAAGATATAGGAGTGCGTTTTATCACATTAAAAAAAATACAATTGAAATAGAATATGTTTGGTTGAAATATGTGTTTTATTTTCACAGGACCCCCACTCCATTTCAGGGGAGGGAGGGGTGTCATACCATCATAGAAACATTTCTCATATTCAAAAACCTTCACATGCCAAATTCTGCTCCATTTGCCTGATTAGTTTTCGAGTTATGCAGAAATTGGTGTATCATGAGTATGGCTACTCCCCCTTAAAGAGGGGGGTGGAGTGTCTAACCACCGTAAAAACATTTATTGCACTCTAAAACCTCCACATGCCAAATTTGGTTTCATATGCTTGATTAATTCTCGAGTAATGCAAAAATTTGTGTTTCATTTGTATGGCAGCCCCCCCTTAGAGAGGGTAGTGCAGTGTCTGACCACCATAGAAACATTTATTACACCCTAATACCTCCACATGCCTAATTTGTTTTCATTAATCTTGATTAAAATTATCCTTTAATTCCGGCTAATTTAACTGTAGTTTAAGTGTCATTTGACTGTTAACCCTTTCATTACGGCAGTGTGTTCCGCCGTAGTGCTACCCCTACACGGAACACTGTGCCGAAAAGTATGCACATCGCGCTGATCGCTGATCGGAGAGCAGTATGAATTTCATGTCGTCTAAAGACGATGCTCGTACACACAGCTCGTCGCGCGGATGTCGTCTATAATCGACGCTCGTAACGAAAGGGTTAATGATATGCTTCCTCTTTCTCTCGTTATTATGCCTTCAAGCGTAACTGCACACATGCATCTACCTCCTCATACATCCATACACGAAGGATGGTACTTACACGGATTGCGCATATCAAAGAAACCGTCAAACTCTCCCCTATCAATTGCGAATGTGTTGAATGAACGTTTTAAGCGATGAGAGTTCCCCGTGAACAACGTAGTTTAATTACAGAACGATGAATATCTAGTGAATAAAACGAAAAAAAGTTGAAATTTCATATGACATTTTTAGTTCGACAGTCGTTTGACTGTTTGTTTTTATGATGTTCATTAATGACACAGTATCCATAAATAGTTGACATACGATGATGACCACTAGCAAAACTGTTCGTGATGCACCTTGTCCATCATGCATGTCATTAATTATTCTTGTCGATGCGACGCACTTATCAAAATTAGAGGAGAGAAGATGACTTAGAAGATAACACCACTCTATATCCCTAAAGTTTTGACGAGATCCTGATTCAAAGGGTTAAACGTTGATAGTGAATTTATCTGAAAGGTTGTTTGTCCAATCATATCGTTCTCAATCATGTAGGATAAACGAAAGAAAAAAGGCGACCGTTCGATGAATATTTCTGAAGAGATTAATAATAATTTTTATGTACATTTATGAACATCAGAAATAAGAAAATCAGAGAATGTCGTGTTTTTCGAGTTAATGATGAAATATCTATCTAATGTTTTCTTCAGTAGTTTACTATTAAAAATAGAAAGTATTAATAATTGGTTCCGGATTCATTCAAACGCTACAACTCTTATAACCAGTTTAAACTTCAGTTCAGTTCAAATACCAAACGGTTTATCTGTTTAGAGTATTGAATAAGTTGAATTTACTAATTTCTGAAAGGCTGCAAAAACTCAATTCAAAAGCAATTGTTCTCAAAGTCCTACGTCAACTTTCCGTCTGCACTTCTAGACTTAAACCCTGCTACTTTTTATGAGTTTCATTACAATAATCCACATAATCTGTTCCACACATTGCTGGATGTTTTCGGTTGAATGGCAAAAGCGAGGATTGCCTCATATACTTATTTTGGGCCTGATTCTCGAATACACTCTACGGTGGAAACGAAATAAACGGTACGCCATTGAACTACGTTTTACGAGTTAGTGAAGGGTCGAAGATAATGATGAGTTTTCAGGCAGAATGAGCACTTATTTAATGTGAGTGGAAAACTTTGTTTTCTTCATGTGATATAATAATCTCATACAAAAATTTCATCTGAAGATAATTTGATATTATAATGATAAATTTAGTGGGAAACTAATCTCGCATCCAGATGTCGACACCGTACCGTTGTCATCGCGGATACGTGTCATTCCGTTTCCACCGTGAAGTGTATTCGTAGTGTATTCGAGAATCAGGCCCTTTTAGTTTGGTGAGTCGACAAAATACGCCCTGACGAAATCGATAGTGTAATTTCCTTCGAAATTCCCGATCAATCTACTGGACAACTACTCACCCGTATTCCCAGTCGAGTCAGAATTACCCGAACGGAACAGCAATTCGCATAAAGTATTGGAAATAATATAGTAAACAACTGGTACCTTTTGCTACTAGTATCAATCGAATATTAACAATGAAGTAGGTAAACAAAACTGGTTCATTCGATCTCGTTGACATATTTGCCAAAAAATATACTTCGTTGTGTTGTTTGTTTGTCAAGGTTTTCTTTTCGGTATCGTGAGAAGGGTAGAAACATAAGATATTTCCGAACTATGTGAATATTAGATGATATTAGGCATATTTATTCGATACTTAGGCGATCAGCCAAAAGTCAGTGGAAATGCGGAAACTGATCGTTTCCGAAGTGGAAGCGAATGTGAGCTACCGTGAAGTCGCAGCAAAATGTGGTATTTCGATCGGAGCGATTTCAAAAATCACGAAAAAGCATAATACGCTGCGCACAGTAGGAAGTAAATTCGGAACTGGAAGGCCTCGTAAAAACTTAATTCACATAGAAGTTTGAGATAAAAAACACAAAGAAACGTCAGCGAACTCGTTATCTGAAGGCAGCTCAAAATGTAGCACACTTTCATTCAAATCGTCTCGTCGTTTTATGTATGTTATCGATCACATTCGATCAAATTTGTAGATCGCTAAACATTCACTACATTCACTCTTACAATACATTACAATACATAGTTTTTTTCTTAAATTTCACTACTAGAATATTTACTAGAAATTATTTATATGGCAGAGCAACGTTTTCCGGGTTAACTAGTGCCACTAAAAAAATCAACACCTCGCCTGCTGCACTATTCATACAACAATAATAATTTTAAAAATCTCGCCAAAATCGAGTGAATTATTGAAATTCAGTTTAGGAAGATAGACTATCAATAACTGCAGACAGTTTCTCCATCAAGAACTAATCTCATTAGGTTCCCAGAATACAAAATACATTCGTTCCATGTATGCCGCGGTTCATTGCAAGCGACGACGAATACGACGCATCGATTCGCTCGAAAAGCGGCGGTCGCCGAAATAAAATATTCCACAAACGTTCGCCAGATTCGACCGGATTTTTTTTTTATTATTGGGTTACCTTTCGGCGGACGTCTCCGCCGCACTTCTCCCCATCTCGAGGAAACAATTTGAACGAGGTGAAATATTGGCAATCGGATTGTTATGAGGAAATGGTAGTCGGAATTTCACTCTGTGCAACCAAAGACGATTGAAACTAATATGAGTTGGTCCCCTGTGGGTAGCCGACGAAGAATCCCATTTCCAAAAAAAAAAAAGAAAACTCGGAGTTCGGATGTTTTTGTTGTTCTCCAAGCGTGAATCGATGCCCGGCTTCTATTGTCTGTCCTTCCGAGGATAACGATTTCTCTCCGAGGGACATCGGCGTCTGCGTTGCGAGCGACGAAGGGAGTGACTCAACCTGAGCTGAGATGGCCCACATGTGGGGCATTGACGAAAGGGCAAATAATTTGCTTTCTTCGATTTCCCATTACTGTCGGGGATAGGTGTGTACGCGGGTAAGTCGCTCCTCGCTAGATCATTGTCAACAGAAATAAAATGTAATCTCCCGCTTCAGGATTAACCCTCGTCCGAATGGAATTGAAATGGCCGCTGTGACCGCCGCTCCTTGAATAATTGTGTGCGAGTGACCTGTTTGGGGAAGAGTTTCTTTTTTTCTCTTGTAAACTGAATCACACGTGCCGGCTGTGCAGGATTTTGTCGTGTCTGAGCGGATCGTACGCTTTATGTGTATTTTATCGAGAAGGAAGCATGTTCGGAAAACAAGGGTTGAGACACTAAGAATAGTTGTTTCTGTTTAACATCCTTTTTATAATTTTTTTTTGTGCTTCTTTGCAATGGATTATGATTCGGCAAGGGTTTATAAATATGTATATGGATGTGAGGAAAATATGAATGACATGCGATATTGATGGGCGAATGAAGACTGAAGTTTTGATCCGCATGGCTCTTCGAATGAAATGAATAAGAAATTCAATTCAATTTACTAGGGAAAATCGATAGGTGTCCTATATTTATTCACATTGACACCAATAGGAAAAGAAGGCGGATAGCAAACCGCATCTTCTAATTTTTTTTTTCCTTCTGAAACTATAAATGTAACTTCGTACGAATGAGTGTTGGCTGTTTCGAAATTCCTCGTATCTTTTACAATACCCATGCATTTGTTCTTTGAAACTGGACAGCGTATTCTATATTAAGAATGAAGGTTAGAAGAACAAATTAAGAAAATGAACAAAAAAAACCGATAGCAAAGAGTAACTTTTAATTAATATCTGGCACCGATAGCTCCGGATAATTGGCCATCGTAAAATCGCACAGAAAACGATATTTAAGGATGACGCAACACAAAAAAGAACACCTTTTTCTAACGAAATCCAAATTAAACACCAATCAAAACGTGCTCCCAGTTGATATGACCGTACATTTATCCATCCCAGAGACTGGACTAGACAAACCGAGTTCGGGGAAGATTTCCGGTGGTGAGATTTGCTTAATGTTCCCGACTTACAGGTGATTCCAGTTCGGCAGGCTGGCTGTTTTGCATGCAGAAGCAGGTTCCGGTCGAGTAGCCGGGCAATGGATGAGATGCCCATTTTCGCCTCTCGCTTCACGCTCATCAGGGATTCCGTCCCCTCCCACCATTTGACCCCCTGGCGACCATGTGTGAATAGAACGGATCTCAGCGTGTTGGGAGCGAGCTGCCATTAAGGCCAGCACTCAATCTTACAAGCGATTTAACGTCTCTATTGTTGGGGGGAAAGGCGATGTCCGTATCCCCGAAATAAGCCGTAATTTATGGTCGATTTGTGCTTTTTGTTCCCGTGAGTAGCGGGAGAGTGATGTTTTCGGAAAAGGCAGGCTAATTATCGTTTTAATGTGGAATTAAGCAATCGAGATTGAAGTTATTGCCATACAGAAGTGAACGTATTTGGACTTCTCTTTACGACCAAATGAGGGGTGATTATTCGTTTGTTATTGCTGGTCGAATCAGAACTGTTCGGGTGTTAACAACTGAGAAGTCAGCAGAAAATGATTACAATTTTGCGGGATAGTGGTAGGGCTGGATAAATTTCGTTCAACAATTAGTTCCGTGTAGGATTCGTGATAGTAATGCAAAAATTCCCGGTATGAAGCATTATCGAACCTAAATTAAATAAACTTAGTTAATTACGAAACATTATCATACATTGATTAAAGACAGGACTGAGAAGCGATTTTGTATTATTTTATTTGAAAAATTTATAAGCATTATAGCATTATAAGCAAATTCATAAAATTTCATGAACATGACGGTATAACACGACAAACATATTAAAAGAACCTATTTACTATAAAAAAGACAATAAATTAGGAATTTGTTTTATATATATCTCGAGAATGGCTGCATTGGAACGAATTTCATGCCAACTCGTCTTAGGAGTTGGCAGCACCTTCTCAGATAGCGGTGAAACGTTGTGAGTGTAGAGACATGGATCATTTAAGCAACTTTACATACTTGAAAATATTAGAATTAGACTACTTTTTGGAAAAATCCTAATTTTTTTACAAAAAATTATAACTTAAAAACTATGATACCTAAAAAAATCTTGTCAAAGGATGAAATGTAAGAAATTGTTTGAATTTTCATAAAAAAATACTAAAAATTTTTTGAAAAAAATTTCGCTGACAAACAAGTTATTTAAAAACTTAAAATTCATTTTTCTCAAAAATATATTTTTTTTTAAATTCCAAAAAATATATATGAATAGCCCTTACAATTTCCAACAAGTCGTCCATACATCGGAAGATGGGCACTTTTACAAGGAAAAAGTTTTTCGAACAACAACTTTTTCATATTTTCTTTGAAAAAATTACAACTTATCCTAATTTTGTTTAAAGTCAAAATAGCGATATAATGTATTCGACAAAGTTTTAGATCTTGTTGAAATATAAACTTTGGTCGATGACATCAACTTTCTATCTTTTATAGTTTTTGGAATATAAGTCATTTTTGTATGAAGACTCCTGAAAAAAATAATGTTTTGCTCGTAACATTTTATGTGTAAATTCTCACGTTTGACATGTTCTTGGCATGTTTCTAAATAGAGAAGAGTTAGCAGATCAGGCAAATAGCGATAAGTTATACATAAAAATGTAACGAATAGAATATTCAGAGCTTATTTTCAATGAAAAATATGAAAAAGTTGTTGTTCAAAAAACTTTTTCCATGTAAATGTGTCCATCGTCCGATGTATGGAAATTTTAAGGGCTATTTATATCTATTTTTTCAGAATTTTAAAAGCTTATGTTTTCGAGAAAAATGAATTTAAATTTTCAGAATTTTTTTTTTCAAGGAAATTGTTGTCATTTGTTGTCATGTCTTTCATGTGTGTGGATTCATAAAATTTAGGGGGAGAAGGAGGAAGAGTGAGAGAGAAAGAGAGATAGAGAGAGAGAAAGAGAGATAGAGAGAGAGAAAGAGAGATAGAGAGATAGAGAGAGGGAAAGAGAGAAAGAGAGATAGAGATAGAGAGAGAGAGAACGAGAGATAGAGAGAGAGAGAGAACGAGAGATAGAGAGAGAGAACGAGAGATAGAGAAAGAAAGAGAGAGAGAACGAGAGATAGAGAGAGAAAGAGAGAGAAAGAAAGAGAAAGAGAGAAAGAGAGAGAGAGAGAGAGAGAGAGAGAAAGAGAAAGAAAGAAAGAGAGAGAGAGAGAGAGAGAGAGAGAGATGAAAACGGGAAAGAGAATGTTGAATTGTTGTTGTTGAGAATGAGAGTGTTGAATTATAGAGGTTTTAACTGTTGCAGTTCTTTCGACTCTTAATTTGAAAAAGTCCAATTTATCTTAATACAGGTAATCTTCGATATAACGTACATTTCACTTTCAAAATTGTACGTTGTATCGAATTGTACGTTATATCGAAGCATAATAAAGTACTCACAAACGTAGTCTATTATTGTGTTGCTGTTTTAGTAAAGTTAATGATTAACTTCAATCAGAAGACGAAGCCAGCCTTTCTCATGATATTTTCCTTCGTACTGTTGATTAAAGCTTGAACTTGTTTTAGCATCACAATACAGGTAACTCATTGTTCTATCAGAAAAAAAATATTGAAAAAAAATTTTCTTTACACTTTGGAAATGTGTACGTTATATCGAGGTAAAATGTACGTTATATCGAGTGACGTTATATCGAGGGTACGGTATAACGAGGGTACGTTATATCGAAGTTTCCCTGTAACCCACGGAATCCCACAATAATCAATAAACCCACGGAAATGAAAAAAAACTGTTTTTATTCCTCTAACTTTTATATTTCAAATTCTACCTACAAACTGTCTTTGAAAGACTTTTAGAGCTTACTAATACAAATATTTCACGATGCAGAACTTGTCAATATCTCAACTTTACTCAAAGTTATTGATGTTGAAAATACGCTCTCTGCAATTATTCGTCATTCTTTCTGGGGCAAACATAAACAAAGTTTATTGACGGCATTTGAAAGAACATAGTTCACTCTACATGATGTGTGATTTTCAAAACTATGTTATTTTTCGTGTTTGAGTAAATTATAATTGAAATCATGAGCTTTTGGATAAAAAACCATTGATAACTTTGAGTAGGATCAAAATATTGACAAGTTCTGCATCGCAAAGTTTTTGTATTAGTATGTTCTAAAAGTCTTGCGAAGCCAGTTTTGATGTAGAATATGAAATATATAAGTTAGAGCAAAATAATCCGCTTTTTCATGATCACCCTAATGCAAATTAGGAAAAAAGCGCTGAATAGATTATATTAACCCTTTGCGGTCGTATTAAATTTGGGCATGGGTATCGTACTGGTCAAAATTATTTTTCCTTGAAAAAGCTGTGATAAATACAAGATTATGAAAATTAAACATTGTTTTTATTTTTTTCTAAACTATGTATACATGTTAACTTAACAATGTGTTTTGATGGGGTGTTTTTATATAAAAATTATATTTTTTAATTCGTCTTCGTGTGAAATCTTCCGAAATCCTCTCCAAGAGTAAATCATATGTAGTATGATCAACACATAATTTTAGTTTTATTATCCGTTGAATATGAGACACTTTTGCCATTGATGTAATAAATGTGTATTTAATGCCAGCAATGTGTATCCGAAAAGATCAGTACTTTTCTCTTTTAACAAACAAAGGTTTTTTACATGAGATTATTCATATTACATAATACACTTATGCAAACAATTGTTTTGCTCTTTAAAAACAACTACTTCAACATTATTTGAACCAGTAGTTACTCAAATAATGATTTATGTGGTCCGAGATTATCAGAATCGTTTCAGAAGAACAAAGATTTCGTAGCTTGAGACACTTATGCGATTATTGAAATAACATGAGACACTTATGCAAACAATAGTTCTGATACTTATGAACAATATTTTCCATCACAACGAAGTGTTACAATGGCTAAATTCTACTGCTATGATTTTTGTCCCACATTCCTATGCAATCAACACACTGTGTGTTGTCTTGTGACTACTTTGTTTGATACTGAGTACCGTTATCTATTACTCATAGGAGCACCGTATGGATCCGTGAACAGGTTCACTAGACATCAAGCTTCGTTTAGGAAAAGCATAAACTGATACTTGGTTGAGTAGAAGATAAGAACCATGGGGTTGCTTGCTGTGGTGGCTGAGAGCAGACAAACGTCCAGAATGGTAAAAAAGGTATGGTGGCTGAGAGCAGACAAACGACCACAAAGAGTTAAAAGATAGAAAAAGTTTTGTTCTACGGAGTTGTTTAAAATAATTCGGGCTACAATATTGTCAAACAACGTTTATCTCTATCAATAAAGATAAGAAAGTTAGATTTTTTATTTCATCAAAAATTTTGGTCACCCTATTTTTGATAACATAAAAATGAGCATTCTATCATATGTAACAACTTTGTCGGAGACAGTTTTTGTCTAAAGGATAAATATTTTCCACAAAGTTGTTTATTCAGCTAAGTTGCATTAGGATAACCATGAAAAAACTGTTTTTTTACTCTAACTTTTATATTTATAATTCTTCATCAAAATTGTCTTCGTAATACTTTTAGAGCTTATCAATACCAACATTTTGCGATGCAGAATTTGTCAATATCTCTCTACTGCTCAAAATTATTGATGGGTTTTCACCAAAAACTCATGATTTCAATATCAATTTATTCAAATGCAAAAAATAACATAGTTTTGAAAATCACATATTATATAGAATGAAATTTTATTCTTTCAAATGCCGCCAACAAACTTTTTTTTTGTTTGCCCCAAAAAAGAATGGTAAGCAATTGAAGAGATCGTATTTTTGGGAAGAAATATCAATAATTTTGAGTGAAGTTGAGATATTGACAAGTTCTGCGTCGCAGAATGTTTGTATTGGTATGCTCTAAAAGTCTTTCGAAAAGAGTTTGTATGTAAAATTTGAAATATCATAGTTAGAGCAAAACAAACAGTTTTTTTTTCATGGTGACCCTAATGCTACTTAGAAAAATCGCTATATCGGTTTTTTCAAGAGAAAACTTTGTTCTACAAAGATGTCTCAAATAGGTGAGACTACAACATTGTCGAACTATGTTTACTTCTATCTATAAAGATAAGAAAGTTATAATTTTTATTTCATCGACAATTTTGGTCACCCTATTTTTGATAACATGAAAATGAGCGCTCTATCATATGTAACAACTTTGTCGAAAATAGTTTTTGTCAAGAGAATAACTGTCGAGCTCTAAATGCTTATTTCCACTCAATTGCATCTCATGAACCATTGTGCACTGGGCAAATCAATAGGTTACCTGAATTATGAAAGGATACGTTATCATGAATTTCGTATAACAAATATATTCGACTTTAGTCTATCCTAGGTTCTCCTCATTAAATCTATCTGTCAATTTATTACAAACACTTTTCTTGAGAGCCTCATTCCCAGTGCTGAAATCCTAGAAGCAAAAATTATGCGGATTATGCTTCCAGCTATGTCTCCGACTGATTCTATGAAAGCCAAAACGAAATAAAGCTGCCTTTGTCATCATACACAACCAAATTTGAACCTTCATGGGTTCCCGGAACCCATCTGGCTTTCACTAATCAACGGTAATGTAACTGAATTGTTTCTGCGAAACTTTTCATTTTCCTGCAAAGTTTATAAGCACATACGTCTGATATGCGTCAAGATTTTCACCATGTTATTCCATAAAACATCCATAATCCCCTGTCAAATTGAGCACGGCGGAAACTTTTTTTTTCTAAGCGAATTCTGACAGCGGAGATTCCTAACAAAAAATCAAAGAGTTATACACAAAAGCTGCGCCTTTTGAAATATATTTCCCACCAGCCCCAAAATGTGAAACATGAACAAAACGTGCCCGGATGTACAATTTTTTTCTCTGTTTTTCGAGTGCGTAATTATGCCGAAAGACGAAACTTGACAGTAGAGAATAAAAACATCATCAGCCAGAACAATAACAGCAGTGGCAACTGCAAACTCTCGAAAGCTTCTGCGAGGCAAGGATTATAACTTTTTATTTCCCAATTTTCCTCCGAGGCGAGAAGGTGTGAACGCGAACAAAATGGAGAAAAAAAGATCTCATGCCACGAGCATGCATTTTCTTTCGCAAATAAACATAACACATGAGAGTTTTCCGGTTTCTTTTTTTTTCCTCCGTGACTTGGGCTACCGAGCACGGAACGGGGAAAGGGCGGTGAGCCCTTCACAACGTCGCTATCGTGGCGTGGAAAACCAAAACGAATCCCATGCGGAGAATCCCTTCGGCTTCAGTTCTTCAGCGTTTATTGCAATTATATGGCCTGCGCGAGAAGAGCGAAACCGGAGGAAGCAGCATACTTCTACAGCTATGGAAGTGATTCCTCTGGAAAGTCTCCTTGCGGATTGTTTTCCTCTCTTGTGCTGCTTCAAAGCTGTTAAAAAGTTATATTCCTTGGCGCGCTCTTGATTTATGGTGCACTTTGGGCGGGAAAAACTTGATGGCGATGAAGCATGACAACAATTGGTGCTGTGCGCTGTGCGAAGGGTTGCGGCTGCAAAAAGCTTCCGGTTTGGCGAGAAAAGCGTTTTCGAAGGGGAAGTCAGAAAATCTCCTCCATACCGATGATTATTCCATCACCTTGAACCGACCATCCGGAAATAGCAAAGTGTGGAGTCAATTGACGCGGAAATAGGGATGCACTTGACTTGACTTGAATGGCACTAACGTTCCTGGAGGAACTTCGCCGTCTCAACGTAGTATTACTCTCGTCATTTTCTATTAGTACTTAGTTGAGATTTCTATGCCAAATAACACGCCTTGAATACGCGTAACCACAGTGCAAGTCGGAGGAAAAATTTTTTGATGAAAAATTCCCCTGACCAGAACGGGAATCGAACCCGAACCCCCGGCATATTAGGTGTGACGCTAACCACTCGGCCACGGGAGCACTATAATGTTTTTTTTTTTCCTAGAAACACACGGTTTGCCTGGTATTCCTCGCTACTGAAACACATAATTACGTCAGATGATATGAATTAATTGCCACTTGTCTTTGTGCCACATCTCACGGACTGCCACTGTCACTTCCAGCTGTTACTTTATGACTTTCTCTTTCTGTGCCAGTAGTTCAGTGTCTTATCAGGAGCGTGCAATTTCTCTGCCCTCCGCAGTCTTGGAATAGTGTCGACAAAAAAGTTGAAACAAAAACGCTGACTGGCTGGCCAGTCGACTACTAGCGGTCATTACAGGGTGGGCGGTGAGGAGAAAGGGAAAATTATGGGCTTGCACTCGTGAAATGAATGCAAAGCAAAAAATTGCACTGCAAACGCAACGCACTAGCAAAACCGTGAGTCGTGTCTTGAGAAGATACATTTAATTAAATCTAATTTATGGAAGCTTTTTCGAGAAGCACTCCTGCTGCCCCGGTATGTGATAGTATGTGATAGAAGAGCGCCGAGACTGGCAGCTGGGGAGCGCAATAATTAATAATTTAGATAAAAATTGCACGTTCCAGAATGCTGAAAGTTGACAGTTCTATAAAACTAACCATTATTCCTTGCATACTTTTCAGATGGTGGTCGCGTTTCCCTCGTCGCGGTGAACAATCGGCAAAGGAGAAGTGCTCGCGTTTGAGAGGCTGTGTTTGAAGTGAAATATTTTATCACGTGCTGTAAGGTGCCACAAGTTTTTGGAAAGTTTGCCGGCAAACAGAATTGTGTTATGCTACAATGAAGCTAACATCGAGAAAAATCGATAGTTTAGTGCGGTGCTTTCAGTGCTTGCTGGTGGCGTGGTGCTGCGAACGTAGTTCCGGATCTCAGTGGGATCATGTGGTGGATTTTGACCACACATACCGGTTACTGTGGACTTCCACCAGTCAGGATATCACCTTCGAAATTCAGGCCAAAACACTTGGGTATGTGGGTCTGGGATTCTCCCTCGATGGAACACTGGCCGATTCGGACATCGCGATCGGTTGGATTGATCAGGGCCACGCGTATCTCCAGGTAAGTGATTGTGATTTATCTGGGGTACGAGTAAATGTTACTTCTTTTATTATGAAAATGTTACTTGGGTGACCATTAGGCATATGCATAAGCGCGTGATGAAAAAAATCTCAAAGGAGATAAACGTAACAGAAATAACCGCAGGGAAAAAACGTAATCTCACAAAAGCCTACTGAAAACTATCCTCAAGCGGGAAGAACCTCATGGGTATAAATTCCACACGGAAAAAGCGCATTTTATTATAAATTTCTTTGTTCGTAATGAAATTTATCAATGAGGACGAGATCCCCAACTAAAAAGGATAAGGAACCGAGGAAAGCCGCCGAGGTTACGCAATCCGAGTCGGCCGCTGACCCGCCGTCGGAAACAGCAATTTCTTCTAAGCAACCCTGTGTTCCACTGATGGCCCGGTTAATTTGAAACATAGGATACGATCCTTGAATAAGGTCAGACCGAGCTTTTTTCTATGGGGCATTTATACTCATGGTGTTTTTTTCCGCGTTAGAATATTTCTAGTATACTGTTGTGATATTCCAGAATCCTGATTATGTTACCTTTATGTTACCTGTGTACGAAAAATAAGTTTTATGTGACTATGGAACTCCCATTCCAACCCCATGAAGCATTGTATTTTTACTAAATTACTACACCAATCAAGCTGAAGCTGAGGTTATGCCTCAAAGATGGGCTTGTAAGTTCAATATAGATATTGACACAAATTTTCTGAGAAAAAACACAGATTAAAAAGTAGATGGGTCTGAGCCTAGGGGCACGGACGGGATCTTGACATAGGACTGTGATTGTGTGTAGTAATTGCATTTGAATTGTGTTTTTTCATTGTTCAAAATTTGTAAGTTTTTTCTCATTTGCTACATCAAATGGAAGTCCTGAAAAAACCGTTTCCTGTATGAACTTGTATCCTTTAACGGATTGAATGAGATAACGTGGTAGAATCCGGAAACACATTCTGTTCAAAAATGTACACAAAAATACCATTAACGTCATTACTAACCTTATCTTCTGTTTATACAATTATGCAGAAGAAGACAAATAGTCGTCAGGTATCATTTTTCAACACAAGTCTAAATAGTTAAGATCTACATAAATATGAGCCTAAGTCAAATAAATCTATGACTACAGAAATATATTATAAATAAAAATAGCATAGCCCGATGGAAGACATATATGGGAAGCATAACATTAAGATCGCGACTACTCAAGCTATCATAATCTGATATGCGTGAGTAGACTCTTTCGATCTTCTAAATCATCAGCCAGTTAAATTCATTAATTGCATTATGTAAAACATGCAAACAACATGCTCGATATTATGATAAATTGTAGGTCTTGCTACTACAGGATAAAAACGTGAATTGAGCACGAACTGATTGGGCCGCATACAATACAATAACTGATAAATGCCTATTATCGTTAATTGGAGAATAAATCAGTATATGCATCAACTTGCATGGTGAGCTAACGCCCGAATTTAGGCAGAACAAGTGCTCGTTGCGTCCGGGAGGAAAGCGAGTGGTGAGTGCAATCGAAAGAAAACATGTCCATATTTATCGTCAAATTGTTAACTTTTTTACTATATTCACTGTTCATGTTTCAAGCAGGAAAATTGCTGGATGAATTTCCTGTCTAATGGTATATAACACAATAAATAATTAAAATAAAGATTTTGAGTAATATGCGTTTGAAAACTCTTAATGAATCGTTACATTTTTCTTAGAGTGACCCCCCTATATAGAAATCAAATACATAGTCCTATGTCAAAAATTTTTTAGACCAAAAATACAGATTTTATTGTGACAACCCTGCTGGGTATTTTCACCCGCAATATTATCTAGAAATTACTTCCTCAAATTACTATATGTTCCGGTGCTGAAGAGCTCCGTTCATATGAAGAAATAAAAAAACAGATTAATCGCATCCAGTATATACTGAATTGCATCCAGAGGCTGGAACCTGAAACGATTTAATCGGATATGGATACGAATACGAAGATAAAGAATCAACAAATCGTCTAGA
Organism: Toxorhynchites rutilus septentrionalis; assembly: GCF_029784135.1. Taxonomy (NCBI): domain Eukaryota; kingdom Metazoa; phylum Arthropoda; class Insecta; order Diptera; family Culicidae; genus Toxorhynchites; species Toxorhynchites rutilus. The sequence goes on from NC_073745.1 coordinate 46,371,800, forward strand.
AATCCTAAGACTTTCAGGAAATTGTTGCGGAACTTATGAATACCTGGTACGAAGATCACACCGCTCGTTCCTATGGCGTCCTCAAAGCACTAGGAAGACATAGCATAGTAATGTCGACACCTGATATCTTGGCCTGTTCAGCAACGATCCACCATTCGGATCGTTTCATTCTGGTAGGTAAGTATGGTAGCTGTAATTCTCTCAGAAAACATTGACACTCGTGAATTCAACAAATTCTATCGATGCACATCCAGATACCATATCTTTGTGAATAACTGGAATATCAGGGCATGAAGACCCCTGATCGGCCGGCTTACCATAACTACAGAATAATAGACCTTTCTACAGATTTTTCGAACTTTTTATTACCAAGAATGTGTAGCTATAGATTGCATATTCTTTTGGTCCCAAACAAATTTTACAGATTTATTTAAAAAACGCATTCAACGCAAGCTATAAGTTGTATCAATCTTCCGCCCGTTCATTTGTTTGTTTGAACCAGGGTTGCCACATTTACAGAATATCCTGTATTTTACAGATTTTTCGTCAAATTTCAGATACAGAATCTATATATACAGAATAACAGCTTTATACAGAATTTACAGATGTTTTGTTTAGATTCAATTTTAAATGTTATTTTATTACAGTGCATACATAGATACCATGATTTATAGAAATATTGAACGCAACGCAACGAGATGGCTTTGTGGAGACAGATGTTAGGCGAAATCTCAATTGCACTTTTCAATCAGAAAGTACTGAATTTCGCGAACTTTGTAATGAGACAAGAATGTTATATTTGATCATGTTGAGTAACTTTTGTTTGTGGGGCACAATTATTTTTTTTCTCGATATTTGCATAAAAGTGGAATATGCGGAGATGGAATATAAATGCAGCCGATTTTTTGTCATTTTCCTTATACAATTCGAAATGCGTCAAAATGACGCGTAAACCTAGTGTTAAAAAGTACTGTGATTGTACCCTTTATGTTTTGATTCCGAGTTCCAAGCGGCAGAATGGCCCGTGCCTTTATAGCAACGTCATTTTCCCTTTTTTATACTAGAAATATTACTAGAAAAGAGCGTTCAAGTATCGCAGCGAAACAAGATGACAGTGTAGACATCTGTTAACATGAATCAAGTATTAATTTTCGATCCATACATCTCTGTTATTCATGTTTTGGTTCACTCCACTCATACCTAAATGTTTGTTTGGTTCTAGTGAAATAGTTAAATTGATTTTATCAACTATTGATGTCCAGTTCTAGGATACTGAAATAAAAAGATGACTAAAATTTGAGATGAGAACGAGTGGAATTGATTCACCATTATCCAGCTAGAGGAGCTGTAAACGAAAAGTCTATTCGGATGAGAACTTTTTAGGACTCTAGATAAGGGTTTCTCAAACTATTTTGGGTAATTGACCCCTTTTTCCAGAATGAAGTGATACCATCGATCCCTACACCCAATTTTATTTAAAAAAAATTATTTTTATCTTATTCATACAAAATACTTACCAATTCAAAAACTTTGCGGTTGATTAATTGAGTAAACTCGACAACGACATAAATATCAAGTGTATATATTATAAATACAAATTACAACATCAACATTTCTGCTAGAATATTAGACATTCTTATAACAATTTTATTCACGTAACAAAACTTGTACAGTATTTGTACTTTGTCGATATCATCCCCAAGGGAATCCCTGCTCTAGATCAATTAAACCCATGGGCAGATCATTTTAAGCGAAGTGAACGTCCAGAAGCAGACATCTAAATGTATGCTGAAGACACCACCGGGGTTAACGATCCTACTAGTCGTAGGCAAGCATCTTGTATATATTGGTTCGTACCTGAAAACAATGTAACACATTCAATGAATCCAGATTTTCAACTCATGACAACGCATATTGTTCAATTTGTGGTAAATATTATACGAAAATTTCGTCGATGTTGAACTTTTTGTTTGGTGACGTAAAGTGGTTTCCTGCTGGTCGAAACACCAAAAATTTCGTTGATTTCGATTTGCATCTGTACCGGAAGGGGTAAAATCTTTTTCATCGATACTTTTTCCTCCAAAAATCTGTACCATCGAAAATATATGTTGCAGAGAAAAATGTTTTATTAGCATGAAAAAATACTCTTTCATTCTCTACAAAATATTGCATTACTTACTACAAATACTACATACGCTGTAAATGTACATTAACATTTGTTACTCGTGCATTTGATGACGCTTATACCGTTTTGTCTCATTTTCCGAACACTTAAGCCATCAACCATTAAACAGTGTCTCATTACTCTAAGTGGTACTTTTTCGCGAATTTAATTTGGTTTTTGAATACAATAGAGTCATTTTTTCATTCGACTACAATAAAATTGATTTACAAATGCATATTCATGGTGAAAAACTAAAAATATGTTTAATCACTGTTATCTTAAATTCCGAACACCATTTTTGTCACTGACTCATATTCCGAACACTTTTGTATCAAATTCCGAACAGCAAAACTGCAATTTGAAAAAAACATAATTCTTAAACTACTGGACCGATTCATATAATCGATATATCAAATTAAAGTCAATTAGCTAGTCTTCTTTGGAAAAAATGTTATGCTCGCAAAAAAAATGGATTTTGCTTTTGTAATTTTGTAATTGTAATTGTTTCTTTTAGTTTACATGGTTTCGAGACCAAGGGCGCCATATCGGTATAGATACCTGTAAATGATGTTAAAATGAAGTCTATAACCCAAAAAATATCAGGGTTTTGAAAATTAAATTATTTATAACATTAACGTTCAGTAAATTCACATTGAAAAATGAAGTGTTCGCAATTCGAATCGAGCGTTCAGACTTGATTCACATTCTGAACACTTATTTTAATGAAGGTTCCTGCATAAAATATCATTTTTTCATCCATTTATTGTAGATTCTTACCATTTCTTGAGCTTGAGCTTGAGCTTGGGTAGACTGTACAATTCGTAGTTGCTCTCCGTGATTGACCTGAACCAACTATTGTAGATTCTTACCATTTCTAGCACATAACAAATGTGTAATATAAAAAGTTATAGGCTGTATCGATACCTGTAAATGAAGTCAAAATGTAGCCTGTACCTCAAAGAATGTCTGTGTTTTTATCATTCAATTATTCATAATATAAAAGTTCAGTAAATTTACATATAAAAATGAAGTGTTTGGAATTTGAGACGGTTCGGAATATGAGACAAAACGGTACTTAGTTTTTTTAAATTAAAATTGCATACTATCTCTCTATCTCTATCTCTATCTCTCTATGAAATTTTCGATCTGCCGACACGATATTCAATCAAATCTTCTGATCTTTAAAAGTGCTTTCATCGTGTCGTTTCTAAGCGGTTTTCGAAACTAATTCTTGTTAGTTTCCAAAAAGTGAGGCATAGAGATCATTAGGATTACAGATTACAGATCATTAGAAACAAAGCATCGAGACGTCGGAAATGCGAGCGAACCGTTAATTCTTTTAGGCATCCCATTTTTGTCCACCAATGCAAGGGCTTGTTTTCTGAAATGGAGTTATTTTACTTTTAGGGCATGGAATTCATTCTCCAGATCTTGTAAACCCCTTTGTAGAACCCTGGAAATGGTTCATATACAACGTTGATTCTTGATAAATTCCAAAAAGTTTATAGGATTTAGTATTGCAGCAGCCTCGAGCTTCGGATCATTAAAATCTATTCTTTTTCACATTTCAGTTTCACGAAAAATCTTCCATAAATATACTTGAAAATTATTTTCCTTCGCCATCCATTATAGTGATAGTTTCTTCTGATGCCATCCCAACATAAATATTATTGCCGTTTTTCAAATCATCTTTAAATTCAGTAGCATTGGGCATTAAAACAACGTAAGATTCCTGGCAAATATTAGGGAGAGTGGTTAGATAAGAAGATTTCGGCTATTCATGTAAGGAGTGTATCGAAAAGTAGTCTCAAACATTTAACACGTTATTACACACAAACGGCTGAACTTTTTTGGTCAGAGCACGCTTTGTTTGCATGTCAAAAATCAAAATACAAATCATTTAGTCGCGGTCATAAAGTTGTTTTCGAAATGTCGCGGATATTCTAAAAAGAAAATTTTGCACAATTGGTGCACCGAAAAACCTCATAAAAATCAAAGTTTGTAAAGAAAGTGTTAATCGTCGCAAAGTTCGTTAATGAGTGTTCTTTCGAGGATATCAGCAGAAGTGGACGAAAACCCGGACCAAGTAATCCCAGATTGGACCGAAAAGTTGTAAATTATATTCAGAAGAACAGGTCTGCACCTATTCGTGAGATTTGGCCAAGAAGTTCAAAACCAGTGTTGGAATGATTCAGCGGATTAAACTAAGACATGGTCTAAAGACCACACTACAATGGTTTTCGGAAAACAACATCATGTTCGTCGAAAAAGTCCTCAACCCACCTAACTGTTCTCAGCTGCGGTCAATTCAACATTTCTGGGCAATTGTTTAGGCCAAACTTAAGAAGTAAGGTACAGGGTCTAAAAATATGTCAGAGTTCAAAAAGAATTGGTTTGCAGCACAAAAATCTACTATCCAGAATTTAATGAGTGGAATTAAATCTAAGGTTCGATCATTTTTTAGATATCAACAATAGACTTGAGTTTTTCATTTCATTGCTATGTAAACTTAATATTCTTTAATAAAATTCACTTTTATGAACACTTTCTGAACGTTTTCAATTTTATTTTGATGTTTGGAAGTTCAAGACCACTTTTCGATACACATACATCGTAAATCCAGGTGGAAAAGCCAGGAACAAAAAAAAAACATTCTGTTGATCTGGAGTAACATATACTCCAAAAAACCAACAGAGGTTATGTCATTGAATTTTTGAGGGCAGTCTGATATATGAAATCTTTTCAGCTGTATTATTCTGTATCGCAATCGGTACCATGCAAAATATTTGTTGCATTGAAAAATCTGTTGAACAAATTGTTTCAAGCCTCAAACTATATATTATTTTGATTATTGTTATACACATTCTAGCTAAATTGACTGCATTAGTTGTTAAAAGTTTCGAGCTTCTCTATGCTGTTTGATCAAAGGTTTAGAATTCAACATTGTGATCATCGTATCGTTGCTTGGTCGATTTAAATGTATAGTTTTGTTGTTGTTATAAAGGGTGTGTCACATCAAATTGCATCACGGAAAAAACGCTGTAGAAATTCGCCCAGTAGACCGATCCTTTTGAAAATTTTAGACAGTAAAATAAAAACTATTAAACAACTTTTGGCATTTTCTTTTTATTCATACTTCGAGCCCAAGCCCGTATGCTCACACCTTCCTCTTTACCCCGTCCATAAGGTTCTGTACAACGTCAGGTTGTACTTTTTTATGAACAGAAATCCATTTTCTCTTGAAGTCCGCCTCCGATTTGACAACTTTTGGGTTCTTCCGGAGGGCCTGCTTCATAATCGCCCAATATTTCTCTATTGGGCGAAGCTCCGGCGCGTTGGGCGGGTTCATTTCCTTTGGCACGAAGGTGACCCCGTTGGCTTCGTACCACTCCAACACGTCCTTTGAATAGTGGCACGAAGCGAGATCCGACCAGAAGATGGTCGGGCCCTCGTGCTGCTTCAATAGTGGTAGTAAGCGCGTCTGTAGGCACTCCTTAAGGTAAACCTGTCCGTTTACCGTGCCGGTCATCACGAAGGGGGCGCTCCGCTTTCCGCAAGAGCGGATCGCTTGCCACACCATGTACTTTTTGGCAAACTTCGATAGTTTCTGCTTGCGAATCTCTCCGGAACGCTGAATTTGTCCTCTGCGGAGAAGAACAACAGGCCCGGCAGCTGACGAAAGTCCGCTTTGACGTAGGTTTCGTCGTCCATTACCAGGCAATGCGGCTTCGTCAGCATTTCGGTGTACAGCTTCCGGGCTCGCGTCTTCCCCACCATGTTTTGCCTTTCGTCGCGGTTAGGAGCCTTCTAAACCTTGTATGTACGTAGGCCCTCCCGCTGCTTGGTCCGCTGGACGAATGAACTTGACAAATTCAGCTTATTGGCGACATCCCAGACCGAACTTCTCGGATCACGTCTAAACTGCTTAACTACGCGCTTGTGATCTTTTTCACTGACGGAGCATCCATTTTTGTCGTTCTTCACCTTCCGGTCGATAGTTAGGTTCTCGAAGTATCGTTTTAGTACTCTGCTGACCGTGGATTGGTCGATTCCCAGCATCTTACCGATTTCCCGATGTGACAACTCCGGATTCTCGAAATGAGTGCGCAGGATTAATTCACGACGCTCGTTTTCGTTCGACGACATTTTTCCAAATTTACGAAAAATTGACAGTGAAGCATGGCCAACGTGATCTATACACTCTTATCTGATTATAAGCGAAAGCTGAAGATATAATTCCTAAAAATTAAATTTCTACAGCGTTTTTTCCGTGATGCAATTTGATGTGACACACCCTTTAGTCAGAAAAAATGAGAACGCTTCCAATTTTGATGTTTGTTGGATTGGGAATGTTTCTGTTGAAGGTAAGGACTGTTCGGTTTTTTCGCCAACTCCAATACCAGGCTTCTGATTTTACGTGTAGTAATACCGCAGCATCGAACTTCTACCTCTAAAATATAGGACACCAGCCAGCCCTAGTTCTTCAGCGAGGGTGAAAACAGTTTTGAGGCACCAATTTTGTTGACTCCTACATCGACGACATTTCTCCCTTGTATTTGTTACGTACCGAGCAAATCACACTATGTCCTTCTAAATTTAAAAAAATGATAGTTAATAGTTAATTTACTTTGGAAGTGTTTCGTATCCTATATAATATTTTGAAATATGTAGTTTAGTCGGAAAAAGGAATACTCATTCATTGAAGAATAAACATTCCGCATAAAAATTTCATGTGAAACATAAACGTTGAGGTAAGTAGTGGTTGCATCGAGACGATGAAGCCTACAGGATTATGTACTTAGAATTAAAACAATAACTAAATGACAATCACTCGCCTCAATCTTAATATAGATGATGAGAACACAATTTTTTCCAGGCAACAAACTATATTTCTGCACTCTGACGATTCTTTCCTGCAGTTTTTTCGATATCGTTTTGACTGAATAAAAATGAATTTGAGTATCAGTCTAATTTAAAGTTAGCAGCTCGTACAACATTTCAATGCACCAATAAAGCTATATCCCACCATCCCTGATGAGTAAGCATCAGTGCCACTTTAATTTTGCAGCCAACAGTTTGCAAATGGCAAATGAAAACAAACGGCTACGTTTGTTGACAGAGCATCGAACTCTCAGTCTGCTCTGGAGATTTATAATATGTTTACATAAATCATAATGTTTATCTCTTCCGGCACCGTATGTTGATATTTCCGGGGCATCGTGTCAGCTTCTCCAGACCCCCACTCTAGTGCCATCCTCATAAACAAACTTCATCCACTGGTATTGCTCTATAATCGAGTGAATGGCTTCCCTACACCTCACATCAAGCACCGAAGGGGCATACCGGAGCCAGCTGGACATTTACAATCCTAGCTTTGGGTGCTATCGTACCAATTAAATTTTGCTAGCCGCATCTACACTGCCGTTAAAGGCCTTTTTCGGGACCAATCAGCAGAGCCTAGTCGTTCCCGTTCCCTTCTAGACATCGATGTCATCCAAGCCGCTGTCAAACGCCAGTTGGAAGACAACAAAAAAAGAACACTCGGATTTACTTTGTGACATAAAAGCTATTACGAGTGTACTTAGCAACTCTATTACACAACATCTTTGGTCCTGCTGCTGTTGCTGTTTGTGTCCGGGGTGATTGTGCTTTCGGAAGCACCATCCACAGAGACCGACTTGTTCCATTGGGTCCTTATGTCTCGGCTGTCCATCGACGAAAACTGTCGTTACAACTGTCCACTGGTGGATAATGTACGTTCGGTGGAAAATCGTAAAGTTTTCTTATTCCAAAGGATCAGCCGAGGGATGCTATATCCTTTCATCCATTGCTGTGCCATGCTCGGCTTCTGTCAAGTAGTTGTGTGTTCAGTTTGCTTAGGTTTCCACTTGAAAATTGCCATCAAACAGCTTCAACATCGTCGACAAGTTCAATGAATGGCACAGGAAGGAACAAGTTCCAGCTTGTTATCGTTTCACTTTTCCCCTGCTCTCCATCGAGCTCACCATCCTCATCATCATCATCATCGCCATCGCCATCAAGGTGAAAGAGTTTCATTTCCATTTAGGCTCGAGTCATCTGATAGCACACGCGGGCCGCATACTACTCCCAAGCCATATTTTCGGCCCACTTTCTCTAAATCACTCCGGTCGACGAACGAAAAGTTCAAGATCGCTACCGCCCCCAACGCAAGGCCACATGCTTCCGAAGCGCCGCAAGAAGGTTGCGGCAGCAGAAAAAGGGAAATAAGAGCGATTTTTCCGCCTCAAAGTCATTCACTCAGATCATTGGTCGCAACATTACGGCTTGCTCTGTACCACTGGGACCGAAAACTTTCACGATTAACTTTCCTAATTGAGTGTGTACTTGGCAGAATATGTGCTGGAAAAGACTAGCGGGGGCGGAAAAAAAATAAACGTCCTTTGATGTGCGAACTTCTTTGCGGTCCGCATCTCGATCATTTCTACGACGGACAGGTGGGCAGGTTTTCACCGACTGTGCGATTCTTTTCAGACGGAAACATATTGGGGCTGGGCGACGAAAAAAAAAATTAGTTGCTCTGTTGCGAAAACGTTGAATCCATGGAGTGAAAGCGACCAAGTGTATGTATGTGTGAGAGAGGGAGTGTGAACTGGAGCCAAGTGTCTAGCTAATAAATCCATCTTAATAAATTGCCAACACGACGGGCGGAACGAGCTGCTGGCTGTTGTTGAACCGGACCGAAACTAATTGAGTGATGAAATATGCCAATTTCCAGTCAGCAGTACTGCACACCCACTGCATCATAACACAGGTCTAGCAGCAGCGCCACCACCAGCAGGACTTGTGCATGAGTAGCATAGGCGAATGCAATCCTCGGGTGAGTCTGGGGTAGAACCAGCGGTGGAGAGAGCATAGTTATGAGTTCCTATTAGTAGAAATGAATTTTATGACCCTTTGGAATGCGGCAAGGTGTGGAGACGGAGGGATTGTATGTGGGCGAGTGTGTGTGTGTGTGTTTGTGTGCACCGTACTTGGACATGTTTAGTGTGTCGGCAAGAAATACGCAACCGGAAGATTATGTGCTGATGGATGTTGCTTTTCATAAAGCCAAACGAGAAGCGGCCCCAAGAGGGCTGTTGCTCCCGGCTGATGGGCAGGGTATACATAAAGTCTCTCAGTCTGCATTCTCCGAACAACTTTATACGACGGCATTTACGATCGTGTCGTTCGTTCATGAGTTTGGAAGTGCTAAAATTTCAACCGGGGTAAATCCAGCCCCAGTTTGTGGGTTGATCCGAGAAAGGGTCGTAAAATTTACGCTGAGAGGCAGATTGAAACGTAAAAATTTGCATGGCACTTTTATTGAAACAAGTGTATGTATTGTTTTGTGCGGTTTGCGGCACAATTCAGGCTTTTCGATGCGTATCAAACACGGGTGCGCAGAGGTTTTGAAATCGCTGGTGATGACATCGTTTTCATTACAGGGAGAATGAACGATGTATTGGGCACTCGAATAAAACATTATGGAAATGTATGCAACATGAGACGCTGCATATTAAGTTTTCGAATATAGGCGAGCAGATTATTAGTAATTCGTATTTTTCCATTCATCCGTAATTTCAACATACCGTCATTGGTTCCATATTTGTGGTATAGCACTTAAAGTTGTCAACACTTCTTCTAATATGTGCTCTTTTTCAACAGCTGTTACCTGTTTTTTGTTTGATTCGTCATTTCATCATGAATAAATGACGACTGAAGAACGCCTGAAAACTCTGCAGGTTTTGTCGAAAACCTCTCAACTCAATACAAAACTTTTTTTTTCATAATCATATTTAAGCTTCCGGTAATTTTCCAACCGTTTTGTGCAGCCATTCCATGCCGAACCGATATAGTGGTTCTCAGATTTTCGCAAAAAGTTGTAGTTTTTTTCATCTCAAAATATTAAACCCGTATTTTTAATTTTTTTTTTCCGTTATGGTGCCCATTTCCATTTTAAGGTGGTTCAACAAATCAAATTTTCTCCATTTTATCAAAAATGACTTTTTTCAAAAATTCATAATTATTGTACTACTCGACCGATTCAGATGATCTACATATCAAATAAAAGCCAATTAGCTAGTCTTTCTCGGAAAAAAATTTACACTTGAAAAAAAAATGGATTTTGTTTTACATGGCTTTGGACTAGAGGGTGCCATATTTTTTTATATGTTTTCTTGAAAGCTGTATTTTTTTTGCATAACACATCCAAAAAACAGAGAGGCGTTATTGTTTTCTTTTTGAGTTATGATTTTCGCATTGAACCGATGGTCCGCGAATATATTGATTGATTTATTCTTCCTACTTCAGACAAAAAAAGTCCAATTAGAAGTTCAATCAGCGAATAGAATGAATTATGATATGGAACCCACGAACATTCGCTTAGTAAAAAAACGTAAATTTAGAAATTAGTTGTGTGGTGCTACAAGCTTATAACGATAATCTTGCCGATAACGCCTGTTATGCTTCATTGCAACATCCCACCTTGTATGCGCATACTTGGTGGGTTACTATCTTCGGGATCGCACTCTCGGTTGCCCCGCGCTTAGCTCTGACTTAAGCTGTTTACATAGGATAACAGTATAAATGAGAGTGAAGTTACAGATCGTAGTGGGTGATTCTTCGGTTTAAGGAGCCACATAGTAGTTGTATAAAAAAACAATTATCGGCGAGACGAAGTTAGCCGAAGCTGCTAGTTATAAATAGATTTGTTTTCTTCACTAATCTTTTGATAAAATGCCAGTTGAAATACTGACATAGAGATCCCAGATTTTTAATCTGAAGCAGCAGAATTCCTTTTCTCATATCGTTTTATTTTTTGTCAAATGAAAAACCTGGACTAATTAATCCAAGTAGATGAACGACTAAGTGTCTGATCTTCAATGGCGTACTCTTCTATTACGTAATAGGGGCACCGGTAAGTTTCTTCGTTTTTTTTTTCAAATATTAATGTTTTATTCTGCAAAAATGGTTTTCTCACAACTTTTTCCCATCTTTTTGGCAAATCACGGATCCCTTTGCGGGAATAATCGGCCGGTTTATCGGCTAACCACAAATCGATCAAATTTTTGACTTCATCAGAATTGGAGAAGTGCTGGTCAACCAGGCCATGTTGCATCGATTGAAAAAGGTAGTAAACGGACGGAGCAATGTCTGGAGAATACGACCGGTGGGATAGGACCTTCCATTTCAGCGTTTCCAAGTATGTCTTGACCGGTTTCGCGACATGCGGTCGAGCATTGTCGTGCTCGTATTTGCTCGTATTGTGCCCGTTTTTCCTTCAGTGCACGGCTCAGGGCACGGGGGACCGGTAGGGTCCCCCGTAATGGTTTCATTCGGTTTTAGCAGCTCATAGTACATCACACCCAGCTGATCCCACCAAATAGACAGCATAACCTTCTGGCCGTGAATTTTCCGAGCGGCCGGGGTATCCATACGTTGCCCGACGTTTAGGATTGTCGTAATGGACCCATTTTTCATCGCCAGTAACGAATCGATGCAAGAAACCCCTTCTTTTGTGCCGTTGGAGAAGTTGTTCTCACGTGAAAAAACGGCGTTCGACGTCTCGTGGCTTAAATTCATACGGCACCCAATGCCCCATCTTTCGGATCATTCTCATTGTTTTTAAACGATCGGATATGGTTTGCTGAGCTACTACAAGTGTATTTGCAAGTTCTTGTTGTGTTTGTGACGGATCTTGATCGAGTAAAGCCTCCAATTCTTCATCTTCAAACTTTTTTGGCGGTCCGGAACGTTCTTCGTCTTCAAGTCAAAATTACCACCCCCGGGTACACGATTTTAGGGGTGCGGAATGAACCGAATTTATATGTAGAAATTGGATAAATATGATTACGTACAGGAGGTGGGGGTGCAAATCGATTCTTCCGCCCCGGGTGCAAAAGCTTCACTCGACACCACTGCACCTAATAGATGATCGTCTTCATCATTCTACCCTTGCACTCCTATTATTTCGTCTTTGAAGTGGGATTCGTGGTCAAAATTGTCGACATCTAGGCCATCTTCTGGAAGCCAATGCCTCCTCAATGGTTCAGGTGACCTACAATGTTCTTCTCTTCTGGGTATATACAAAAAAGAACATAAAATAAACGTATAGTGAAAAACATTCAAGTCATAGGTAGTGTTACCATATTTTCATCTGTACCGGAAGGGTTAAAAACCTTTTTCATCTGTACTTTTTCTTCCAAAATTCTGTATCAAAAAGTTTCACCATCAAAAATATTCGTTGCAGATAAAAAATGGTTTTATTAGCAATGAAACACTCATTTACTCATTTGTTTCTACAAAATATTACATTTACTACATTTGTGGTACATTAACATTTGCCAGCCTCGAATCTCTCTTTGATGATGCTCATACATTGTCTTTCTATATATAGATTGAATTTTAGCAATAAAGTTTTCGATCTTCTACCACGATGTTCAATCAAATCTTTTTATCTTAAAATTTCGTTCATCGTGCTAAGCAGATATCGAAGCTTATTCTTGTTCTGATTATATTTAGAAAAACAAAACGCACGACGTATGCAGAGGAATGAGGCATAGTGAGATCGTTAGAAGCAGCAGCCTTGAGCGTCAGCTCATTAAAATCGAATTTTTTCCTCATTGGTTTGATCAGCTCCACAAAAAATCTGCTACAAATATCCTTAAAAATTATCTGCCTTCGCCAGTCATTCATGCTTCTGATAGTTTATTCTGTTGCTATCCCAACATAAATATTATTGCCGTTTTCAAATGGTATTCAAATTCAGTGGCATTGGACATTAAAAAAACATAAGATTCCCCGCAGATATCAGTGAGAATGGTTAGATAAAAATCTTTCAGCTATTCATGTAGCATCGTGAATTCAGGTTTTTCAGCCTGGAACAAACAATGCAATATGTTGATCTGGGCAAAATATACTCCAAAAAACCAACGGAGGTTATGCCATTGAATACTGGTTGGCAGTCAGTACACGCAAGCAGTCTGATTTTTGCCACAATTATACTGAAATATGTACTAATTCAATCAAAAATTGTATCGTATTCTGTACAATTCAAACTATTTGTTGCACAGAAAAATTTGTTCAAAAAACAATACTCAAGCCGCAAATTGCTCATTTGTTTGATGATTTTTATACACACTCGTGCTAAACTTTGACTGCATCAGTTGTTTTTTTTATAATTCGTTTATTTTTACAGGCTCAGTTACACAGGTTTTAACGAGCCGAATTCTTAAATATATTTTTAGAACTATATATAAACAATTTCCTTAACTCTATGGTTATTAAGGTGGAAAACCGATTACTCGAGGTTGGATCAGTTATTAAAAGTTTCGAGTTGCCCTATGCTGTTTGATCAATTGTTTAGCTTTCAACATTCTGATCATTGTATCGTTGCTTTGTTGATTTAGATGTTTAGTATAGTTTCGTTGTTCTATAGCCAGACAAAAATATTACTCGACAGTTGCCGAGGAGCTAGGCACAGTAAGAATATGCGAGCGAATTGTCATTTCTTTCCAGGTAACTGGTTTTTTTTCAACAGAGATTTCTATATTGAGCAATTTCATATTCAGGCACTTTTTTCATTCACCGTCATAAAAACCTGAAAATACTTCCAATACTTCTTTGATCCCTGTAGGGGAGCTGGTTCTCCGGATTGGTGATTCTTTCACGGCGGAATCTAGTCCTTTGGCAGGTGGAAGATCCCCGCAATAAAGAAGCGCGAACGGTAACACGTGGTACACTATTGAATTGTTATCCGTAGCGAAATGGATGTAGAACTATCTTATCCAAGCAAACCATTTGTCATGACAATGTCATTCGAAAATGCGAAAACAGAATAGAAACTGAGAGAGGTTGGCGTCGACATCCTGTACTGCCAACAACTGGACCGCTTGAAGGTAGCATTCATGAAGAAGAGGCCATCTTTGATAAAAAGAGGCCGCATTGTCTTCCATCAGGACAACGCCAGGCCACACACTTCTTTGGTGACGCGTCAGAAGCTCCGGGAGCTCGGATGGGAGGTTCTTTTGCATCTGCCGTATAGTCCGTACCTTGCACCAAGTGACTACCACCTGTTTTTGTCCATGGCGAACGAGCTAGGTAGTCAGAAGTTAGCCACAAAAGAGGCCTGTGAAAATTGGTTATCCGAGTTTTTTGCCAATAAGGAAGCGAGCTTCTATAACAGGGGTATTATGAAGTTGGCATCTCGTTGGGAACAAGTCATCGAACAAAACGGCGCATATTTGACTTAGAACAGATGATTGTAGCTAATTTTATGAACAAATGAAAATTCAAAAAAAATACCGCAGGACTTTTTTGACAGCCTAATATTAGACTGATCTGCTCGATAGCAATGATAATGGTTATCGAGGCAAAGAGTTTCATCTCGATAACACGATGTGAGAGCATCCTATCTACTATTGGAACTCTCCTCCGCTTTGCGTTAGGCAAAACGGAGTTAGTTAGTGATTACAATTATAGCGAATTCATTCAGTGTAAACTTAGTAATTTTGGCCCAAACAATCCCTGTAAGGTTAATGTTTTAGCATTTAACATTGTAGCATCCTTGAGATTCCAATAATCGAAATCAAATCTCTGCCCCACCAGTTTTACCAACTCTACATGTTATTAATTTATCACTCCAGAAAATCTGTACCTATCTGTACTTTTGTATAAAAATCTGTAATCTGTACTAAAAAACCGATAACATTTGTACCTTTTCAGATAAATCTGTGCGTATGGCAACACTGGTCATTAGTGGAAAGTGGAATAAGTTCAAAGTATTGGAATTTTCTGTATCATGACTCTGGGAAGATTATTGGGGGATTTAATATCAACGTAACATAAGTACACACAAAGACAAAAATCAACACATTATCGCTTTCATGAGCAAAAAAAAAACAGATGACAAGAATATCTTGGAAATCACACCAAACACACCTAACAGCGGAATGACAGGTTTTAGCCACGCTATAATGATTGTGATCAGTGCTTGGAAATACCTATTCCGCATCAATCTTTCCAGCTGATTTTCGGACCACATTCGACCATTACACCATTGCATTCGGGATACCGGAAATGAACCAACGCCAAGCCTCAGTTGATTCATTCAGTTTCGTTCATTCTCTTCTTCGTTCTGCTCTGCGTTTCCGGAATGTGAGCAAGAAGAAATATCCCTAGTTTTGTCATTCATTGATATTAACATACCAGTTCATTCAATATCAACATCGTTCTCGGACACTGACAAAACGGTGAAATTCGTTAAGGAAGATAAGGAAGTACAGAAAATTCATAACAGAGACAACAAACTAGGATAGCGTTGCGGAGTGTGATGGAGTCGACAATGTAAGCCGAGGAAGAGGCGTTTTTAAATTGTTCAAGCAATCAAGGTTTTCGTCTCAGTTAAAATGCTTTCATTTTAAATAGTGAATATGCAGTTCCAATTTCATTTGTCAAAAATGCTTCAAAAGATTCCAATTCCGATTTGAAAAAGTTTCATTTTGACTTAAATTTCGAACACTCAACTTTTTACTCAAATTCCGAACACTTCATTTCAAAAGCTAAATTTACTGAACATTAATGTTGTTTTGATACCTATAAATGTTGTTATACTAAAGGATATATGGTAAAGAATATCGAAGTTTTCATTATCCAATTATTCATATCATTGATGTTCAATAAATTTTGTTTTCAAAATGAAGTATTCGGAATTTGAGTCAAATAGCTATAGCTATATTTTGTTCTATGATGAAAATTTTAAACAGCAAATAAGGTAAAAAAAAAACAAGGATCGCGTAACCAAAAGGAAACCTTCCTGTGACTTCCTTTTGGTTACGCGATCCTTGTTTTTACCTTATTTGCTGTTTAAAATTTTTATCATATGACAAAATATAGCTATAGCTATTTGACTCAAATTCCGAATACTTCATTATGAAAACAAAATTTATTGAACATCATTTCCCCCAGGCAGCTTAGTATTGATGTCTCTGTTATGGAACCGCCGCATGTGTCGTCAATTTCGACCAATCAGAAGTGGGTATTTCCGCTAGATAGGGATTGAGATTTTTCAATTATTCGATAGTTAGTTTCATGACATATATTATTTTCTTCAATATAAAAAATGTTATGGAGTGCCGAAATCGATTGACACAAAACTTTCATCAATCCATCATGAAATGACTAAGCAATAAGCGTTTGAAATTGGACAATTTTCACGATGTGCTCGATTTTCGATTTCCAATTTGTACCCCAATATGTCCCGAAAGACGTAATCCTACGTCAAAATTAAAAAGAAGAGTGCCCAATACACGACCGCATTGGGAATAATTCGTGCTTTTTTTCGCAGACGGGTCAAACTATGCCATAGGAATGGCGGATGCAAATGCTAACATCCAACTCTGGCTGACGAAGTTTGAATTCACTACTTGGATCGATTTTTCAGAATGCCTCCTCACCGTCCAAGCCTATGCAAACCTTAACCCTTAGTAAATCTTTTTTTGGCATTTCCGCTTGCACCACCGATTTGCGTTGCCATTTCGGAGTAACTTCAAAAATAACTGAATAAGCAAAGCACTGTCTCAATGAGATAATCACACACTTATCGGGATATTAAAAATGAACAGTAACAACATTACTGACAATTCAATGGCAATGAATAAAAGTGAATGAATTTTCATGACTCGAACTTTAAAGGAAGCTCAGATAGCACAGAATGAATATGAATGAACATAGTTATAAATTTGTTGGACGTCGAATGAGCGACAGCAGCATCGACAAGCAAAATAACCGCGTTACACTCATAAAAATCTACTTTCAATATTACTTAACAAGCTCAATGTTTCCAAGCTCTGATTGTGATACTTGTTTTTTTTACCAGCAACGACCATTTTCTAACTGAAATGTTGTAATTGAAATTCCCATCATCATACATAGGGCTAGCACATTTCATCAAAAATTTGAAATGATATTCAAAGTAAAAAAAAAATAAATGCTGCCATAAACATGAGAAAAATTACTCAGTAAAATGATTTTTGTTTTTTAAATACATCAATTGTATATGACTCATTCGTTAACCAGCTGCCGAGGCATCCAGACGTAGAGTTGTTTGCGTCTGTTGTACCGTTACAACAATACCGTTATTGACTTCGTGACTGGTGGAGTGCTTTTGTTTTCACCCAAGCGGGTTTGTGAATGTCGCGTGTGATCCGTGCTGTGGAGAAGCGGAATACCAGTGCCACAATCAGCGGAGAACAAAGGCTGCTACAGCGGACGCTGTGACCTTTTGCTGGTGTCGGATTATCGGCATTGTTTTTCTTGCATTGCCGTATTACCACCGAGGTATACCGATTCATCGCATTATTGGCCGATACACCATCTCGTCTGTATCAACGTGGTCTACCGTTCGATTTGGTGCAACGAGGTACATATAAAATAAATATAGATATAAGATTATAGAATTAGTTAGAACATTTAATATAATGGAGAATGATGAGGGATCTCCAGAAATGGAGACCTCCGACTCTGAAACCAATTCAAAAAAAGTAAATGGGAAAAACATAAACGAGTCCCTCCTACAGAATGTAGTTCGTCTGGGGACGAATCTGCTCATCCTACCAAGCCCCCCTCGAAAAAAATTGCCTCCTCCCTCCTCCCTGAACTCCCCAAAACTCCCACTTCTCCTCTCCCACCATCGATTTCACTTCTTTCTTCTGATATTTCCGAGCCAGTTCAAACCTCGTCCTCGTCTTCCTCTTCTGTTGTATCTTCTCCCCGTGTCAAGGTTTATCCAGAAGATGCACCTGGAACTGGTCCCTGGGTTGTTTTCTTCCGGCCCAAACCAAACGGAAAAGCGCTGAATGTTATTCAGATCACGAAAGATCTGACAAGATACTACTCCTCCGTGATCGAAGTTTTAAAAGTTAGACCGAACAAACTGCGTGTTATCGTGAGTGACCGGAAACATACAAACGGTATTGTGATCGACCAGAGGTTCACCCTAGAGTATCGTGTCTACGTGCCGTCCCATGACGTAGAGATCTCGGGGGTGGTAACTGAAACGGGTCTGACGTGTAAAATGATAAAAGAAGGATTTGGAAAATTTAAAAAACTCCCCTTGGTGAGTGTTAAAATCTTGGACTGCCGCCAACTAGGGAAAGTCTCCCAAGAAGGGGGAGAGACTAAATTCACGCCGTCCGACTCGCTTCGAGTAACTTTTGCTGGTTCCGCCCTCCCTGACTATGGTGGATAAATTGAGGCTGCCTATGCGACCCTTCGTGCCAAAGCCCATGACTTGCCAAAAATGCAAGTCAGTTGACCACACTTCAGCTTATTGTGCCAAACAAGGAGCGCTGTGCCACGTGCGGAGAGCAACATGTGGGCGAATCCTGCAGTGCGACTGAGCATATGTGTCCATATTGCGGAGGAGCTCCACATGTACTCTCAGCTTGTGAAACTTACAAGAGTCGCTGGGAGAAACAGAAGCGCTCTTTAAAGGAACGCTCGAAACGCACATTTGCGGAAATTTTAAAGGGCGCTTCTCCACTGGCCCAACAACAACAACAACCAATCTCCACACACAATGTTTTCTCTACGTTGCCAGTTGATGAAATGGAAGCGGACACAGCTAGCGGGGGGCACACCGCTTATTTTCAAAGGGAATCCCCGGCGCAAAAATGTGACCACTCCCAAAATTCAAGAACAAGTCCCCCCGGTGATACCCCCTGTTGGCTTGCCTAAACAATCGAGTGCATCGGACAAGCAAAATCAGGTTTCTCCTGGCTTCCGTGGGAATAGTTCATCTTTGAACGACCCAGCACTCGAGGGGACATCAAAAACCCCAACTGTCCCTGTTTTTCCGTCCAGTTCAACTTCCCAATCGGGATTTATAAAGTTGACTGACCTTTTGGATCAAATCTTCACGTGTTTTAATGTTTCCGACTCCATCAGAACCATTGTTATCTCAATGCTTCCAGTATTAAAGACAATTTTGCAACAATTGATGCAAACATGGCCCCTCCTTGCAATGATTATCTCTCTTTATGTCTAATTCAAATAGAGAGGTCGGAGATATCACTGTTTTACAGTGGAATTGTCGTAGTCTTATCCCTAAATTGGATACATTCAAATTTTTAATTCATAACTCCAATTGTGATGTTTTTGCTCTGTCCGAAACTTGGCTTTCTTCGCGAGATGATCTCTCTTTCCACGATTTTAATATTATACGCTTGGACCGTGATGACAGATACGGAGGGGTGCTATTGGGGATCAATAAGTACCACTCATTTTTTCGAATTGACCTTCCACCTATTGGAGGGATCGAAGCTGTTGCTTGTCATGCAAACATCAGAGGCAGAGACCTCTGTATTGTCAGCTTGTATTGGCCTCCGAGAGCTGCGGTTAGCCGCAAACAACTTGATGACATGTTCTCACTCCTTCCTGAGCCACGATTGATCTTGGGAGACTTCAACTCTCACGGAACTACCTGGGGGGAACAGTACGACGACAATCGTTCATCGTTGATCTATGACCTTTGTAACAGCTTCAATATGACCGTTTTGAATACTGGGGAAACAACACGTGTACCTAAACCTCCTGCTAACCCAAGTGCTCTTGACCTCTCGCTTTGCTCGAATTCATTATCGTTAGATTGCAAGTGGAATCCAGGACCCCAACGGTAGTGATCACTTGCCAATCAAAATTTCCATCACCATTGGGTCGAATACTTCTGAATCTATAAACATGGCATATGACCTCACAAGACACATTGACTGGAAAAAATATACGGACGCGATTGCTCTAGCCATCAATTCCAGAGATGGTTTACCTCCATTGGAGGAGTATAACTTCCTTTCTCGTTTGATCTATGACAGCGCAGTTCGCGCTCAAACGAAACCCATCCCAGGTTCCACTATTCGCCGAAGGCCTCCCAATCTATGGTGGGATAGCCAATGTTCCAAGCTTTATGTAGAAAAATCGAATGCATTTAAAGCTTTTCGGAAACGTGGAACCCCTGAAAATTTTCAAACGTATTTAGCCCTTGAAAATCAATTTAAAAACTTAATCAAAGGGAAAAAACGTGCTTATTGGCGAAATTTCGTGGGAGGTTTGTCACGAGAAACGTCAATGAAAAAAATATGGAAAGTGGCTCGAAACATGAGAAATCGCTCTTCAACGAATGAAAGCGAAGAATATTCACATCGATGGATTTTTAATTTTGCACGGAAGGTTTGTCCTGATTCCGCTCCTGTGCAAAAAATTGTTCGAGATATACCACAAGGTAGGTGCGATCTTGATTCCGAGTTTTCGATGGTAGAATTCTCTCTTGCTCTCCTTTCATGTAACAATTCTGCTCCGGGATCGGATAGAATTAAGTTCAACTTGCTGAAAAACCTCCTTGATGTGGCGAAACATCGCTTGTTGAATTTATTCAATCGGTTTCTGGAGAATAATATTGTTCCAGATGATTGGAGACAAGTACGAGTTATAGCTATTCAAAAACCCGGAAAACCCGCGTCCGACTTCAATTCGTACCGCCTAATAGCAATGCTGTCTTGTATACGGAAATTGTTGGAGAAAATGATCTTGTTTCGCCTTGATCGTTGGGTTGAAACGAATGGCTTACTCTCAGATACACAATATGGGTTCCGCAGGGGCAAGGGGACGAATGATTGTCTTGCGTTGCTTTCTTCAGAAATTCAATTGGCTTACGCCGAAAAAAAACAAATGGCTTCAGTATTCTTGGACATAAAGGGGGCCTTTGATTCTGTTTCAATAGAGGTTTTGACAGACAAATTACACTCTCGGGGTCTACCGCCTCTATTGAATAATATGTTATATAACTAGGGATCGAATTCTCCACGGAGAAAACAGAGATGGTGGTTTTTTCTAGGAAGCATAGACCAGCAAAACCAAAGCTTCAACTTTTGGGTAAACTCACTCATGCTATGCTATTCAAGTATCTTGGGGTCTGGTTCGACTCCAAATGTACTTGGAGGGCCCATATTAGGTATCTGAGTAAAAAATGCCAACAAAGAATCAACTTTCTCCGTACAATTACCGGCACCTGGTGGGGAGCCCATCCCGAAGATCTTATAATGTTGTATCGAACAACTATTCTCTCAGTGATGGAGTATGGCAGTTTCTGTTTTCAATCAGCTGCCAAAACACACCTCATTAAACTCGAGCGAATTCAGTATCTTTGTCTCCGTATCGCGTTGGGATGTATGCCCTCAACGCATACCATGAGTCTCGAGGTTTTGGCAGACCTACTCCCACTAAAAGATCGCTTCAATTTATTATCTCTTCGGTTCTTCATCCGGTGTAAGGTCATGAACCCATTGGTGATCGGAAATTTTGAGCTGCTGATCGAGCTAAATTTTCACTCCGGATTCATGAATTCATCTCCATGCAGGTTGATCCTTCTTCGTATATTCCCAACCGTGTTTGTTTCCTTGACTACATCAATTCCTCTGTGCATTTTGATCTGTCCATGAAGCAAGATATCCATGGATATTCAGATTACCAACGATCGAGGATCGCTCCAACGATCTTCGATGAAAAGTATGGGGGTATCAATTGTGATAATATGTACTTTACTGATGGGTCCACTATAAACGAGTCCACAGGATTTGGTGTGTTCAACGAATTTTTTAGCACCTCACACAGTCTTCAGAATCCGTGCTCAGTGTATATTGCTGAATTGGCAGCAATACACTGGGCGCTGGACAGCGTCGCCTCACGACCTGTTGAACACTATTACATTGTAACGGATAGTCTTAGCTCTGTCGAAGTTATCCGTTCAGTGAGGCCGGAAAAGCACTCGCCGTACTTCCTTGAGAGAATACGAGAAATTTTGAGTGCTTTATGCAGACGCTGTTATGTCATTACCTTTGTCTGGGTCCCTTCACATTGCTCCATTTCGGGTAATGAGAGGGCTGACTCATTAGCAAAGGTAGGTGCAATTGAAGGCGATATTTATCAGCGTCAAATCGCCTTCAATGAATTTTATTCTTTAGTCCGCAAAAATACCATCGCTAACTGGCAACGCAAGTGGAATGAAGATGAATTGGGCCGGTGGTTTCACTCGATTATCCCTAAGGTTAGCCTCAAACCGTGGTTCAAAAGTCTAGACTTGAGTCGGGACTTTATTCGCACCTTCTCCCGACTCATGTCCAATCACTGTTCGTTAGACGCGTTACTCTTTCGTTTCAATCTGGCCGGTAGCAATCTCTGCATTTGTGGCCGAGGTTACCACGACATCGAACACGTTGTTTGGTCGTGTGAAGTGTATCTTGTTGCCAGATCGAATTTAGAAAACTCCCTTCGGGCTAGAGGAAGGCAGCCCAATGTGCCGGTGAGAGATGTGTTGGCTCGGTTAGACCTTGATTACATGTCCCATATATATGTTTTCC
This sequence comes from Toxorhynchites rutilus septentrionalis, assembly GCF_029784135.1. NCBI lineage: Eukaryota > Metazoa > Arthropoda > Insecta > Diptera > Culicidae > Toxorhynchites > Toxorhynchites rutilus. Next base: position 46,394,393 of record NC_073745.1, read on the forward strand.
TTAAAGCTATAGATCTTCGTGTGTGATTGTCCCTACATCCTTATACCCTCCTTTCCTTCCTTTGCGGGTAATTCGTCCCCTTGCTATAAAAAGTAGAATAAGTTGAAATGTAAATACACTATAGATATACGAATAGATTTAAGAAATGAGTGTTCATCAACATTGTTACAATTTCCTTATATCCCATCCTTCTCTTAAAAATATGTCACCCTCCTAAACTCGAGTACACCGCGAGTAATCGGTTTTCCACCTTACTAACCATAGATGTAAGAAAATTATTTATATATATAGTTTTAAAATTATATTTAAGAATTCGGCTCCTTTAAACTTAAGTAACTAAGCCTGTAAAAATAAACGAATTAATAAAAAAAAAAAATTGTATATGACGTATCGTTCCACCAATTATCTGACTTTTCGTTTAGAGCTCAAGTATACAAATCAAGTCAGAAATTGAGTGATAGACCGTTGCTTGTGTCAAAATTATGCTTCTTAAATCCAGTTACATCAAGCCAATTGCATACACGTTCATCATTATTATAAAAATACCCTTTGAAATTTTACAATAATATGAAAATTCGCAGTTCAATAAATTATTTAAGCTTGATACAGCATAAGCACGCCATTCCACCTAATGGACTTGGAGCAACAACGTCATAACTGTTCGCGTACTTTTCCCCCTGAAGCATCTGTCCCTGTCTGGTACAGACCGTGTTATTTTTTTTGTTTCTGCATATCGTGACAGCGAATCTTTTTAATCATAACAAAGCATAAACAGGACTCGCCGCTATCTTAACTAGAGAGCAAGCATCCAAATTGAAACGAAACATTCCATCCAACCTGTCCGGGGAGGTACGACGGCGCAAAATTAAAATATATGACAAACAAACGCTGGTGAAAAAATATTTAAATTTCAGCCTCAAAAACAACAATAGAAAAGTTGCCCCTTCGTGTTCTGTTTTGGGGGGCCCCATTCTGGTTGTTCCGAATTGTCTCGAGTGGATAAAATTACTGTACACCGTACGACATCCACAATTTTGGTGGTTCCCCGAGAGCGGGAATAAGGGAAAAAAAATTGGAATGGTTCACGTGCGGTTATCAAATGTTCGAATATAACAAACATTCCCCCGAGGCTGAACCAGACACGCACTTGTTGTTTGGTGGAAATTTGTCCTCCGTCTCTCACGACTCGAAGGTCGAAGCAACGGGGAAAGCTCCAACACCCACAGCCAGATGTGGTGGTGTGTGGCGGTCACGTCCACGCTCGCTTCTCTCTCCTCCGCGCGCCCTCGATCGGAAGAATTCATATTCATGAAAACGAAAAAACGCCACCCAGTTACAACTGCCGGGAGCGGTCCAATGAATGGCGTTTTTCTGCTCAATTTCAATAGTAAACGCGAACTTTCATTCAAAAGTTATGATGTGTAAAAATGGGTGTCCCCCTGTTGCTCGGTTTCGGGGAGCAGTGTTGCCATATTTAACATTTTCATTGTTAAAGTGGTATTGATTTTTGGATGGATTTTGCGTTTCACTTCCTCCGAATGAATAAAACAAATCGGATAAATAATCGTGCATTAGATGGGGAGTAAACAAGCGCTCTCGCAAACACTTGACGAACAGACTTTGTTGTTTGGGTGGCAATCATAATAGGATTTGTTCCGTGCGAGTGCGGAATTCAACTGGGCCTACACAAAAAAACGATTTTTATCACAACACCTAAATTGGGTTACATGGCTCTAACACGGCACGAGCAGAAACCATTACAACCAGAGGCTCCAAGGGTTCTGATGTCGGTGCTTAAACGAGAATTGATTGCACACCATTGACAATTGAGCACCGGAAGCAGAGACGATGGAATCCCACTCGAAACAAAACATTCGGAAAAATTTAATTTGCATTCGGCTGCATTATTTATGGCAATTCACTTCATTCACTGGTACCATCGGGGTATGATGGGTACTTGAAATTGACACCCGTGCCGATGGGAGATCGTTCCGAATCTTCCGGCAACGGCACTCTGTGGCGATGATGCTGATGACTGTGGAGGACTCGAGGTCTCGTCGTCGACGGCGGATCCGGAGAGTGAGGGAGTGATGCAAACACATGCTAATCGGTCGATTCTCGTCTTGCCTCGCACTCATATTGTTGGGCACTTTTTGTCGAAGCCAACGGAAGAAGCAACATCCGGGGAAGGAACCCGGAGAACCTTTTGATTATTGTGCCACTCAATTATGCTCAAATATTTGATTTGCCGAGTTTGTGCTTATTTTCCGGGGAATTGTCTTCTCTGTCAGCGCGGAAGACAGAAAGAGACCCAGAAATGGAGAGAGGGAGGGGGGACAAAGTCGTCGAGAGCAACTGAACGAGAAGGATGCTGAAGTTATTTGCCAAATGTTAAACGAGGTATCGATGTAGAACAAATTCGATTGGGCGATGAAAGTTTAATCTGGCTCGGAATCGTAACGATTCCGAGGAAGATCATTCATGATGATGTTGTGATTTGATGGCGTTGTTTGATTCCATCGTTGAAAGGCGAATTTTAATTGTATTCGTTGAGTCGGGATTCCACTAAGGCAACAGCGGACAACAAACCGCATCGATTCATTGACTGTCGGGTAGAAGACGGCACTTTTCGGCACGTCAATTATAGTTGTATTGGCACATCGAATCGCTTCGATGGAGTACTGTGCGTGCATTAAAATTTCGCCAGCGGAATCTAGGCTTCAGAATGTTGATGAATTCTATCACTACTTCAAACAAGAAATTATTTAAATTTATATAAAATAGTTAGTGGAATATTTTCGTTCAAATAGTCAAAACAAAGTGATTGCCGGCGAGAGGAAACATTATAGAAATTTAAGAATGAAGCTCTTCAGTACATATATTTAGTAGTACTGACAGTAATCGATGCTTACACTGAATGAGGGCACGAACGATTGGCAACGTAATAAAAAGCTGATTTGAGAATATTGTCAACTCTCAGCATTTCCATGTAATGTTGATTGCTCGGTAACTACGGTGACACTGAAACACAAAACTATTCATGTTCAAGTATTTTTCCTGTATCTCAGTATCTTAGCAAAATTACATCTCCGAAACGCCCAAAAACAACATTACCAAGGAAATAATCCAAAACTTATGTTATGCAGCATCATTCGCAGAACGGCACCATAAAATCCGAACCGAATTGGTGTTGGAGTGATGGTGGCGGTGACAGCAACCGATGTGGAGCAAATTTTCTCTTTGCACCGAAGAGTGTAGCTTTTACTTTCGGCTTGAAATGCGCTGCACTTCGACTCTTAAGCCGGAAACAATGCTCGAATCAACGAAAAGTAAATAATCGATCGAAAAAAAATTGATTGGGTTATATCCGAGACACGACCACTTAGGACGTAGAACTACACAGTATTTTTTATTACAAATTTGCTGGTTTGTCATTTCGGATATTATTTGCGAATACGAACTCTATAGCAAACAGTTCCGGGGACCCTGAAAAGGTTTAATGGCTTGCGTGGTTTTGTAGAATCATTTCGAGAAGCAACGTTTCTTTCTTGTCTTTGCGGGAAATGTGTTTCCTAATATCTATGCACGTATTGCACTGAGTATTGAACGAGAGGAATCTTCCGTGCATCGTCATTCAACAAGCATCAAACACGCGTCTAACAAATGCACACAGTTGCAGCGAACATCGAGAGAAAGACCGTTTACCAAACATCGCGAGAAAGAACGTTTATGAAAAACCGTTTCTCGACTCTCGGTCAAAACCGTTAACAAAGCTAGGAGCTTGTTGCATCAGAACAGAGCCGATGCACACGAGAGCAAATACGAATGGCAGCTAAAAGAATCGAACTCTTCTCTTTTTTCGCCTGCTTTGCCATGGCTCGGATGGTTGCAATAATTGCAATTCCAGATGCGCTGAAATATACGGTAGCGTTCATAGTTCGAGGGGAAACACAAAACACAACACGAGCAGAATAAGCGACCTTTGTTGTTTCGGGCACAGCAAGTTTCTGAGAATTTCCCTCAGAGGAGATGTAATACTTATACGCTAGCGACAGCTTACTTACTATGCAAGGGTGGAGTTCGCAAATATTTTCTTTCCGCTATCCCCCTTCGTTCTGTCTATTCTAGTGGCTGCATAGGTTCTACGATTTAGGTTTGTTACTTATTGACCCAGTTGACTACTGAAATAACACAAATCTATTCATATGGGCCCGTTCTCGAAGATCTACTCAGTCATGATTATTCAGCAGTTGATGCATGTTCTCTCTGCCAGCCAAAAAAAAAACATCGTACTCCCCCGGACGAATTCCGTTTTTAGTTTGCTACCAATCTGAATAGAGCCTCTAGAGAAAAACGACGTACCGATAATAATTTTGAAATGTAAATACACCCCATTTTTCTATCGAATTATACGATGTATAGTTATTGAAACAATCTCTATGCTGTTATGCTTAATATTTGGATTGTAGTTACTCCAGGGGGTTCATCTATTCATCGTCCTCCAACACATAGTCTCGCAAAAGATATCGATCTGACGGAAACAGAAACAACAATCACTTCATTCGAAAGATAAAAAATATACGAGTGATGTTTGTTATTTATTGACTTCTTCGTTTGAGAGTTGATCTTAGCCATGATTGGACAGCGGTTGTAGCATGTCGTGACTGCCAGCCAAAGCACTGTAAATGCCCTGATCAAGTTCAGTTTCTATTATGCTACCGTGTTCAACAGACGTGCAACATTTTGCACCACGAAATATAGGATGTAGAATTTAATCCGTTTGTTTTTTTTTTTGCATAAAAACCACATTTATTTCAAAAATATTGGCCATCGCTTACCACTACTTTTTCCCATTTTACTGAGAATTTACGGATATCTTCGCGAAAGAAGCGTTCATCTTTTGAAGCCAAGAACGGTTCCAGTCAATTTTCGATATCCTGTTCTGAAGTAAAGCTAAGAATTAAGAACTAACAAATGGTAGTTTGAAGGGGCAAGGTCCGGGCTATAATGCGGGTGAACCAGAGTTTCCCATTCGCTGTTTCCCAAATTGTTCAACTCGAACAGCAGCATGAAGCCGAGCATTGTCATGATGGATTCATGTCTGGTCACATAATCTGTTGCATTGCTACCTGTAGAAGTCTCCACTGATCGTTTGATCAGATTTTAGCAGCTCATAGTGACGGAAACACTTTTGATCCTACATGATACAGAACATTTCTTTGTTAATGGAGTATATTTATTCAGCAAATACTGTAGATTCTTGGAAAGGGTCTGAAATATGGTCTGCTTAACCAAAAAATGTAAGGAGCGTCATAGAGGAAGTCGTACCTTCTTGGGGAGAGATGGGAAGTCCTAGTGCGACTATCACTTATCCCCTGAGTGATAGAACGAACTGATAGTACATAGATTGTAAACTGGAGTGTACCACGATTGATCAATCTAATGGTCGCACTGGTTCAATGCTCCTACAGACGAAGAAGAATATAGATCATTACTGTGGCACCGTGGATGTTCGGCTTCGACGTTGATGTTTCTAGATAGCTGGGCTTTACATACGATATTTTGCATTTTGGATTGTCGTAATGAATCGATTGTTCGCCTCGGTAAAGATTCGACGCAAAAGTCTTCCTTTTCTGGTTCACCTCATTATAGCCCAGACCTTGCCCCTTCAAGCTACCATTTGTTAGTTCTTAATTCTTAGCTTCATTTCAGAACAGGGTATCGAAAATTGGCTGGATCAATTCTTGGTTTTTCGCAAATGCAATTTATAACAATTGTCTTCTGCTTTACACTATGCCTGCTTTGTGCATATTCTGATAATGCATTCTGAAGTAAAAGCTAAAAAAACTGCAGTTTCGTCCAACGCTGTAACAAAATAGAAACTGAGGTTAACTATTTATTGTTTCTTTTATTACTTCTCTTATTTCTATTTTACGGTGGTTCGAAAAAAATTTTTTTTTTCTTTTGAAAGTATTACACTTGCAAAAGAATGGATTTCCCATGGTCATATTTTATGACCCTTAGGTTACCGCAACCAAAACATCTTAATTTTCATATTTATTAATTGTATTTGTTTTTTATAGGTAACATGGTCTCGGCACCAAGGGCGCCATATTTTTTATATTTTGAACCTCAAGCTGAGGTTTTTTTACATAACTTATCCAAAAATCAGAGAGATGTTTTGTTCTCGTTTTTTAATTATGATTTTTCAAAGTTAACCGATGGTCCGAAGAATTATTTGATTCACTTTTTTCAGAAATGACAAATTGATAACCTTTGAAATAGTGGACCGATTTAGATGATCGACATATCTAATTGAAGCCAATGAGCTAGTCCTCACTGAATATTACACTTGCAAAAAAGTTGGATTTTGTTTTCATAATTAGTGATTGTATTTATTTTTGTAGTTTACATGGTCCATGGTCTACAAATCAGAACGGTGTAGTTTTTAGTTTTTGAGTGATGATTTTCAAAAGTTGAGATATTTTGGTTGCGGTAGTTTGATGGACAGAAAATTATAAAATGGAAAATCCAATATTTTGCAAATGTAATATTATTTTTTTTAAAAAAAAAGCTCATTGGCTTGAGTTTGATATGTCCATCATCTAAATCGGTCCAGTTTTCAAAAGATATGAATTAAAAAAAAAGTAAAAAAACCTTTTTAAGTTAAACGGTTTAACGTACTAAAAGCTACAAAATAATTAGGCAAGTAACAGTTAACAGTTATCACATCCCTTCCTTCATCAATTTAGGGCAATGATGAGACTAAAATAAAATCGTGGGCAAATGAACAAATGAACAACTAGCTGTGGATAATAGAAATCCGGTGTGCCCCACGATTTTAGTTTTGTCTCATCATTGCCTTAGATTAATGAAGGAAGGGATGTGCTATTAACTGCTACTTGCCTAATTATTTTCTAGCTTTTAGTACATTAAACCGTTTAACTTAAAAAGGTTTCTTTACTTTTTTTATTTTCTAGTTTTTAGTGCATTATTTGTATGATAAGTATACAGTAAAACCATTCAACTTATTTTTTATTTTTATTACTTTCCTAATTTTCTTCAGAATATTTTAATGATGTACTTTATTCTATTAGTTAAATCATTTCATTTCCGATATTGAGGGGATTTAAAAAAATACATACATCTTTTTGAATTTATGTTGTTCATAATGTAGTGTGTTTTCCAAGCCATCAGCCATTTTTTACCGGCCAAATTGGATTTTTCAATATAATGGAATACACAGTATTATAATGACAGCAGAGATAAAAGTTTGTTCCAAATTTCAGATCAGACCTATAATTCAAAAGGAACGGGGTCAAATTTTTATTAATGTGGGACAACCCTACAGACATACAAACAAGTCAAGTTGAATGAAATCGTTTAAAAAAGTAATTGGCTATTTTGTTACAGCGGCCATCTTGGATTTGAATTTTCCTAAATAGTTGTGATCTGCTGATCAAGCCCCTTCACTTGACACTCATTTTGATGGGGTTTGTTTTGAGAAAATATGTAAACCGCCATTTTGTGTATCGTGAAGGTTTTCGTGATAGTTTGAGATCCCTCCCTCCTCTCTAAGGGGAGGCTGCCATACAAATGAAACACAAATTTCTGCATAACTCGAAAACTAATCAAGCAAATGGAACCAAATTAAGCATGTGGAACTTTTAGGGTGCACTAAATGTTTCTATGATGGTTAGACTCTCCTCACCCCTTTCTAAGGGGGGGCTGCCATACAAATGAAACACAAATTTCTGCATTACTCGAGAATTAATCAAGCTATTGAAACCAAATTAGGCATATTGAGGTTTTAGGGTGCAATAAGTGTTTCTATGATGGTTAGACTCTCCACACCCCTCTCTAAGGGGGGGCTGCCATACAAATGAAACACAAATTTCTGAATTACTCGAGAATTAATCAAGCAAACGAAACCAAATTTGGCATGTGAAGGTTTTGGGATGCAATAAATATTTCTATGGTGGTTAGACACTCCTCCCGCTTTCTAAGGGTGGGCTGTCATACAAATGAAACACAAATTTCTGCATAACTCGAAAGCTAATCAAGCACAATTTGGGATGTGAGGGTTTTTGGGTATGAGAAATGTTCCTATGTTTCTATGTATTCCCTCCTCTGGAATGGAGAGGGGGTCCTATAAAAATTGTTATCACTTTTATCTTACCCTGCTCAAGAGGGAAAGTTATCAAACTAACTGCCAGCACTGGCCAATCAAATGCATGCCAAGAACTCAAACGAGAGCTTTCGGAGCAAAACAACATCCGAAAGTTCTCGCACCAACACACAGCTTACAATTCACGATCTCTCTGTTATGTCGCACTTACCTTCGATGTCACGTTGCATGGATCAAGCCTTCTTCTATGTTTCACTCCGCTATCTCCGCTATCTCACACTTCTTGATTTTCTTTTCAAATTTAACGACTATTATCCGTCGGCACTTCCTTTTTAATTCACTACAGTCCAAATGCCACACAAATCGATACGCTCTTCTGGCACTTCTGCGTCACTTCCCGACCGGCCATAAACGATTGATTTCGAAAAACTTCTTCACCACAAACTCAAGATTCTTCAATCTCGCCAAAATATCGCACTCCAAAAATCGAACGGCAAATTTCCACCTTCGCTCACTGCACTCCAAAATTGACTGCCCTTTTTTTTTCTTCCTGCTCGTGATCCCCCGGCCGAAAGCTTTCTCTCGCTTTTTGGGATTCAGTCGCTCTTTCTCACCGACGTGACACTCTCACAGGGAAGCTTTCTCCCAGTGAACTCTTTTCGCTTAATTTATGCTGAGTGTGCCATGTGCGACTATGGCATGAGAGATGTATTGCGAATGTGTTGGTATGCATATTTTCATGGAAGTTTTGAGCTAGTCAGCTTCAATGTGACTTTGCTGACTAGGGTTGCTACACAACTCCCCCCATGAAAATTGAGTTTTTTGTGAGGTGATTTTGACGAATCACAAAAAACTCGTAAAACTTTTACTATGCTTTTATGTGGGGATGGCTATGAGAATTTACTTTCAAGTTCAATTCAGTGTTCTTCAAAATTATGCAGTTTTTTTTTTCTGCTCAAAATTATCAACTGCGGTAATACCCATTTTGAACCTTACTCAACGCAAGCCTTTTGCTCGCCAAAACAACAATCTTTCAATTCAGCCAAATAAAAAAATCCAAAATTCCCCACATAAACTCATTATAAATTCATATTAATATATTTTTTTTTTAAAAGAAAAAAAAATGGCATGCAAAATTCATATCTACATTATATTTACATTAATTTGTTATTTATTTGATAGGACCAACTGGATGCTTGCCGATAATCCTGGAAATGGGGGCATTTCCTCCACCCTGAACGTCATGAGCCCATTTTGAAGGTTATAATACCGCGCCTTCTACCCGCGTTACTTTTGACTTGGTTGATTTCATGACGAGCTCCACAATCGTACAAAACGTGTTCAGTTGAATCCTTTCGCCCAGCTTTTCGAAACAATGGATTTTTTAAATGGATTTTGCTTATATCAAATATGCGTCGTTCATGAATTATCGCGAAATTACACGATTATGTCGTTATCGATATCTTTTGGTATTTGGAGCCTCACTACATTTTTTCACAAGTTCCAATCTCCCTTGCCCGACGGGCTCCCTGCGAATCGTCTCCAACTCTACAGGGTACAATTTCTCCCGCATTGTGAACGGCCAACGCAAGGCGTCAATGGTTAGGTTCTCTGCGATAGTCTCATTTCACTTCTGAAACTGGAATCTATTTTCTGCTGTCTGTCAATATCGTTCATCATCGGAGGCGTCTGGAGTTGTTTCTTTGTGCATTACAAAGCTTGTCCAGATCACTCTTTTCCGTTGTTTATTTTCTAGCCAAAACTGGCGTTGTCTTCTGGTCAACGTGCTGCAGCAGAAAAATGTTTTCTGGAGCGATTTCTGTGAACGAAGCTTTCTACCCTTCGGCCTTACGAACTCGGTTCCTTCCGATCTCCGGTTCTGCCAATGAGCGAGGTTCCTTCCGATCTCCTGCTCATTCTTTTTGTTTCTTCGTTTCAGATAGCGAATACTTGCGAAGCGAATCAGGATATTGCAATGAGCGCAGTTCCTTCCGATCTCTGGCTCTTGTCTTTTTTATTTCTTTGGCTTTACGAACTCGGTTCCTTCCGATCTCCGGTTCTACCAATGAGCGAAGTTCCTTCCGATCTCCTGCTCCTTTTCATGTTTTATCGAGTCAGATAGCGAGTATCAGCGAGAGAGTATCAGATGAGCTTAGTTCCTTCCGATCTCTGGCTCTTGTCTTCTATATTTCTTCCGCTTTCATCGGAGCGTCGCAACGCGAAGCGGCTTTGACAGCAATTGCGCCGGAATACTGCTGCATGGAGTGATCAATTGACCCTGTTTGCTTTGCCAAAGCGGGGAGGTAGTTGAATCGTGTTGTTGCTCACCACGCTTCGGCAACGTTGAATTGTCCCGACAACGATCGGTATTTTAGGAGTATTTACTCATTGTTAACAGACTTAACCTGTGTACGTAGCTGAACCTGGTGCGTTTAGTCTGCCTTGATGTCCTTGGCATGGTATCGACCTTTTTTTCCGGTGGCCACATCTTCTAGCATGTAGAGGTTTGCACCCAGTTTCTCTCTCACAATGGTAGGAATGAACTTTGGATCTAACTTTTGATTAACGTTATCGATTTTTGAGGACTGCGAGAAGTTTCTACGCCACACAACAATTCCTTCCTTGAAGTCTACGGAGCGCTTACGTAAGTTGTAGCGAGTCTTAGATTTTTCGTGGTTTTTCTGTATGTTTTGTAGTATAAACTCGTGGATTCTTCGTAAGGCTGATAGTCTGAGGTCTTGTGCAATCTTCGGGTCTTCGGAGGCGTTAAGATTTTGTTGAGTGTAAAGATCGTTGTGGAGTATAAGGTCTCTTCCATAGTTCGCAAAATGAGGACTGACGCCTGTTACATCATGTTTTGCGCTGTTGATCGCAGCTGTTATTGCCGCCAGATTCTCGTCCCAAGTTCTGTGGTCTCCATCAATGAGTGATCTGATGCAAGTTATCAAAACTCGATTGACTCGTTCCGCATTGTTGACCATCGGGCAATAAAACGCTGTTTTCATGTGGACGATGTTGTATCTTGCGAGAAACGATTTGAATGCAACTGCTTGAAATTGCTTCCCATTGTCGGATAATATAATTCTTGGGCGTGAGTGCTTGAGAAACACCTCTTCTTCTAGATATTTTATCATAGCCACTGAATCCGCGTTTCGCATTGCATGCGTTATAACATATTTTGTTATCCAATCCACAACCACAAGTAACACCGTGTTTCCCCTCTTGGATCTCGTAAATGGACCAACAAAGTCCACCGATATCAGCTCCCATGGAAGTCTCGCTGGCTTTGCGTTCCCCATTTGTGGCATCAATGTCGCATTTGGTGATTTACTGGCTTTACAGATATGGCACGCTCTGACGTAATCGCTTATGTCTATTTTCATCTTTGGCCAGTAATAATGTGCTTGAACTTTTCCGAATGTTTTCTGAAACCCTAGATGCGCTCCAGTAGAAGCATCGTGAAATCTGCGGATTGCTTCTATTCGATCTTTCATTGGCAGTACGCGCTTCCATTTATGTTCTGTCACTCCCAGCTCATTTCTGTACAAACAGTTTTTATAGAGATCGCCATCTGCCAACCGGAAGTCCGGGAATCTATCCCCTTCCTGTGTTACTCTATTTGCCATACTTTTATACCATACATCGTTTGCCGCAGACTCTACGGAGAAGGACATTGTTGCCGCAATTCTGGACAACGCATCCGGAACGACGTTCGAATTTCCTTTTCGATAACGGATCTCAAAATCGAAGGCGTTTAAACGTAGTATCCACCGACACAACAAGGATGTAGGATTTTTCATGGATTTCAAGTATGAAAGCGCTGCATGGTCGCAATAGACAATAAACCGAACGCCTTCGACGTAACCACGAAATTTTTCGATGGATCTGATCACAGCCAAGCATTCGCGTTCTGTGACTGAATATTTTCTCTCCGCTGCTGACAATTTTTGTGAGAAGTAGCTGATTGGATGCTCATGTCCATCCACCTCCTGCATTAGAACGGCACCAATGGCTACATCACTAGCGTCACAAGCAATTGCGAAAGGCTTCGAATAATCTGGCATTATCAGAATGGGCGCTGACACCAGCAATGATTTGAGTTTTAAAAAAGCTTGTTCAGCTTCATTAGTCCAACGGAACTTCACCTTGGTCTTTGTTAATTCGGTAAGTGGAACTGCTATTTCGGAGAAGTCAACGATGAATCTTCGGTACCAATTGCACATTCCCAGAAACCTTTGAACTTCCTTCCGAGTTGCTGGCACAGGGAAGCTTGCGATGCAATCAATCTTCTCGTTGTCCACTCTCCAACCTTCTTCATTGAGCACGTATCCCAAGTACTTCATTTCTTTAAAGCAAAAATTTGATTTTTCTCGTGAGATAGTGAGACCAGCATATTTCAGTCGATTGGCTACCTCTCCCAGCAACGCAATGTGTTCTTCGAATGTGCGGGAGCATATGATGATGTCGTCAAGATAGTGAAAAACACTTGGTTCCAAATCCGCAAACAAGTGCGTCATCAGTCTTGCCAATGCTTGGCTAGCTGTGCATAATCCGAATGGAACAACTTTGAACTGAAAGTGTCCTCTTTGTGGCACCGTGAAAGCGGTCAACGGACGAGCGGATTCCTCCAGTGGCAGTTGCCAGAAGGCGTCTTTTAGGTCTATGGATGACATGTATTTACAGCTACCCAGATTATTTATAATGGAAGCCATTTGTGGGATAGGATACCCTTCGTTGATCATGATAGAGTTCAGATGACGTGCATCCAGACAAACTCGGTACTTCCCCGTCTTCTTTTTTACTGCGACAAGCGGGTTGTTCCATGGTGAGAAGAACGCTTCTTCAATCACGTCTAAACTCAGCATTCTATCAATTTCTTTATTTACTTCGTCTAGAACGTATTTAGACATCGGATAATGTCGTTGTTTCTTGGGTGTTGCATCTCCAATGTCGATACGATGTGTGTAAAGCGTTGTTCTTCCCAACCTGCCATCTTCCGCTACGGGAAAGTTGCTTATTGTGGTTTGCAGAATACTCTTCTGTACTTCTGACAGTCTTATCTGCTTTGATTCATCTGTGATTTTACACTCCGTGTTTGCTTCCAATGAGAAGCATATGGGCTTAATTCTAAATTTGTTCCAGAAGTTCATGCCGAAAATTACACAATCTGGAAGAGTCGGTAGCAATAGTACTGCTAAAGTTTCATTTTTATTGTTGTACGCGATCGGTAGATACGTGTAAGCCTGTGCAGTGTGCCCTGTTCCATCCGCTGTCTTCACTTCTCCTTTCAAATGATTACTGCGAAGGCCTAGTTGATTTACCAAATCCACGAATTTGCCTCCGAGTAAGGAACAGTTTGCGCCACTATCAAGAAGTCCTGTGATTTGTCTGCCGAGGACGCTCACCGTGACATGCGGACGGTCATCATTCTCTGGGTTTGTGATAGTACTAATACGCGGTATTTTTGGGATATCTATGGGGATGGCGGCGATTGGCGAGAAATCATTCCCCTTCATTGTTGATTCCCCGCGCTTGCGTTTCCCATGCGATTTTGACACGTGCGACAACTTCGAAGTGAGAAGCCTTTTTGCCCACAACGATAGCAAAATAATATTGCTTGAGGTTTCAGACAGTCCATGAAGCGGTGTCCCTCTTCATCACAATTCCAACAAATCAATGTTGGAGTGCGTTGCGGCCGTGTTTCCATTGGATGCGCTTGTTGTTGATTCTGACGTGATGTGGACTGCTCATTTCTTTCATTCTCACTTCTCTCCCATCTAAGCTTCAACATGTACACTTGTTGTGTCAGCATTTCTATGTTTTGAGCCAAGTCTTCCTGTGTCTGCCTCTGTGGCATCGCTATTGGATCCATCATTGTTTGAGACGTCATTTCACTGCTAAGTGGGTTCGCTGCTTCTACTGTGTGTATCCTTGCGAATCTTTGTACCTGCTGTTGCGGTGGTTTTGAAAGACGCTGCGATCGAATCGGTGTACCTAACGAAGGTTCTAGTAGCGTATCATGGGGTAGCGGAATGCGCCGCTGAATGTTCTGCAGTTTCTGTAATTCATCGAATTCTTTGCACGCTTTTACCAATTGAAATGTGGATGTTGCATGGTGCGAAGCGGCTATGGATGCATAAGTTGAATTCATGTTCTTCTTAATAATGAACATTTTCTCTTGCTCTGTCATTGGTGGTTCGACATAGTGAAAGAGAGTGCAAATGTCCTGATAGAATTTGGCGAACGACTCTTCCTCTCCTTGAATCCGATGGTACGCTTCTACCCGTAGAGCGTAGGCGTAGTTACTTGGTAAAAATTCTCTTCGTATTTGGGTCTTGAATGATTCCCACGACCTCAATACACCCCTGATATAAGCGTTGCTGTACCACGTTAATGCGTCATCCAATAACAAGTGTTTAATGTTCATCAACAGCGTTTCTTCAGACATATCTTCTGATGCCGCGAATATTTCAACCCGCTGTAGAAATGAATTTAGCGATGCTCCTTCTTTCTCGCCTTTATAGCGGAACGGCCAATTGTGTATTGCCTTCTGCACTCTTCTATCATCGCGTTGTGAACGTGATTGCGCTTCCTGGTCCCGCCTAATGTATTCTCTTAAGAGTTGATCGCGCATAGAGTTATAGTCGTTGTGTACGTTTTCTTCTGCTAGCCGTGTTGTATTTGGAATATCATACGGAGGTGGTGGCATTTCCTCGGAAAATTGTTCCCGTCTCTGACTATGTGCTCTGAGTTGCCTTCTTGTTTCATCACTTATGCTTCTTTCCCTACTGCTGTTGAAGAGCGCCAAATTTTCAATATTTGCTGACCGGACGATGTTATTTAGATTAGACGTTCCGCCAGCCTCTGATGAACGCATTTGCTGCATACTCGTTCTATGATCTGACTCGCGAGCTCCAGTGTTTATTGCTGGGGGACTTGGTAAAGTCTGATTGGTAGCGGATGCTACCTCAACTCTATCAGTTGTGATCGTTGATAAATTTGCAAGTCCTGATTGAGTCGCTTTTGGAATGGCGCCTGTAGATTTTGTTGTTTTGTTTCTATCACTCACTTGAATTTCACCGCCACCTTTTTGATTCACTCCTAGCGCGTCTTCTATGTCTTCGAGTGTAAGCTGAACTTGTAGCGCTAAAGATGCATGAGCATCCTTTGCGTCCGCGGGAACATTGACAATCTCTAATCTGTCTCGATAATGCATTAAGCGCGATCGAGCTTGACGTAGGAAAGCTAGGTCGTAATGATCGAAAGCAGAATCAACTAGCGGTAATAAATCGCGAACGCATATTTGACATTGACTAATGTTAACCGCTGCATCCATCACGTGGGATGAGCTGTTGTAAATTTTATTATTTAACTCCTCTTCTTGCATGAGCGTGCGCAGCCTGATGGCTCTGGCTCTGCGAGAGAGAGAACTTAAATTTGTTACATGGCGTAAAGCCAATTCGTAACTTATTTCATCCTCTTCGAGGTGCGTGTTTTCCATTTTTATGAAGTAAAATTTAAAATGTGATAATAATGATAGTAATATTAATAGTGATAATAATATAGAAGTAAAATTAAATTTATTTTCTTAACACTAATCCACAAAATCCAACAATCCAAGAAAAATCAAAAATATAATAATACAATAATATAATAATTCAATAATAAAAAATAAGAATGATAATAATAATTTATATACAATAATATTTACAAAATTCAAACTATCCACAAAGTGGGTTTTTCAGTTGGGCGCCAATGTTATCACTTTTATCTTACCCTGCTCAAGAGGGAAAGTTATCAAACTAACTGCCAGCACTGGCCAATCAAATGCATGCCAAGAACTCAAACGAGAGCTTTCGGAGCAAAACAACATCCGAAAGTTCTCGCACCAACACACAGCTTACAATTCACGATCTCTCTGTTATGTCGCACTTACCTTCGATGTCACGTTGCATGGATCAAGCCTTCTTCTATGTTTCACTCCGCTATCTCCGCTATCTCACACTTCTTGATTTTCTTTTCAAATTTAACGACTATTATCCGTCGGCACTTCCTTTTTAATTCACTACAGTCCAAATGCCACACAAATCGATACGCTCTTCTGGCACTTCTGCGTCACTTCCCGACCGGCCATAAACGATTGATTTCGAAAAACTTCTTCACCACAAACTCAAGATTCTTCAATCTCGCCAAAATATCGCACTCCAAAAATCGAACGGCAAATTTCCACCTTCGCTCACTGCACTCCAAAATTGACTGCCCTTTTTTTTTCTTCCTGCTCGTGATCCCCCGGCCGAAAGCTTTCTCTCGCTTTTTGGGATTCAGTCGCTCTTTCTCACCGACGTGACACTCTCACAGGGAAGCTTTCTCCCAGTGAACTCTTTTCGCTTAATTTATGCTGAGTGTGCCATGTGCGACTATGGCATGAGAGATGTATTGCGAATGTGTTGGTATGCATATTTTCATGGAAGTTTTGAGCTAGTCAGCTTCAATGTGACTTTGCTGACTAGGGTTGCTACAAAATATTACACATATTTCAACCAAAAATATTCCAGCCAAACATGACAATTGAAATTTTTCGAAAAACTCTGAAATAAAAAGGGAAAATTCGGAAAATTAAATCTACAATTACATAGCTAGCGAAATTGATCTTTGTTCGAAACTGGAACTGGATTTTAATGCGATGAAACACACTCCTATATCTTCTTCTATCTATACAAAAAAGGATCGCCAGATGTGTTGATAACAGCAGAACTCGAGGAAGGAATTGTCCGATTTAGGGCTGCCTTTATTCTATCATATTTACTGTATAAAACATTTATTCCATGTAACGGAGAAACATGTTATTTACAAGTGGTTACAAGTCTTGAACGAGAAATGTGTCTGAAAATAATCTGATATTATAATGATCAGTTTTGTTAGAAATACTAGAAATTTTATAGTAAAAAGTAAATTCAACGGAGACGATCAGAAGATCAACCAATGAACAGTTCTGCGATTGGACCCATGAACTTGCTCATAGTAAGAAATCGTGAATGTTTGAAGGTATTGATAACAAAAAACAAATTTTTGGTTGGACGAAGTTCGTCGGGTCAGGTAGTATGTAAAGAAAACTTCAGCTTTAAAGAAAAAATATATAAAAATATAGCGCCCATGGTACCGAGATCAAGTAAATTATAAAAAAACGAATACAATCAATAACTATAAAAGCAAAATATTTTTTTTTTTTAGAATTGTGAGATTTTTTCTAGCTTATTGGTATCGATTTGATATATTGATCATTGAAATCGGTTTAGTAATTCGAAAGTTATGAAGTTTTGAAAAGAGTTATTCTGGAACAAAGGGGAAAACATTATTTTTCGGACCATCCTAAAATGGAAATGGTCACCCTAATAGAATAAAATAAAAAAATGCGGGTCTAATGTTTTACTAAAAAGAACATTATACATTAATTAATCATTTTCACGAAAATCTGAGATCCACTATATCGGTTTGGCATGGAATGGCTGTATATAAGGTTTTTTTTTTCTCTAAAAATAATTTTTCCATCTACAAACTAAACACAAAACTAAAAAATGATGTTGAAAGAGTATTGTTAGTTATTATTAGGCTATAGATTTATGACAGTGCATTATTCATACATAAATAGACATAATACATTGAAAGTATGTATTAAATTTTAGATATTTTAGAGTAAAATTTAATACATGGATTATATACAGTTTAATTGTCCAGCGTAGGACTTCAATTGTGATTTTTCATGATTTTCATTCAGTCATTTTCCAGAATGTCATTCATCACGATTTACAGAGGAAGGATAAAAAACGTAAGAAGTTGTTGTTAGAAAAACTGCGAAGTATGGACGACCTGTAGTCTCGTGTATTTCATTACTCAGCTATTAGATACATTTCAAATGACTTTTTTTCTCTTAAAAAGAATTTCAGAATTTCATCATTTCACTAAAAGCAACAAACACCACAAAATTCGCATTTTTCTCAGGAGTTTTGGTAGTATATTTTGGGAAATAAGTTCAGAACTTAAACCCAAACCTCCTACCACCATAAATGGAACCATGATTCAGTTTATTTTCACAATTATACGATCAATACTCCAATTCGCAAGCAAATTCCGTAACGTAATTTGCACATTCAATATGCATTAGAACGATTCGGGGAAATTGATCAACAGAGAGTATGATTTGCACGCAACTAAACACACGAGCTAATGATCCCAATTTCAACAATTAATCAGCTGTAACAATTGAAGCGAGACAGCCTTCCGGCTGAAGTGATTCAAAGCTATCCCCCCGCCATTACTGAGCCTAATTGAGCACTGATAAGTTAAGCGTAGTAAACTAATACCGTTTCGCTCTGCTGCCATTTTGTACCGATATAAACTCAACCACAATTTTCCAAATCATTAACCAATTCAACCGCTAGTAAAATGCACCCGGGTTTTCCGTAAATTTTCCGGGTGGTGGAAAAATGAAATCGATGCACAATGCACTCACAAAGGATTTTCGCCGAAAACTAGGTCAAAACGGGTAGGGAATCACCAGAATGGTGGCGGCGGCAGCAGGAGTTAGCAACTTTCCAAAGAGATTCCCCCTTCAACAGCGCCTGGGGACGTGGCAAAAACAACTAAGCGAATTGTGGCGCTAATTCACCAACAACGACGACTTTCCAGTTATGTATTCGCCGCTGCCTTCCACATCGGTGTGGTTAGCTTTCGGTGGTGGTGGTGGCTGGGGGAAAATTGATTCCCGCGCTCGGTGCATATATTTTTCTCCCCCGACTAGCGACCGCTAGGTCACTGTAACTTGCATCTAGTCCTGACATTCACTGTGCATCCGACGGCGACGGCTGCCTATCGATTTTTGGTTTTGAATGACAAATCGCCGGACGATTTGCCTTCGTGTCGCAACGCTGGTGACGTTGCGATGGAGCGTCAGCATCATCGTTGGATCAACATGGACTTCTTCCGGCAGTCGTTTGGCTGTCGATTTTGTTCGGACTCGATTTATGCTCCTTGTGCTCTTGATGATGAGTGTTTAACTTTCTGCGGGGAACACATGTTCGGTAGTCAATTATATAACAATTTGTTCCTGTCAGCTGGCTGACTGGTCGCTGTCATGCTTTGGCTACATTTTGGGCATCGTCATAATACGGCGTAGGAAATTGGCGACGTTCTACACAACGGACATTGTTTTCTTACGGCATCACGAACAGTTTCGATGAGCGCAAGAATATTGAAACACCGTCCCGTTTGAACACCAAACCCAGAATGACCCCCACTATGATAGACCTCCCGTCGATTGTCCAGTCACCAATCGATGATAATAATCGTTTCGGTGAAGAGCAATTACCGCATTTTCATAGACATGATTGTCACATGCATTGTTCGGTCCGGAAAGCACCAAATCCTGGTCAAAATGCCCAACGATTCCGCACACCCAAACACACACACACACACACACACACGAATTTCCCAGGAGATAACAAAACGCAACATCGAGGGTTCCATCGTTCTGATTTCGAAGTGGATAATGGGGGAGCCCACGCGCTCTCCTCCTTCCTGTTACAATAATTATGACACAAGGACAACGCGATGACGACCATCCAAATCAGAATCCGCTCGCCGGGCACGGATGATGATGGTGATGAAGTTATGAGCCCATTACGGAGCGCGTAGAGGATGCAACGAAACCGGCACAAAAATCATATAATGAGCGTTTATGGCTCTTTTGTCGGCGGAAATTTGTGCGTGGTGAAATTGGATCGACTCTAAGCCTCGACAGGAAATGTCACCAGCGTGACATGGATAGATGGGTGAGACAGAAGGGAGCGAATGCTATCAGAAGCCGGCAATCGAATGATGCCCAAACGAGACCAAGCACACTAATGGCGGTTGTCATTATCAATTAACAAATCTGCGGTCGCCGAGCGAACCTTTGTGTCCCTGTTAGGTCAGCCAATTTGTTACATTATACATGTGCCAAACTGCTTTCAGCCAAGTGGTTCATCGCGAATACATTGTTTTGGAGTGGAAGTGGATGGTGGAACGGGGAAAAAAATTGAAAATTGGTTGTTTGTTTGTCAAAAAGATTACTGCTATATTTAGCGTGTTCTACAAAACTCTGATAAACGATAATAAACATTCTGTATTTGCTCTGCCTACAAAAAAGGTTGGGTTTACGGTTTCTTGATTTTCTTTTCGATTGAAATAATTTATTGTGACCTTTTTTTAGTGAATACATTGTTGCAATGGATTGAATCGGAAGGTTAACTTTTCCAATAAAGCAACAATCGTTGACAAAAATTTAGACGTATTTCCATAGCCTATTTCAAAAAGGAAACCAACAGTTGCCCAGTATATCTACCTGTTTTTTTCTATTTTATCACTTTGTGCTATTCAAGTTCCGATTTTAGAATAAAATCACACAAATGAGAATTCGCACAAAAAAAAAAGATCTAACCTCAACCATCGCACAAATAAGATTTCCGACTGCGTACAACATCTTGATAGATGTGTGTCACAATGTAAACAGTAAACGAAAAAGGTAAATATAACAGCAGGTACATTACTCTACTCATTGATAGGCAATGAAACATAGCAAAAAATATCATTTTAAGGTAAAAAAATAAATGTAAATTTGAACACGTTTTCCTTTTTTTTCTATTGTAACACAAAAATATTTTATCCGGATTCGAATTAATTACCGTTTTGTCTCAAATTCCGAAATATGTTTAATCACTTTTGTCTCAAATTCCGAACACCATTTCTGTCACTGACTCATATTCCGAACACTTTTGTCTCAAATTCCAATCAGCAAAGATGCATTTCTTGAAAAAAAATCATAACCTTTGAACTACTGGACCGATACATAGGAAAAATGAAAACTACTGGACCGATTCATTCTGGAAAAACGTTAAACTCGCAAAAAAATTTGGATTTTGCTTTCGTAATTATTGATTGTATTTGCTTGTTATAGTTTACATGGTTTCGGGACCAAGGGCGCTATATCGGTATCGATACCTGTAAATGATGTTAAAATGAAGTCTAAAACCAAAAGAATGTCAAGGTTTTGATTATGAAATTATTCATAACATGAAAGTTCAGTAAACTCACATTGAAAAATGAAGTGTTCGCAATTTGAATCATGCGTAGAAACTTGATTCATATTCCGAACACTAATTTTCATGAAAATTTCTGCATAAAACATCGTTTTTTTTCATCCATTTATTGTAGATTCGTACAAATTCTAGCACTTACCATAAAAACAACAAACAAAATAGTTGAAAAAATTACTAAAACTGAAAAAATGAATTTGTTAGCTTGAATTTGCTAACGTAAAAATTTCATCATTGGTTTTGACTGTCACTTTTTTGCAAATGGTCAGTCTTATAGGCTGTATCGATATCTGTAAATGATGTTAAAATGAAGGCTATAGCCCAAAGAATTTCAGGGTTTTAATTATTCAATTATTTATAACATTAAAGTTCAGTAAATTTACATTTGAAAATGAAGTGTTCGGAATTTGAGACTGTTCGGAATATGAGAAAAAACGGTAATGGAATAGCAATTTACCTAATAATTTTAAGATTATAAGCACTCTGATTATCTCATTGAAAAAAAGAAAGAACTTTCGTATCCAATTTTTTGTGCCGTTTACATCTCAACGACCAATCTGTCGGAAAACGATGGGAAGACATTCTACTTCCTATCGCGGGACGTTGCATTTCGACATTTTGACCAAACTAAACGAAACAGAATAACAATAATATCGAGGAAACATCAAATAAAACCTTACCTGCTATGACATCCAATAAACAATCGTGTTTATCGTCGCTGCGATTTGAAACGTGGGCACTTTTTCTAAGTTTTTGAACAAGTCATAACGAAAAATATTGAAGAGACTTTACGATGAGAATTTTTCATACTTAACATGGAGAGCGTGTGAATCACCCAAGTGATGTAACATACCTGTTAAATCATGCACCTTGACTATCCACAAAAGAAACTGAATGTCTTGGTATTGGAGGAACATCATGCTAAATCGACAGCGTTTTCGCGATTTGTCCTGCACGCAAATGTCGCAAAAATACATTTCAGTCGCCGCAGTATTGTCCCATGTAATCAAATAGTTGCAATTACTATTGAAACAAGTGAGAAAAAAGCACTACAAAAAAGCATATCAACTTTTTCTTAATTTTACTCGACGCAACTCTGCATCTAGAAAACCCATAACTCTAACATTTGTTTACTTTTTCAGTCTGTGTCCGGGAAAGCTTTGAGTTTTGTTTTTGAATCAAGATAAAAAGTTTTCTTTTCGTTCAAAACGACTCCAACTTACAAAAAGCGGTTGGGTGCAAGAACTGAAGATCAATAACTCAACTGTTCATCCGAAATAGTTAAAAAGTAGACGTCGGCGTCAGTATAACTAAAATTAAGGGGGTAGTACACTATAAAAACCTGAAAAAATAAAAAAAAATCTGGCCTAAAATGTTCTCTGGGATGTCCACTTCACTGCAGTTTTTGTCTCAGGTTTGTCCGATGCTCCGTACCAAAGCTACAAGCCAAATAATGCACCTAAGTATTCGCGTAAGGAGTGCGAATCCAAAATTTAAAACGCATTTTTCTCGAAACTGAGTTTTGAAAACTGGTGGGAGCTCTACCTCCGGAACGGTCCATCCGATTTTGATGAAACAGGTTTTCCCAGATTCCCTCACATCCCAAATTGTGCAAATTGTGATTAGTTCTCGAGTTATGCAGAAGTGTGTATTTCATTAGTATGGCAGCCCCTCTTATAGAGGGGGGAGGAGTGTATTCATCATAGAAACATTTAGTGCTCCCTAAAACCTTCACAAGCTAAATGAGGCTCCATTTTCTTGATTAATTCTCGAGGTATGCAGAAATTTGTGTTTCATTTCTATGGCAGACCCCCCCCCCCCTTCTTAGAAAGATGGGAGAGGTGTTTAACCACCTTAGAAATGTTTCTTGCCCCCTAGAACCTCCACATGCCAAATTTGGTTCCTTTTGCTTAATTAGTTCTTGAATTATGCAGAAATGTATGCTTCATTTGTATGGCAGTCCCCCACCTCCCCTCAGAAAGAGGGGAGGAGTGTCTATTCACCATAGAAACGTTTCGTGTCCCCTAAAACCTTCACATGCCAAATTTGGCTTCATTTACTTGATTAGTCTTCGAGTTATACAGAAATTAGTCTTTTGGTTTCATTTTCTTGATTAATTCTCGAGTAATGCAGAAATTTGTGTTTCAAAGCAGCCCCCCTTACAAAGGGGGGGGGAGTGTCTCTCCACCATAGAAATCTTTATTGCACCCAAAAACCTTCATATGCCTAATTTGGTTTCATTTGCTCGATTAATTCTCGAGCAATGCAGCAATTTGTATTTCATTTGTATGGCAGCCCCCCCTCAGAGAGGGGTCTCAAACTGTCACGAAAACCTTTCCCGGCCCCAAAAACCCCTACATACCAATTTTCATGTGGATCGGTGCAGTGGTTTTCGAGTCCATAAAAATCAGACAGACAGACAGACAGACAGACAGACAGAAATCCATTTTTATATATATTTCAATATTGATTGGTTTTTGAGTCAATACTGATATCCAGAGTGCGTGGTACTCAATTTTGACGTTTATTCGGCAATGCTTCCAAGTTGGATGCGAGAGAGATTAGGAAAACAACAGAAGTGTGCATGAAGTACAGGTACAAATGTTCTTCACATCGAGATTCACAGAAACGTTTAGTTAAGGTTTCTATTCATGTCAAGGGATGCTCCTTTAAAAATTACAAATCATTAAAAAAAAAATACAAATCGTAACATTGACTCAAAAATAGAACTAACCCAAAACATTGATCAGATCGCATTGACATTGAGAAATCGTTTCTTGTCTTTTGTCAATGTACCGTTCTGAATCATATTTCGGACGCTTAAGGCATATGATGCAGAAAACAGATCTAAGCTTTATGCACAGGTATTATTTGGTTGATATTTTCAATAAATTAGTTCAATATGTTTTAAGCTTTCTACTTTGGTACCTATTTGATTGAAAAACATAAAAGAAATCATAAAATGCTTTTCGGATGAAGCGAAAAAGAATCAAACACTAATCAATAATAATAATCAAATTTCGGACAGATTGAATTCAAATTTCGGACACTTTATTTTGTAATTTATCGACGAAAATTACATTACACTTGATTATATTTTATAATCAACTGCGAAACACTTACCAAGCAAGCACAGTAAACTGTTAACGATAATGGGAACTGATGAACACGGGAGAAATTTAAATATTTATGAACGGGTAAATTCTACGCGCTCACGCTAAGCAAACGTCAAACCCAAACGATCATGAGTAGTGTTGTCAGATTTTTGCCGATTCTGTTATAATTCAAATGTAGTTCTCATATGAAGTGATAGTGAAACCAAGGGATCACTCTAAAGAAGCAATTGTGATATTAATTTTATAGTTATATCATCAGTGCATTGAGCATTTCAAGATGTTAGACCAATGTGTCCGAAATATGAGATCGTGTCCTTGAGCAAAAAAATAAGGAACAAACGATGCGATCTAAGGTAGCTTCATAAAAGTTTTCAGCCGATTCAATTTACATACTTTAAAATAAATCAACATCTTTAATCTCTCCCAAATTAGCATACCCACATGTGTTCAGTAAGAGAGTGCAGTCGGAAAACCCCACCAGCAGCGGCGCTATCTTCCATCCCATCTTCATTTCTTCATTGTGACCAATTTCCCCGGGAAGCAACGGCTTTGCTCGCCCAGAGAGAAGTTCAATTTCGCTTCTCCAAATATCCTGAGGAACTTTTTAGTTCATGCTTGCTAAATTTGTTTACTTGTGTAATTTATAACGTAATCATAAACATAACACAATCCATGTCCGCTCTCTCTCTCTCTTCCTCTTTCTGTCGGTATCCTCGGTGGAGGATTGCCGAGGAACAACACTTTATGCGAGCGCAGCTGTGGCAGCTGTCTAAAACATTAGTTTTGCCCACACCCCCTCCGTCCACCATGTCTCGTCCAGGGTCTGGTGAATGGATTACCGCAGACGGTTCAACTGTGGTCCGTTTGCACGGGTAATATAGCCTTCTGCACACGGCTCCTCGAGTCCCGGTCAGTGTAAAGTTCCCCCGCTCCGTTTTCTGCTTAAAATTTAATCAGATTTCCAGACATGCAGATCCCACAAACCATCCGCCGTTTTACCGTGTTGAGGGGTTGCGAATTTAAATCATCATCTAGCATTTCCAAATTGGCAAATTTGTGGCACCGGAGCGTGTCGAGGGAAGAGAGGTGTTTTGCTAGCGCTGCTATCCCATGCCCCGAGGATGCTTAAATTTCATCGTTCAGTACAAACGGTTACGAGCGAAGATTTAACAGATTTTAATAACAGCCTCTGCCGCGCTCTGTTCGGCAATCGTTGGTTTACAAAGCATTACAGACTGATTATCGCCGCCGACTCCGTCTTAAGCATCGATCGGCTTCGGAACGGAAACTACCCGTTTGTACGAATCGTTGAACTGAGCGATTACTAGCCGCTTATCGGAGAAATTCCTTTTTGCGCGTTCAAATTGGTGATAAATTCGTTTTTATACTCCATTGGGCTTGAACTTGGCTGTTGTCTCTTCACTCGACTCGGTGGGACGGAGATACGGAGATATCGATAACGCTGAATTCGAGTGCAGTGGTCTCAGCAGTCGTTTGTACAATTTTCATCTCTTCTTGCTGATGCGGAAAATTGTGAACGGAGAAGAGAATGGTGTATCACTTCTACGAATTTATTTGCACTGTGAGTACGATTAGGCTTTTACGGTCGATCGATACGATTGATGATGTCGTTCGGGGATTTCATTCCATCGTCGGAACAGAAGGGACTTTAGATAGGACAATGGAAAAAATAGAATAGCATACGCAAAATTGGGTGTTTCTCGCGATAAACCACGCGACCCCATCCTCCAGAGGCTTGGATGGAGGCGCTTAGTCAGTATCACAACCAGAAACAAATCTACCCACACAGGTCTAGAAGTTTCCTTTGGGCTTACGCTCAGTGCCGCTAATTACCAGACGAAGCACACTTGGAGAAACTACATCAGCTGATGCCTGTGAATACCTCTTTTTTCCACTGCGCTAAACTCCAGCGATAAAACAATCAAGCCAGCACTTTTCCATTTGGGTTTTCCGCCATGCCCCGCTCCCGCAGCAGCAGAGAGCTAGGTAAATTAGCTAATTACACTCCAGTATCTAACGACCCAACTGCTCTTGCATTCCCGTGGGATTTTTTTTCAGTCCACCTGGTTCAGTTCTGTTGCTATTAGGATTGGCAAAATTGAGTTTTAAAATATTCCTACTCATAACGAGCTTCTGCAATTTCGCGCCGGTGGTGCTGAGTGGAGTTTTTTTCCCCCATCATTTGCCCCTATTTGACTCTCCACTCTAATGAGAACTCGGAACGTCAGCAGAAATGAAAAGTACCTTTCGAATCCATTCCTGCGGAAACCCTACGGAGTTCCTCTGTGCTCGAGTTGCACTTGATAACAAGCAATTTAACGCGCGCTCGCTGCTGTTGAACGGGGAACGGCCGGCGCGTTATCTCCTGTGCAGGACCAACTTCTCTTTTTTTTTTTGGATGTTCCTCCACGGCGAGCAAAGACCCAATCTCCGCCCAGTTTGGAAACGTTCGTATGAAGTTTTGCTAAGCGGGGCTAAATAGGTGTGCGCGCAAAATCTGGCCCCGATAAGAGCGCTTCGGTACATTCGAACGGGTTGTATGTTTAGCGATTTCGCTGAATTCGTACCAACGAGATTGAAACTGGTGTCAATATTGGGTTGGTTAATCTACAGTTTCATTATCGACATGGGAGACTTTTTGCATTTGAAAACTTTAGAGCGAGAATTTGAACAAATCGGCAAACCGGAGCAATTTTAAAATATAGGTTTGCTTAGTTACATGTTGTTTTGAAACAAAGTACACTCATTTGAATTACTAAGCACGTATATTTGTTTTCATTGGAATTGGTATAGGTACTATGAATGAAATTCGTCTATTCCTCAATCTACGAGGTGAGACAGTGAAGTAATCGAATTACCCCTCGCTCTAGAATTCTAAATATGAACAGTCCTGATGATGAACATGAATGCTATTCTGGTGTTTGATCTTTGAATCCTTTAAAAAACACTTTTTCGACAAACGGACTTTCTTACATGTTGATCAGCTACGTATGGTATTTGGATTGATTTTTAGAATTTTATATACGCTAGAATCTATTTTTTCCAAACGAAACGATCCAAGGATTCAAAGAAAGAACAAATGGTGTTAGTTTCATGATGGAACGTAAATGGTTAATTAGTATAGCTTTCCATTTTCACCGGTTTACCAAAGACAGTTTTCATCTTCGCTTCAGTAAGAAATACTGCCAATATATCATCGGATTATTACCATTTCCTTCCCTTCATCATTCTCTCCTTTTTACCTCTGTTGATTATAATTTATTTATATTTTTCAGTTTCGCTTTCCGTTACCCATTTTTTTTCGGTGGTCCTTGAATCAACAGAAGTTTTTTTTTTATATTCAATGTTATTCAATAATTTGATACACATGATTGAATTTTGCGCTGCTAGGTATACTTAAAAGTTTTTAAGACAAGTTCCAAATATTCTCGTCGATAATTCTTCCATGCTTATTCAATCGTGTTAATGATTTTGTACCAGCTCAAGTGAAAACATTTTTTTTATAAAAACGCATATTGCGCAAGATTATTTCAAATTCCTGTCTCTCTGATCTAGTGATATTCACATTTTTCAAATATGTTTTTTTAAGTTTTTCTTTTTTCTTGATTTTTTTAAGAAAATCAAAATAATTTCCTTCATTTTAATCTTTGATCAAAACTCTTAAAGTCTTATAGTTTTGTGAGATGGATTTTTTTTGTAAAAAATTAGGAAAAACTCTTTTCAAAAAGTAGTCCAATGTCTATACACCCGCAACATTTCACTGCACTCTGAGATGGTGCTGCCAATTGCCAGTCGACTAGGCCTGAAATTCGACTTTTGTAGACTAACATCATTTTTTACCAACAAAGTGGATAGAAAATCCAATTAACCCTATCAATCAGCTTTTATTTGATTCTTAGAATATTCCGGTAGAACCTTTTGCTCAGGGATGGTAAAAAATCACAGCTATCGATCAATGAATAAGTATGTTCCTCTAGTCGGATGTTTTCAACCGAACTAAGTGGCTGACTCACTCTCGAAGAATAACGCTGTTTCCTGTCGAATTTATTTTACTATCATCTCCCGCCCGATAGACGACAAACGGCTAATCAATGCAATTGATTAACTGTATTACCAGCAGATTTGGGCGAATCTCATCCCGTCCAAAATCGTTTTTGAGCTTAAAATAATTCCAAAATTCACATTTCTCTCGAAATAGTTTTTCTATTCATAATTCATTTAGTGTTTTCACGAAACACTTTTCGAAGTCTTATTTTGTAGATAAAACTAACCACATATTTGATTTATTCAATTCTGTGTGGTATATTGTGTTCTTCGTTGTAAGTAAATGAAATGAATTAGTATGGATGTATGTTATTCATACAGCGGCGTATTTAGTAGACAGCGACCTCTGCAAACGAATGAAAATGGCGCCTTAAAAAGTTCCACTTTTCTGATTTTTCTCTAGTTTTGAGATTGTGATATTTTGTGTAAATGTAAGAAAAACCCCAGTATACTTCACTTTGAGCAGTTTATTCGTATTTAGAGGGCTAGGAATATCATTACCAGCTTCGCTTATTCTCTAGCCAAATCATTGCCTTGCGTGCTTTAGATGGAGCAAAATGGTCCAAAATTGCATCATAATCAAAGTCTTAGCGATTCTTTCTCGTTCGAATGTACTGCCAAGCCATTGAGTCGGCCTTGGCTTATTTTAGAACGCAGATAATTTAATTAAAGCTCGCTAAAACTGCGTTCGCACGATGCCACTGGAAGCGGCAGTAAAATTCGTAGCGTCGTCTCGGTGTTAGGATAAAATGCATCGAAAGAATATCTTAGAATAATGTTCAAGATGCCTAAAGGCATCGAACAGTGCAGATCAGGAAATAGGTCCTTCATCTGCGTCTTAAACACTTCCACCTATGATACAAGATACTCTGTTTCAACATCTGATCCATGATCGTGATCCAATTGATCCATGCTCATAGATGTTAGTCAGTCTCTCGTTATAAATAAAAATGTGATCCCTTCCTACCATGTTTTCCAAGTCATCATTAATAAGTAGTAGTTTGGTTTGTAAGATGTTGTTTTATGTAGCGAGAATAATGATTTCTTCTCAAAAACTAGTTAGTTATAATTAAGATATGCTCATTTATTTTTTATGTTTTTATTTGTATTGCGAATAATTTTATTTTGAACATTATTTTACATTATATTATTTTATTATTTATTTTTATTGATGAAGCACTGGAAACATTAGGTTGTATATTTTCGACATGTCTTTCATATTTTTGTTCAAAAGCACTCAAATTTATTTGCAAACAGGTTGCCAAATAGTACTCTGTCAAAGGAGAGTGATGTTTTGCTTCGATTGTATCCATAGTAGCAAATATTGTTTCCGGGTATAAGCATTTTTGAAAAAAGTTATCAACAACATTTCCTCGCAAAGTAAACTCCAATGAGTACAGTAAATATATATTTGGAAATAAAAATACTTTTAAATACTTTTTATTTAAAAAATAAAAAGCTTCATTTATCTCGATTTCAAAAATATATCGTGAAAAAATTGAAATTTCCTTCTTAAACAATGTTTTTTAGTTTCATTGACATTTCTTCTATGTTGATTCCATCGTTGAATAGAAATGACATGACTTATATTTTGAATTATATTATTTTTTAAATATCTTCAGGTCTTTTGTCGAGCTCATTTCGTAACAAAGAAATGTAATCTGCATAACGATCTTATTCATGTATTTGAATCTGCTGACTTAGTCGCAATATTTTTGAATTGCTTTAATTCTCGTCTCCTAAATTGTGCTTTTAAGAGTGTTTTCAGTTTTTTTCCTTGATGTTTCAAATTTAATTCATTTTGATTCGCTATTATGATAAAATGACAGATCTCGCACCCACTTGTTGAGGATATGATTTATTGGCAGTTTTCATGAATTCTTTTTTATTAACCTCGGGGTGTAATAATAATTCTCCGATGTTTGATCCACAATTCTCTTGCCCTGAATTTGCGTTTCTGCAAACTTATTATATACGTAATTGACTATGTTAACGAACTATATTGACTATTTTGAGTCAAAAATTCTTCACGTCATAGGATTTCAATATTTTTAGTATTTTCTGATGGATACTACCACTACCATTGATAAAATTTTGAATATTATCATAAATTTTGCAATGATTCATAAATACATTATGACTGCCAACCGAGCTCCATAAGTTGTAATTGATTCCAAATTTTGTATTGGAAATCATGCTTTAGTGATGAAGGGCTTGAACGAGTTGTATATGTCGCTTGTTCCTTCATTGATAAAAATAAGTTAAAAATACATCTTTATTAGACATATCCTGCAAACACATCATCTTGGATTCACATAACTATGTGGTATCAGTTGATTCGTCGAGTTGTAAGAATTCAACTGGAAATCATCAATACTTTCTATCAGCATATCATCCAAATTTCAACTTTTAGCTTCTGTTCACGTATAACTGTGTTTCATGGCAGCGATTTTTTTTAATCAAAGCGATTATTTCAGATTCATTATTAAAATTATCAAACAATGAAACACCTTTCACCGTCTTCAAAAGGGTTCTTATGCTCCAATAAAATTTCATTTACTTCAAATGATACAATTGTGACTGTTTTCGACTTCGAATTTAATCTCGAGAAAACAAACTCAAAAACACTAATTTGAAGCCAACGATAGTTTCTTTTCACTTTAAATTTTTTTTGGAACGACTCCTTTTGTACATAACGGATTTTAGTAACGTGTTAATATCAGACAGGCGGGCGACTAGGAAAAGCTACACGGACGACCATCTCTGCACTGTAAGTTTTCCACGCTGTTTCAACTGTATGCATTTTCGGATTTTCAAAAATCCCTATGTGACACTTTAGGTATTTTCCTAAAATTTCAAAATATTTATTGGAATTCGTTCTGCGACACCCCGTTTCTTCAGAACCAATACCAAGGTACCGATTTTCATTATTCGTACATTGAACAATAATCAAAATACCGAAATATTTCACATTATTCCTGGTGGATCACACCATTGAGAAAGTGGCGGATCCTTCGGTTGAAGGAGGCCTAGATGTTGATAGCTCAGGATTTTGGAATGTGGCTTGTTGGAGAATTAAATACACTTTGGATGACTATTAAACACAAGATTTATTGTTGCGATGCTAAACACTCAAAGGTTGGATTCGAAATGATAATTATTGCTGAGGATCTTCGGAATGTCAGGAGAAACTACTCATGATGGATGTGTTTTATTCAATTGAAAGATAAAATATAATACGGAGAAAAAGTTGCAATTGAAAATTCTTGGATTTTGGCGCCCCAAAAGGGCCAGCGCCCACGGCAAATGTCGGGTTTGCCGCCCGCACACTACGCTACTGTATTCATATATCGTGGACTTTCGGCAGAAGATTTATCGAACGACCATTGTTTTTTTTACATCCCTTCAAACTTCTCGTACCTCAAGTGTACCTACAGCCTGATTAATTTCAGGTTGTCTAATGTATACTGTTAAAACAATCGACGGTATCGCAGCAAATAATTATCAACATCCTACCTAATCTTCAAATGGTATGAGTAAAATTTAAGTGAGCTAACGGCATTGGAATATATGCTTTGTGAGGACCACACAATTATTGTCAGAGCAGATAACGTTCGACTGGAAGTCATGAACATCAATTTAATGTCCCCAAAATAAATTTTGCCACGAAGGTCATCAACCTTTCTGATGATGATCAGAAGGAATTTATTCCAATGTCGTCTTGAATAACCGAACCAACACCTTGTGATCGTAATGTTGTTTTTGTAACTTACTATTGTTCTGACGTCTCATAACACGGCTAACCCTGTTGATCATTCGCCGAAAATGAATAAAAAATATCCTTGAAGTTAGCGTACGATTATAGTAGCAGTGCAATATGGTGAGCAACAAACCATAACATAACAATTTTTTTAATGCATCAGTTGTCGACCAAAGTAGAAACAAAGCATCTAAATTGTACCCAGCTCTGTGATAGCAGATCACCATTGCCTATTTGACTCGTATGGATATTCCCCCCACAAACTGTAAATAGTTTATCTGCTTAGAGATTATGTATGGTTCCACAATTTTACAATTTTATGAGTAAATATTTACGTGTTTACGCGAAAAAAACGCGATTGGTGTTGAGATATTTACTTTAAAGGCTTTCTAGTTTGATGCCTCTATTATAGAATAAATTTGAACAAAAAGAAAAGGAATCTAGCGATTTATGTTGTTAGACCAGGTGTAGCAGAACTCGGAAGGACCCGGAGCTGGAAAACTGCTGTCATGGACCGATTTTTTTGGCGAAACAATGTTGTGAATAAGATCTAATCTCTTCGGGGATGTATCATTACTTCAAATAATTAAATGAATAAATAAACCAACAAATAAAATAGAAAATAAACACTTTTTTCACTTAAATTCTTTTCAATTATTAATTTGGTTTACATAATACTACATTTCAAGTGACCAACCTTGTGTTCTACATATTTAAGTTGAGAAAATAAACAGTCATCAATCAATTCTTCCCCCGTCTGTTCTTGTGTACTATCTGCGAGGATTTCAGGTGTCTAACTTATTCCATTTTGAGTCGCATATTCAAGTTTGAAAGCTAATTTTCTAATATCAGAGTAATATATTTGCACTATACGATTCAAATTTGTTGGTTACAGAGATTCGGGAATGCAAGAGCGCTCTGATTTTGTAATGAATGAGCCTCGTGTCTTTGCTTTTGATGCTGCCATTTATTAACTTAACGTTGTTCAAGTGAGCCTTGTATAATATTCAGCTTAGATTTAGTAATAGCTGTTTCTTCTGTAACCTTTGACACTGTAAATGTTCTTGTCTTCTTTTCTACTTGAACTTTCAAATATTTTCTTTTATCATCCTCGCTTTTTTTTTGAGAGGGGACCCCTCAAAATGACCAAAAATATCTAGCCAAGTTTTTGATTCTCTTTCGGTGTGTAGAGGGTATGTCTGAAGATCTGTTTGAAGTGTTTTAGGATAAACGTCCCGCATTCCAACAAAGTGTCCCGCGTTAGATTACGTCCTGCGAAACGTCCCGCATTTGGCAAAAGAAGCTAAAAAGCCCCGCGATATCGATATATTTCAATATTAAAATTCGATCATGTTGATTTTCTTAAATAGGTGAACCTCAAAAAAAAAACTTGGCAGACTGTTCGAGAGCGCTTCCAATGAATCCGAATATTAAAACGTTGAGTCAGTTCCATCGCACCGATAGTGAACTTTTTGTTTAGAGAGTGTCAACTGGGAACGACAGCAACAAAATTGGAAAATTATTTTTATAAAAGCGCCCTATTGATCCGCAGGCACCGACGTGAGTCAGACAAAAAATTCATTCTCGGTCCCCTAGCTCGGTCGGGGCTCAACGTGTTAAATAAGCCGCAAGAAATAGAGGATGCTGGACAGGAAGAAGCAGAAATGTTCGAAGAAGTAACGTGAATGAAGTGCCGGGCGGCCTTACGGCCGGAACTTCAACCATGGCCGATGAAAAGGTGGATATCGGAATGTTCTTAAACCTATTCGTGGCCTTGGCAGTCAGCTGTCTCTCCGTTCTGGTCTAAAATTGTTTGAGGAACTTTTCCGTTTGAAGTTCGCATACAATGGCGGATGTTGGTAAGGTTGGCGGTTTTCGCTACAATGTTTGTCTCCAGAGATTCCATCTCATCGAGTGATTTTTAGCTGCTAGGTTCGGCGTAAAGACCACATCACCGTTACGTGATACCTCTTTATGAAGGCGGTAACTTCCGGCTGGCACTTAGTGGTTTATTTACCCGTTCATTACCGCAAGACTCCAAAGAAGAACGGCTTGAACATTCCCTTCTCACCGATCGTCACTTTGAGAAGGACCTTCTTCGAGAACTTGGTGTGGAATATACATTTGACGTCAATGCTTACCCCCATGGTGGAGAACGTAAAGTATCCGGTTCCCTGCCGTTCGTTGAATTCTAGCATGTTCATTCTAGCCAGATTCTTCTCCACCGTTTGGCCGTTTGTTTCGATCTCCCAGCTTAAGGAGTGGCACGAAAAAGGATGTTGTAAATACCAAATCGGTTATATCCGGTGGGCATGAGTGCCTCAGGATGTCCATCTTCTTCGCTCCGGGTGGAGCTGGCAGTACAAAAAAATTATCAAGTTGCTCGACTGTTTTCGCCAACAGCGTTGAATCATTTTTGTTTGAACGCTTAATAGACATAAGATTCAAGAAAAAATTGTTCCATTGAATTATCTTTTCTAGTTCTTTTCTCGCCATCCGAAATAAGTGATGGGTGATTTACAATGGGGACCCCTGGAATTGAACCTACGATCGCTCGGTAAGTGGATTTTTTTTTCAATATCCGCACTGCATTCCTTTTTCAAGCGAATGATTAATGATCGACTGACGCATTAAACATAAGTGCTATGGTGAAGCGGAACGATGGCAACCAAGTTGAAGTCATGTTGGGGTCATTAAGATGTAATGAAAGTGTGAACATGCTCCTTTATGTGTCGTAAATGCCTAGAATATACACAAATAAGTGATCAATTTCGTACGGAAGAACAACGCAACAGGAATGCTCCAAGGATCATCCAATCAATCCAGAAATGTAAATTTGCGCCATGCGGGTTTACATTGTAGTGAAGAGCATAGAACAGTCTGCTCCAATATTTAACGGGTGTCAACTAGAATTTTGGAATATTTTCGAGGCCCCTATGCTAAACAACAAACTAATTCAGAGAGAAATGAGAGTGTGTATGTGTTGGCTCCTTCTCTTTCTCCTCTTTCTACTAGTATTTTTTGTTGTGTTTATGCTTGCGCAAATGTTCTTGATGCGGACTGAAAGGTAAGCGCAGCAAGAACAACCCGGGGTTCAACGTATTAATTTAGATAACGTGTAACAATGCAGTCTAATTAGAAACGCCAGATATTTTTTAACTATTGGAAATGACACAAAAATTATAACACATTCATAGAGAGAAGAGGATTGAGAGGTGGCAGGCAATCGTTTTTTTTTTCCTTCAGAGAGCGTTGTGTAACTTATGCGCCACCCTGTAGATAAGAGTCGAACCTTACTTGGAAGACATTTTATTGTAGCAAAAAACTATGAATATAGATTTGAAATTACCCTCAGAACATATTCATACTTCTAGTATCATAAATAGCGTAACCAATTTGAAGCTTGACTACGTTTTTTGATTCGAAATTCATTATCTCCGAGGTGGAGTTGAGCATTTCTATTTCTCTGAAGAAGGGTTTACCGCTTTTCCAAAAACATATCGGTCCAGCACATATCGTTCCCATTGGACAATAAGCCATTGAGATTCGTGCCGGATGAAAAACTCATGGATTCAATCAAGTTTTAGAAGTAAACTATTAGGTGTACCGGTAAGTTTCTTTGATTTTACAACAAGTGGCGTAACTTGATTATTATTCCAGTGAATCAAATTCCCAGACATTCGTTGCCTGTCATTGCGCGTCTTTTTCAGTATATGTCAATAAATTGAAGCGTATACAACATATTATTTAGCCACTTCGAATATGTCGAATTTCGTACCAACGAGAGTGTTTTTGCGGGGAGTGTTATTTTATTACTTCAATATAAAGAAAAAAACTGCGGAAAGTCATCGCATTTTGGTGGAAGTTTATGATGACCATGCTCCAACTGAGCGAACGTGTCAGACGTAGTTTGCACGGTTTAATAGTGATAATTTTGACTTTGAAGACGAATAACGTACCGGACCGCCAAA
Organism: Toxorhynchites rutilus septentrionalis; assembly: GCF_029784135.1. NCBI lineage: Eukaryota > Metazoa > Arthropoda > Insecta > Diptera > Culicidae > Toxorhynchites > Toxorhynchites rutilus. The sequence continues at coordinate 46,430,563 of NC_073745.1, forward strand.
AAAGTTTGAAGATGAAGAATTGGAGACTTTACTCGATCAAAATCCGTCACAAACGCAACAAGAACATGAAGATACACTTGGAGTAGCTCAGCAAACCATATCCGATCGTTTAAAAGCAATGGGATTAATCCGAAAGATAGGACATTGGGTGCCGTGCGAATTGAAGCCACGAGACCTCGAATGCCGTTTTTTCACGTGCGAAGCAAGCTCTAACGACATAAAAGAAAGGGTTTTTTTGCATCGATTCGTTACTGGCGATGTAAAGTGCGTCCATTACGACAATCCTAAACGTCGGGCTACGTATGGATACCCCGGCCATGTATCAACATCGACGGCCGCGCGGAATATTCACGGCCAGAAGGTTATGCTGTCTATTTTGAGGGACCAGCTGGGCGTGGTGTATTATGAGCTGCTAAAACTGAATGCAACCATTACGGGGGACCTCTACCGATGACAATTGATGCGTTTGAGCCGGGCACTGAAGGAAAAACGGCCACAATACGAGCAAAGACACGATAAAGTTATTTTGCAGCACGACAATGCTCGGCCGTATGTCGCGAAACCGGTCAAAACATACTTGGAAATGCTGAAACGCGAGGTCCTATCCCAGCCGCCGTGTTCTCGAGACATTGCTCCGTCCGATTACTACCTTTTTCGACTTTTTCAAACCGGCTGATTATTTCCGCAAAGGGATCCGTGAATTTCTAGAAAGATGGGACAAAGTTGTGACTAGCGGTTGGCAATACTTTGAATATTAAATTTATAACCATTTTTAAAGAAAAAAGCATTTACTTACGAAAAAAAAACCAAGAATCTTACCGGTACTCCTATTAGATACCCCGAATGTTGTTCAAATCACTTTTATATTATATTGCGAGGAGATGTCGGCACTGCACGATTCTGAAAAAAAAACTGAAAACAATTTCTACACGCTTCGATTGAGCAAGCTTAAGAAGAAAGTTCGAGATCCGACCAAAATAACGTAATAAAAAAGTCGCAAAATGTGTTATCGATCCGGTTGATCGATGATGGGATGAGTTCATAAAACTACTAGTTTCTTTGACGGTTTATGTTTTTCCACAAAGTTAACTTCAGCTTCGGTTATTCCACACACTAAAATTAGATATTCAATCTCTGTCCGTGATCCATCCCCAGGAGATATCTCCCATTCACATTCACTACCATCGCTTTCTCATATGAATCATCTAAGATGAAAGTTTTCTCCCCGCAACCCCAGTGATGGAATGGTAGCGATGGGTGGCGGCACACATCAAGTTAACCCCAAAATGATACGATAATTTCCAACCGTTGTATCCGTGCTCTTTTTCCCTGTCAGTCCGAGGAATGCGTATCATTAATTTTGACAGAAAACTAGGTGGAATGTGCGAGCGCGTGTGGGTGTTTGTGTGTGTATGTGAGAGAGAGTTAGTTTACGCTCATTTCGTTGCGGTCGACAAAACCGAGGACGAAGGTTCCGGTTGTGGACTCTGCCGGTGTCGGGGTATTAATGAATGTGCCCTCGGCTGTTGTAAAAATAACTACGTGTGTGTGTGTGTGAACGGACCAGCGGCCCACCGGAGGGAAACACTTGGCTGTGGAAAAAAGCCGACCAAAGTGCCGTAAAAAGCGTTTTAATGATAGTCATTTGTTTTATTGGAGCGTTTTTCCTTCGCCAAAATAGGATCACTAAAGACAATAAGAATTGTGTTTTTGTTACGGGAAAGGGTTTTTGTGTGCTGCTTCGGGTCGGATTATGTGCCCCTAAACAAGCAACACCGAGAGGAGCCGCTTTAAAGGTGTGATTTATCGTGTACATGCGGATTAACGAATATTTAGGGGTTGTAGAGGTTGAACGGATTCGGGTCAGCCGCTGCTACATCCTGTTAATAGGAGTTGAAAGGAAATGTTCTGTTTTCGAAAAACTGAACTATACTACATATTAACATTGGTGATTGATGGCTGCGATAAATTATTGGAACTTTTGACAGTTTTTGGACCGATCTGGACCGAAATTGAAAATGGGCTATCAAAAAAACAGAATCGTTGAGTTCGTTCTTTCCCGTGATCAATGCTTTTGAGTATCGTTCGAAAGTAACGCTCCCAACAATCGCATTTCCATATCATAATAGATATTTCACACGTTGAAAAATTAGAATGGTCGCTATTTCTATTATTGCACACACGTATCTCACTTCTGCGTTTTTGTTCTAGGTGTCTCCTGTTGGAGCACGAAAGGATATAATTCTTTTTTCCGCCCCTTCAGTGCAACAGGAAGACGGAGATTTGTTTTCGTTCATGCAGGAATCGACCTAATTCCAGCGAAAGAAATAAAGAGAAAAAAAATAAGGAAAACAGAAAAAAAATTTCGACGTCTATCCAGAAATATCGCAGGCAATAGCAATTTATTTTGATAAATGAAAAATAGTACCCATTTCGGCGAGTGATATTACGTTTATGACGCTGCTTTATTGCCGTTCGCCTGCTCGTGGGGCCCCCTCTCTATACCTTGGCTTTCCGGGGAAATTTTGGCATTTCGTTGTTGGCGCTGTCGTTGGGAGACAACGGAGACTAGGAGTATTGCACACACAGAGCCCTCACGCACCCGATTGCCAATGGCAATAAATAAAGGCTTTTCATCATGTTATTCTTCGGATCGGAGGAAGAGATAGAAGTAAAAACAGAAATGGCTAAACCTGGCCATTGAGACACAATTCGAAGGTGGAGGCGATTCGGTGGATTGCAACATTTGCGTCTTTCAAATCGAATGGCACGTACATCTTCAGCGATAAATCATCGATTTTATGGGAATAATTGTTTTGTGTTCAGCTCGATTGATTGTTCACATTGTTATGTGGCTTTTTATATTTTGTCGAAACGTTTTTTATCAGATCAACATTTACTTATAACGTAACAATAAAGACTGGACTCGTTGTTTTTTTATTTGTGAAAAAAAAAATTATTTAGATTAATTACTCTTTCCATAGAAATTATGGACCAAGTCAACAGATCCAGGATACATAACAGTTCGGCTGAAAAATTCATAAGGTTGACGTCTAGATGGTGCCTCTTGCAAAAATCTACTTGACTATCACAAAGCACCATCTTTTAATGGATACGTGTCAAAATTTGACAGCAATCGGTCGATTGGTTCGTGAGTTACAGCGTTGAGAGTGAAGCAACTTTTGTTATTGTGAAAAAAAAATGTAAAAATCACAAATCAATGAAAACGATAGCAACATTGCATGAATTGGGCTTCGAATTGCTTCCGCCTCCATCGTATTCTCCAGATCTGGCCCCCAGCGACTATTTTATGTGCGCAGACCTGAAGAGAATGCTCGCTGGAAAGAAATTTAAGACCGATGATGAAGTGATTACCGAAACTGAGGCCTGTTTTGAGGAAGAATCGAAAGAGTACTATAAAAATGGTATCAAGTTGCAAAATCGCTATAATCGCTGTATCGCCCTCGAAGGCAATTATGTTGAATGATAACATTGAATTTAGCAAAAACAAAATAGGTTTACTATGTTTCCTTATAAACTTTTCAGCAGAACTGTTAGTTTATATAGTAGTGCGGGGCAAAGGAGCGCACTTATTGAATTGAACTTTTGAGATAACTTGCAACAAAAATAAATGCTTTATCATTACCAGCAGAAGAAGCATTATTACTAGAGTGTGTCGGCACCATCCAGCGGAGAAGAGGAGGGGATGTTCAATGATGTTTTATGGCTGGAAAGGATGAGTGTTATGGTCGAACATGGTTTTGCTATGTGCTGATTGATTCTTGGCACCTAGAAATATGATAATGGGCCATCCACATACCACGTGGAATTTTTTGGAAGGGAGGAGACTGACAATATTTTTTGGAACAGAATTCTTTTTATGAACAAATCAAGTTTATAAATACATAGTTGCCTTCACCTGATTTATTTGATACTCATTGTTGAACAGAAAAACAATATTTATTTGAAGTTCATTGTGGAAACATAAACATAAACGAAACTTAACCGTTATTGAATTGAATGCATGGTTAAAATAAAAACATTTTTTATTTGAAATTCATATTAAATTATTTTTAAGCAACTGTTTTTTCTTCTTTCTCGGTCGCAATCCGACACTGCAAGACTTCCTCCTGAAGCCTCTGTCGGGCCATTTCGAGCATTTCTGAAGTGCATTTCTTCAAATTAGTTTTCTTCTTGTGGGTCCCGTAAAAAATTTTGTTGAAAACATTTTATATTTTTTTTAGAAAAAAAAGCGAAAAAATCCAAAAGATATCCACGCAAAAATCCACGGAACCGAAAAAAATCCACGGATGTTGATTCGCAGCACAACTACTGTCCAGAAGGAGCAGATTCCTGGTGTACGTGGCAAGAGGCTAAGGTTACCAATAAACAGAAAAATTACACACATAAACCAACTATGAAGGAAGAAGTGTTCGACGCGTTCCATCCAATATACGAGAAGCTAAGTCGTGATAACTCGCTGAAAAAATGCTTGGAAGGCTTCACTCAAAATGGAAACGAAAGCTTCAACCCATTTTAGGCCAGGCGTTCGAAAAATCAAACATCAACTTTGATATTTTTTCATGTTTTTGAAAAGCAACCATGTGGTAATGTTTTTGCACCAAAAGATAGCTTAATTTATAATCAATTTTATTAAATTTTTTATAACTTTAATGGGCAATGAATTCGATTTAAAGGAAGTATTTTTGGAAGGTGTTTTCAATTTTAATTAAAAAACCCAATAAAATACAAATATATGTGAACTTTTCTACAGTGTTACTTTGATAAAAGAATATATTTTGCGATATATGGCAAAAATAATTCGATTAAGCCTCCTACAATAGAATTACAGCCGGGAATATTGAGTGTTCGAAAAATCGAACGTTGGCCATAACGAACATCTTTTTCTGCTGAATCAATACCAACACATCAAACCATCGCAGCGCATTTTGGTTCGTTTACTTTGGAAGATGCAAAGTTTTTCATTTGTTTTTGTATTTTCAATTGTGTTTTCAATATCGATTAATTTAGCAATTATTTTTAAAAAAAATTTCGATATCTTCCAAAAACCATTCAATGTGGAAAGAAAATTTTGGAAATTGCAGCAAATATAGCAACCTATTACTTCAACGATTGTCTACAAGGCGTTATGAGATAATGAAAGAACTTAAGCTTGAAATTGAACCGAAGTGCAACAATTTCCGCGGAAAATCGGATAAGGAACGAATCGAACGAGCAGAGATGCGAATATCGAAAGTAGCTAGGGAAGTCCGCAAGTCCAATTTGGCAACAAAAAAGCGAAAGGAAGTTCGCCTTTTAAGCGGTGAAGAACAGTTTTATGATCCAGGGATTACAGCTTGAAGATGAATAAACGAAATAAATGTATCCAAAATTTAAAACGCGTTTTTCTCGAAACAATATTTTGCAAACTGATGGGATTCCTCCGGAACGGTTCATCCGATTTTGATGATTTTTTTTCTTCAGATTCTCCACTAAAATTACTTTCGTCGTACGTAAGAATTTTTGGATATTTTGGAAAATAAAATTTTGGTGAATGTTTTTGTTTCGATTTTTGAGCATTTTTTTTACAAACAAATGTCGTCATTTCGTCAAAAATCAATATTTGGAAAAAAAAATTCCCACGCACGATGACAGGAAATATTATCAAGATTACGTAAAAATATTGGTTGAGATCGGTTCACTAGCGAAACAACAAACTGGTTGCCGCTATTCAGGGAACAGTCCAATTGACACCAATTTTTGTTTGTTTCTTTAGTGATATATCTATACAGCTATTCCATGACAAACCGATATAGTGGTTCTCAGATTTTCATGAAAAGTGGTAGATTTGTTCTTTATCGCAAACAATTAGACCCGATCTTTTATTATGGCCCGAAAAAACTACTTTTTCCTTTTTTTTTTTTTCTAAAAATGATTTTTTTCAAAAATTCATAACTTTTGAACTTCTGAACCGATTCCACTAGTCTTTTTTTGAAAAGTGTTATACTCGAGAAAAAAATTGGATTTTGATTTTGTAATTATTGATTGTATTAGTTTTTTATAGTTTACATGGTCTCGGGACCAAGGATGCTATATTTTTTATATTTTTTCTTGAAAGCTGAGTTTTTTTCACACAACATATCCGAATATCAGAGAGATGTTTTTTTTTGGTTTTTGAGTTATGATTTTTCAAAGTTAACATGTTTCCATTATTCGTTCAATATATCTATGCGAGTGGACTACATCTACATTCAGTTCTAGAATTCCCGTGTGATATTTTTTCGAAGAAGACGTCATTGATTTAAATTGGTATATCGATCATCTGAATTGGCCTAGCAGTTTGAAGGTTATGAAATTTTGAAAAAAAAACTCATTTTTTGATAAAAAGGGAAACATATTTTTCGGAACATTGGTTAATTTTGAAAAATTATAACTCAAGAACAGAAAATAACGTCTCTCAGATTTTTGGATATGTTATATAAAAACATTTCAGCTTTCAAGAAAAAAATATAAAAAATATATAGCGCCCTTGGTCCCGAAACCATGTAGACAATAAAAAACAAATACAATCAATAATCACAAAATCAAAATTCAATTTTGCTTCGAGTATAATATTTTTTTAAAGAGGGTAGCGTAATCGGTTCAGTAGTTCAAAAGTTATGAATTTTTGAAAAAGTCATTTTCTTGACATCACTCGAGTCGAGAAGTTTATGTTATGATGGAAGTTACTATTGTGCAGAGTATTGTGTACAAACAAAATTGTTTGGTATCACACAATCCTAAAATAAAAATAATTTTGTGGTATAGGCTAGTATAGAGCGCAACTGTCGGATATAGAATTGGAAGATTCAAGATTACTTTCACATATCTATTCTGAAGTTTTTGATTTTTTTTTAGTTTTGACTTAACAGCAACGCTTATTTGGGCACAAAGCACTCTTCTCATGTGGCCACATAGGGTTGGCATTTTCTGGATACATAGTTAATACGAGTGTCCCATTAAAATCAAGAATATAAGTGTAGCCCGAGTATTTCAAAGATGTGACCTTCTAAATTGACAAGTCTCTGATAGACGGTCTTGATGGTGACGGTTTTCTTGCATGATGAATGAAACACCATGTACTTTGTCTTAGTAAGGTTTAGGGTAAGACGATTGCCGGTAAAATATTCCATAAGAGCCGCTCGATCTGATTCTATATCTATATCTATAACTGGATTAAACATTAGGACGAGGGTACAATAAAACCGAATTTTCTGCAACAAGTCTCGGTGCTTTAAATTCTCTAAATCATTGATGAAAATAAAAAAAAGAACAAAGAACCACTGTTACTTCCTTGAGATCTTTGGCAACTCCTTTTACTCATATCGTTTAAGTTTCTTTCAGTAGGATTTCATGATTTAAGGATTCATAAGATTTAAGATTTTTTAATATCAATAAATAAGCTATCTACAATCTTTTTTGATCAATTTCACATATCAAATCATCAACGAGCTCGGTAATAGCAACTATTGTTCATTGTTTTCTCGAAAACCATACGAAAACCATAGATATTTGTACATAACATTATTGAGACGTAACAATTTTACAAGCAGTGAATGAAAGGATTGTTTTTCAAAATTTTTGTTGAGAACAAATAATGTTGAAATCGGTCGATATTTGTAAGGATCGCAGGTGTCTCCAGATTTAAACAATGGTGTAACGTTGGTGATTTTGAAAACATTTGGATAAATTTCAGTACTCTCGGAAAACCGACCTATATGTGCTCTTATTAGGTCTGCTGGAAAACTGGCTAAGTTATTGCCAATACCAGACAAACAGCAATTGAAAACATCAGCAATATTAGAATCTATGATTCTCCCATCAACTTTTAACTTTATTTGTTCTCTTGGTTTAGAACAACACAAAATTTCATTTAATTTTTTCTACTCGTTAAAATGACTAGAGAGTATATTTACATAATATTCCTTTTTTCATCGTGTATTCAAAAGTTTACCTTTTTTGGATAGCGCGTACATTGTTGGGACTGTGCTTCACTTTTTCAAGATACTTATTTTTTATTTGCTTTACCTTTCTAAAGGCTAAGAAGAAAACAAACTATTGACAGTTGGTTCCTCTCTCTCAGGTGCAGACCATCTACTGTTTGGCTATTTCACAATTTGCAGTCTATATTTTTTACAAAAATTGCCTCTAAATGAACCATTACTTTTTATTTATTTATTTATTTCAACACCGTCTTCTATTAGTACAGACTGAATTATTTACTTATAAACTAGATGTAATTGTTAATTCTATTTTTAAATGCGTTCTTTGTCAAGTTGAAATCGAAAACATCACATACAACATTGAACAGACGAATACATGAATCTAGCGGGTTGTTGTAGCCGTAGTTTGTCCTATGGAATGGAACCGATAGTAGATATGAATTCCTCGAGCGTCGAATGGGAATATTTAGAGACACCTGAGCTAGAAGCTCAGGGCAGTCGATGTTTCCTTGAAGTACATCAAAAATGAACAATCTTTGTATCGTTGTACGCCTGACAGATAGTGTATCCAGTCCTATGAGCTTGCATCGGTCGGCATAAGGGGGGAGATTCAGTGGGTCGTTCCATGGTAGCTGTCTTAGTGCAAAACGGATAAACTTTTTCTGCACCCGTTCAATCCTCAGGTTGTGAACTACGTAGAAGGGGGACCAGACAGGAGCAGCGTACTCAAGAATGCTACGGACCAACGAACAGTACATGATTTTCAGAACATGGATATCACTGAACTCGAACGCGTGGCGGCGTATGAAACCCAGAACTGAGAAAGCTTTGGCAGTCATAATGCCTACATGGTCATTGAATCTCAGTTTTGAGTCTATCGTGACTCCAAGATCGCAGATTGCCGTTGTGCGATCCAATATCGTCAATTCCATTTTATATTGGAAGACTATGGGGCTTTTAGAGCGACCGAAAGATATAGTCTTACATTTCCCTTCATTGACTCGCATCCCATTATCACAGCACCACTCTAGCATTGAGTTAATGTCTTCTTGAAGAACTACGCAGTCCAAAGGAGATGAAATCACCCGGTATATTTTAAGATCATCGGCAAAAGAGAGCTTGAGCGATGAAAGCAGTGAGTACAAATCGTTCATGAATATGTTGAACAGCAGTGGACCCAGAACACTTCCTTGTGGTACCCCTGACGTGATATAAAAGCTGCGGGATTTAGCTGCATTGACGACGACATGTGCTGTGCGACCACAAAGGTATGATGAAATCCACTCCGTTATCCAGTCAGGGAAGCCCATACATTTCATTTTCTCCGTTACTAGGAAGTGTGGGACTGTGTCAAAAGCTTTCGCGAAGTCGACATACACCGCATCAACTTGACGTCTCTCTTCTATCTCGCGTGATAAAACCTTGTGCATTAGTCGTTCAAATACCTTGCTTAGGCAGCACAGCATAGATATACCACGATAATTTGTCACCTGATTGCAGTTTCCCGATTTGTGAATAGGAACAACGAAAGCAGTTTTCCATGCTATTGGAAATGTTTTCTCCTGAAGCGATTTGTTGAAGAGGCGAGCAATAGGGTTCGCAAGACGGAAAAAATACTCAGTTAAGATTCCGGTCGACCTAGTTCAAATTGGCGAGCCTTTCGTTTGACGCCTGACATCAGATTTTGTACAGTCACCTTATCCACTTTCTTCGCCGCAGAACACCAGTTTGCTTTGAACTGCTCCTCGCTGCTAACAGTTTTTTGGGTCTTCTTAAGGTTCTGCTTAACTATCACCCAATATTTTTCAATTGGGCGAAGTTCTGGTGTGTTGGGAGGCTTCTTATCCTTGGGCACAACCTGCATCTTGTTAGCGGCATACCACTCCATAGCCTTTTTCACATAATGGAAGGATGCCAAATCCGGCCAAAACAGCACAAACAAGTCATGTTTCTTCAGGAAAGGCAGCAAACGCTTTTGAAGACACTCTTTCACGTAAATTTCCTGGTTGACGGTCCCGGTTGCAACGAAAATGTCGCTTTTCAAGCCACAGGTACAGATAGCTTGCCAAACGATATATTTCTTGGCAATCTTTGATAGTTTAATATGCTTGAAAATGTCTGCCACCTTTCCCCTTCCGGTTGCTGTATAATACTCTTGTCCATGAAGCAGTCTGAAGTCTGCCTTGACGTAGGTTTCGTCGTCCATTACCACGCAATCAAACTTTGTCAACAATGTCGTATACAGCTTCCGAGATCTTGTTTTTACCGTAAGGTTTTGCTTATCGTTGCGATTTGGAGTCACTACCTTCTTATAAATCGATAGTCCGGATCGTTTTTTAGCTTCATGCACGGTTGTAGACGATATTCCCAACTTATTTGCGACATCTCGAACGGAGAGGTTGGGGTTGCGATTGAAGGCGCTAGCCACTCTTCTGTTCGTCACTGCGGCTCCCGGCTTTCGATTTCCCCCAGATCCAGGCTTTCTAGTTGTCGACAAACGTTCCCCGAACACATTTATTACTTTGGTGACGGTTGATTTGACCACATTCAACGATATTGCTATTTCTGCGTGCGTGTAGTTTGGATTTTCACGACGCATGTACAAAATTTTGATTCGTCGCTCCTCTTGCTTTGCCGCCATTTTCATTACTAAAGATCTAATGTCAAAATCCAAATAGAGGCATCATTCTACACACACACCTACAAAATGAGGGGTGATCAGGGTTTTTATATGAATGATTAGAAAAAATACGGTGAATTTAAGTTGACCACTTTTTGATCCGAACACCCTTTATTGTCTGTATCAAACATTTATTCCATGTAACGGAGAAACATGTTATTTGCAAGTGATTGAAAAATCTTGAACGAGAATTGTGTCTGAAAATAATCGGATATTATAATGACGAGTTTTGGTAGAAGTACTGGAGATTTTATAGTAAAAGATAATTTTAAAGAGCCGATCAGAAAATCAATCAATGAACAGTGCTGCGATTGGACTCATGAACGTGCGCTTAGTAAGAAAACGTGAATGTTTGAAGGTATTGATAACAAAACATAAATTTTGGGCGGGACGAAGTTTGCCGGGTCAGCTAGCATCAAATAAAAAATCTGTTGATAATTTCAATCACCTAAACTCAAAACAGATTCCAGTAATAAGAGCTTCTCTACGTACCCGTGACCTGCTCCTAAAACCCCGATCATTGAGTAAAAATCAAATCCGTTAGATATTTGAATGCCTTATTCATTCGTTCCACGATAGCAACATAAATCACGATCGATTCACGAAGTTTGTTAAACGCATTCAAATAAATAAATAATCTTTCCCGTTGCATTCGCAAACGGTTTTCAATTCACTTTACCACCAATAACTAAATTTGTTGGCTTCATTACAACCATCGCACTCGAGCCTTCGCCTGCGGACCAATTCATCCGAAAACCTCCGTTTCCAATCACGCTAAAAGCTCTCTAAATAGTCCTCTCGAAACTGATTGCAATTTGCCCGGCAAACTGTGCACGGTTCCCGATTTCCGGCGGTACCAAACGGCCCGAAATCACACCAGAGCAAAGTGTTGCTAAAGTTCAAGGTTTTCGCCGGGTTCGAAATACACCGAATCGAATCTGATTAGTCGAGAAATTGAAAACACTCATCCATCCCGCTAAATTGGATCACTAATTCAAGAACAATCAACGTGCAACCGCGGTGCAATCATACACTCAGTCGCCGCCCACCTGAGCAAAACAAGCGCTCGTATGTGCGGGGATCCGCTATTCCGACGATACCTGCTGCGATTTCGGTTCGTTCGAAGATAATCAATTTTCCAAACAAAACAAAGCACAACGTTTCAGTTTGATTTAATTTTCCATTTTTGTGCTATCAATGTCTCTGCACTGCACTGCACGGCAAGGGTGAATCTTTCCCATCGAGCGGAAAAACAGTGCCACCCAACGACGCCCAACGACGTGTGATGCTCCGGTTTGCGAGAAGGGGCATATTAATTATGCCAAACAGCGCATCGGCATCGGCGGCTCGAGCCTTCGCAAACAGAAATTTCAGCAAGCAAAAGCCCACCGGAAAAGCTCTATCCAGGGGGATTGGGGCTCTCTGTGGTAATCGAGTGCAATCGTTGTGTGCTCGAGCTATGTATAGGGTATATTCTGGATGCAATATCGCTAATTATCACTTGCCGTGTAATTGTCTGGCGTTGGCACTGCAACTGAGAACGTGTTGCCAAGTGTACAAACATGAACCCATGGATAATTTACTTGTTTTTGCACAGCAATTATTTTATAATCGGTGACGCGACTACAAAAATCTATTTATAGACGCCAATTACCACCCACCGACTCAGACTTAGAAGGAACAAGAAACAAAGTGTTCGAACATCGTATCACGCACTGTTGAATTGTGAATCATTATGGCCGACTGGCTGGCAGTTTTGCTTGCTATAACATGCCGCTTCCACTAGCAGCAGCGCTTTTCCGGCACGGATAGACCCGACGTACCGAAGTGAGGGATTTGAGGTTCGTGAAGGATTTCCGTGCCACTTTTCTAGCCTTCTCGGTTGTTATGAATCAGGGAAATGAAGTTGTGAAATAGGGTAACAAAAGCCTAATGAATTTAAACAGCCGGCTTTTAGGGCCTTGCGTGTGGACTTGAACTTTGAATGTTCTGGGTCTATCATTTCCGCTGATTATGACAGCGGCGGTGTCTCACGTAGCATAACGTACGAAATGTGGTGTGGTTAGATTATTGTACAAAATTTGATGGGATATTTCGTCGTGCAAGTTCTTCTTCTCATTATATATATCCTGCTAAAATAAAATAAAAATAATACGGATGGGTAGTGTCGGAGACATAACCGGTGAGATGTAGGACCACACCAAGGACTGTCCATTTGAATATGGTGTTTTATTTTATTCGTTGGAAATTTTTAAATGATAATGTGACTTGTATGTGAATGAATCTACCCAGTCTATAAATCAGTTGACTCGACAAAATTACTCTTCATGATAATTCTAGTTGTTCTGTAAAGGTGACTTTTCGGTGTTGGTGTTGCTGGATTGGAATTTCGTTGAATTCTGATGATTTTTTTTTCTACACGATTTCTCAATTATGAATTCTCACTTATTTTTCTTACTTTCTTTTGACTTCTTCTTTTTTTTAGTTTTTTTTTTATTGAGGTTTTGTACTTAAATGTTTATTGGACTAGGGTGTTCCAGTGACGATTATGATGTTGATATCATGAATGATAGGGGCTTTAAAGTTTTTTGAATAATTCGCCTCTAGCCTTGAAAAAAGCCAATTGAAAAACAAACTTGAGAAAGGCAATTTTGCACGTTTTACCGCTGCAACCGACTGGTTGCAAGCTTGATACAGTGGCGAAGCGTGACAGGGTGACACCCGGGGCGTGTGTATTGGGTGTCACCCGTTAGAATGTTCAAAATTTGAATGGTCCCTCCATTTAAACTTTGGTGAAACATGGGTTCGCGCGTGTTCTAGTCTAACCGTTTTCAAAATGTTTTTTCGTTTGCCTATTATTTAATTCAAACATTCAAATTTTGGGCGCCAGCGGGATATAACTGATTCCGCACCGAAAGCGATCATGACTTTCTGAAGCTTATGCTTGTATATCACTAAGTGCTAACCAAAGCAGAGTTCTCTTTCTCGTTGTAATGGACTCGCACCAGGGCACTGACACCACTATTCTAACCAACACATATTGAGCGTAGGCAGCATAGAAAGGGCTTAAGTTGTCAATTCAGTCGAGCTGTGAAGTTTCTGAAATTTGAAGTTTGTTTCGCATATTGATTGTGCTTGGGGTGATTGAGTTAGCGACAAATTTTTCCCTCCACACATGTGTATCTCGAAGGCTTATCCCAGCGATGAGTTTAAACAGCGAAAAATACATTCAACAGATTCAACAGTTCTAAAAAATGTTTTACACTGTGAATTTATTATTATTATTAAACATAAACACAAAGAGTAATCTAGAAACCCTATGAATACGGCTTTTTTGATTTGCTTTCTCTACAAAATATGAACTCTTCCGTTTGTTCCTGACACAATTGGATCGTTGTCAAGAAATCATGAACGGCACTTCATGAAATTTGAACCGCTCACTCATTGCAATTAGGGTAATCGTTACTCAAAGTCTCTTTTCTATTCAAAACGAAAACAAAAAAAAAACAAAGATTATTTCACGTGAACTTTCCCATAGTAAAGTTTGTCACTGAACAATCGCTGACAACGTGCAACGTTCATTCAAAATCTTGAAATTTTTTTTGAAATAATCTATATATATATATATATATATATATATATATATATATATATATATATATATATATATATATATATATATATATATATATATATATATACAATTTATATATATATATATATATATATATATATATATATATATATATATATATATATATATATATATATATATATATATATATATATATATATATATATATATATATATATATATATACCAGCTGACCCGGCAAACTTCGTCCCGCCCAAAATTTGTTATTTGTTATCAATCCTTCAAACATTCACGTTTTCTTACTATGAGCAAGTTCATGGGTTCGTCGCAGAACTGTTCATTTTTATTTTTTATTTTTTGATTTGTCAATTCTTTGTATGTTTCGTATATAATTTATAAATATTGCTTCATATTCAACTTAAAGTTATTCATTAACATTTAACATAAAATTCAACGCATTCACATCGACTTGCTGTTTTGATTTACAAATTCTATATAATTACAGACTGTTTTTATGAATTTTGTTCTTGTCATGCGCTCGGTGTTGATCAGAGTTGGACGCATCACTTCTTCAAATGCTGGTCTCTGCCAGCCGCCGAGTATCGCTGTCAGTTTGTTTTGCATGAAACACCACGCATTTGCCACACGCGGGCACTCGCTATACTTATGTGTAATCGTCTCTACCGCTGCATTACAGTGTAGACAATTTGCTCCGTCCGCACGCTGCATGATGTTCATCAGTCTTCGGTGTTCTACTTTTTCGTTGACGAACAAATACATCAAGCTTCGTTGACACGAAGATAACCTTGACGATGATATGTTTTTCCATACTCGCTGCCAATTTGCTGCCGGGTACTTTCGTTCCACTCTGGGCAGTTCTATTTCATTAATGAATACACGATGGATCAAATCACTAGAAGGATTTTGTTGGATGGACAGTGGGAGAAGAGGTACTTGTCTCATTACTTCTCTGATACAAGGCATCTCTACCGAGTTAGAATTTGATTGGGTTCGGATGAAGTTGTGGAACGGCATTGACTCACTCTCTCGGAGATGCCGGTTGATGAGCAGCGCTTTGCATTTCAATGCTGAGAGTTGCAGATTTCATTGATTGATCTTCTAATCGACCCCATTGAATTTACGTTTTACTATAAAATTCCTAGTATTTCTAACAAAACTCATCATTATAATATCAGATTATTTTCAGACACAATTCTCGTTCAAGATTTTTCAACCACTTGCAAATAACATGTTCCTCCGTTAAATGGAATAAATGTTTTATACAGAAAATATGATAGAATAAAGACAGTCCTAAATCGGACAATTCCTTCCTCGAGTTCTGCTCTCATCAACACATTCGGCAATACTTTTTTATTGGTATAGAATCTATAGATAGAAGAAGATATAGGAGTGCGTTTCATCGAGCGTAGAACATATGGGAATTTAATTTTCCGAATTTTCCCTTTCTCCTTCAGAGTTTTCCGAAAGTTTACAATTGTCATGTTTGGTTGGACTATTTTTGATTGATATATGTATAATATTTTGATGGGACCCCCTCTCCATTCCAGAGGAGGGAGGGGTGTCATACCATCATAGAAACATTCCTCATACCCAAAAACCCTCACATCCCAAATTGTGCTTGATTAGTTCTCGAGTTATGCAGAAGTTTGTGTTTGTGTGCCCCCTCCATATGCCAAATTTGGTTCAGTTTGCTTGATTAGTTCTTGCATTATGCAGAAATTTGTGTTTCATTTTTATGACAGCCCCCCCTTAGAGAGGGGGGTAGAAAGTCTAACGATCATAGAAACATTTATTGCACCATAAAACCTCAATATTTCCAATTTGGTTTCATTTGCTTGATTAATTCTCGAGTAATGCAGAAATTTGTGTTTCAGGACTACCTAACCACCGTAAAAACATTTATTGCACCCTTAAACCTCAATATACCTAATATGGTTTCATTTGATTGCTTAATTCTCGTGTAATGCAGAAATTTGTGTTTCATTTGTATGGCAGCCCCCCCTTAGAGAGGGGGGTGGAGAGTCTAACCACCATAGGAACATTTATTTAACCCTAAAACTTCCATATGCCAAATTTGGTTTCATTTGATTGATTAATTTTCGAGTAATACTGAAAATTGTGTTTCATTTGTATGGCAACGCCCCCCCCCATTGGAGAGGGGGGCGGGGTCTCAAACTATCACGAAACGGCCCCTAAAGCCGGTGGTTGGATACTCCTCCCCCCTCTCTTAAGATGAGCTGCCATACAAATGAAACACAAATTTCTGCATTCCTCGAGAACTAATGAAGCAAATGAAACAAAATTTGGCATATGAAGGTTCTAGGGTGCAACAAATGTTTCTATGGTGGTTAGACTCTCTACCTCCCTCTCTAAGGGGGAGCTGCCATACAAATGAAACACAAATTTATGCATTACTCGAGAATTAATCAAGCAAATGAAACCAAATTAGACATATGGAGGTTTTAGGGTGCAATAAATGTTTGACGGTGGTTAGATACTACTCCCCCCTTTCTTAGGATGGTGGGGCGTGGTGCTGCCATACAAATGAAGCACAACTTTCTGCATTACTCGAGAATTAATGAAGGAAATTAAACCACATTTGGCATATGAAGGGTTCAGGGTGCACTAAATGTTTCAATAATGGTTAGACACTCCACCCCCCTCTCTAAGGGGGAGCTGTAATACAAATGAAACACAAATCACAGGGGGCACATAAACACAAACTTCTGCATAACTCGAGAACTAATCAAGCACTTTTTGGGATGTGAGGGTTTTTGGGTATGAGAAATGTTTCTATGATGGTGTGACAACCCTCCCTCCTCTGGAATGAAGAGGGGGTCCCATAAAAACATTACACATATTTCAACCAAAAATATTCCAACCAAACATGACAACTGAAAATTTTCGGAAAAATCTAAAGGAAAAAGGAAAAATTCGGAAAATTAAATTCCCATATGTTTTAGAATTACATAATGACAAGTGCTGTTAGTCCGTTTGATGTTTGGGCTAGCGAAATTGATCTGTGTTTGAAACTGGAAATGGATTTTAATGTGATGAAACGCACTCCTATATCTTCTTCTATCTATACCAATAAAAAAATATCGCCGAATGTGTTGCTAAGAGCAGAACTTGAGGAAAACATTGTCCGATTTAGGGTTGTCTTTATTCTATCATATTTTCTGTATAAAACATTTATTCCATGTAACGGAGGAACATGTTATTTGCAAGTTGTTGAAAAATCTTGAACGATAATTGTGTCTGGAAATAATCTGATATTATAATGCTGATTTTTCTTAGAAATAATAGGAATTTTATAGTAAAAGGTAAATTCAACGGGGTCGATTAGAAGATCAATCAATGAACAGTTCAGCGATTGATAACAAAACAACAAAGTTTGGGCCGGACGAAGTTCGCCGGGTCAGCTAGTATAGTAGTATAGTATCCAACACTACTGACAACTGAGATGTATGATGATGATGATGATGATGGCCCACCTCACCCCCCTACAAAGTTTTGAACAGGCCGATTTATCTCAAAGATAATATTTATGTTAGAAACAATAAAGAAACCAGTGTTATTAAAAAAAAACAATCAAAGCGAACTGGCTCTGTAGCAGACATAAATAAATTTTTTCTGAACATTATAAATAGGCACAAACTGTAAAAAACAAACAAACAATGTTCCGATCCGTATCGACTCCATCTCAACTTCAGTTTTTCTCAAAGCATGTCAAGAAAATGTCCAACCCGAGAAGATCCTTGACTGATTGGGAATTGAACCCAATGGTTTCTACCTAGAACATAAAATTAATCTGCCACAATTTAGAAATACTTGATACAACTATCCGATGAAAAGACAGTTTAAAAAAAATATGAATGAGCTATCCCCATTCCAGCTTCCACTTCAGACCCTACAAAAAGTGCACTGTGTATCAGTTTTCTGCCAGTGTTCATCATTAACATAGTCCAGGTCCACCAAACGCGCGCGAGGCTCAAACTTTCGTAGACAACTCTAGTTATTTTTTTTCCTAAAAAAACAATAAAAAAATTGAAAAAAAAAAATTATCATCATCAGTACGAACATGATAGTTTAAGGCACCTGTGAATAAATTTTGTTATTTCAATTAATTGGAAACATAAGTAAATAATTTCATGATTTTTCTTCGAAAAAGAAAACACAAAACCGATTTCACGTGTGAAATACACATTTTCTTAACCCATTGTTGCCGCACTTTTTATTTCTCTGGGCATCGAATTGTGAAAATTTATCCCTTTATATAACAACGAGTATTTCGATCTAGCGAAAATAAAGTTTAGTGTCCCTGCATCGTTCGCGATTCTTTTATCGTATTTATGAACATCACTTCCTCTTTCAATTCGATCACACAAATATCGAGGCAGCATATCGTTTAAAATTTTAAAGATGAACACCGTTGTCAAATGATAAATTCATTGCTTCACAGATAGCAACTGTAGCGCGTCCAACATCAAATAAGACGAAGTGTATCTACTACATCTTAAAATTGAACGCATAACCTTATTTTGTAAACGCTGCAATCTCGTTATTTGTGTATTGTTTGCAAGGTACAGGATCGAGGAGCAAATGTCTATGTGTGGTGAGAACAACGATTTACACAGTTTAATTTCACTGTTTATTGTCAAATCTTTCTTCAAATGACACAAAACACCGTACTTTTTGACAATCTTCTTGATAATATTATTAATGTGAGACTTAAAAGACAAATTGCCATAAATGATAACTCCTAAGTATTTGATTTCTCTCACGCGTTCTAATGTCTCATCCATTGCAAAAATTCACTGGAAAATTAGCATGTATTTTGTTTTACCAACATTTAATTTCAATTGTTTAAATTTAAGTCACTGAGCCAGAGAATGCAAATCTTCGTCTCTGTGTCCCGCGGATTCTTTTAAATCCTTAGCTGCGATGAGCAGGACAGTAACGTTCCCGAACAAATGATTGTCACAGTACCGTAAAACCCGTCGCAGATCATTTATGTACAGAATAAACAAAATAGGCCCTAAGACACTTCCCAGCGGCACCATTGTAGGCATTGTTATAGAATTGACATTAAAATTTCGGTAGTGGCTCGAGATGGTCGCAATTGAGGTCCTGGTTACGGATCGAGATGGCCGCGTCATACTGGTTTAAAAGTGGTTTGAGAGTCAATATATGTTAGGTTAGGGAAAGAGGTATGCATTATTTTCTCGATGGCTGGCTTTAGTGATCAATATCTCGCGTAATATAGTTAATACAATTTCAAATATAGGCTCGTTGTAAAGGTTCCACACTAAAAAAAAATCTTTTACTTTTTGTTTTGTTTGTTCCATCCAGTTGTGAGTTACAGAGTGTTAGCAATGCAGATCAACAAAGACAAAATTCGGTACATTTTACACTTTTTCTTTTATAAATGCGAAATTTCAAGATAGGTCGCTGAAATTGTGAATGGTGTTTATGATGCCGATGCCGCAACACTGAATTAAGAACTCTACTGTCAACGAACGGACCGTTTGAAGCTAGTGATTGACCAGAAACGTTCAAAATTACCCAACAGAAGAGGTGTTGTATTACATCAGGACAGCGCAAGGCCACACAATTCCGAGAGCTTCATTGGGATGTTTTAATGCATCCGCCATATAGTCTGAATCTGGCACCAATGCACCTTTTCCTTGCATTGCAAAAGTTTTTCGCCAATAAGTACCAAGACAATAAGGACTATGATAAAGACATTATGAAGCTACTTGACCCAAAAATAATAGATTACTTTTTCCCCAACCTAATATCTATCTGTCGTGGTCCAGGATGACCGGATGATGATGTGAACGGTAATTAAGCTTCTGAGAGCGACTCGAGATGGCCGTTCGTTTGACTTTGACAAGAATGACCGCAATTTGGATTAAGGTGGCTGCTCGAGATAACTGCCTGCTCGATTGGACGTGGACAAAAGAGGACACGATTTAGATTCTGATAGCGGATCGAGATGACCGCGAAATAATTCGATCGAAAGTAAATGCAATCACATCACCGGCTGTGAACAAAATCGGATGGTAGCATTAGAATTAGAAACAAACATGTATTGGGAATAATGAAAAAAGGAATATTCTGTACGTTTGATACATTGACACCAACCACTCTATCGTCGGGAGAGGAAATGATGGGAAGAAAAATTTAGCGAGAAATTCCCCTGTTTTGTTCGGACTTTGCAACATTTTTTTCTAGCGAGTGTAATTTGTAATTGTAGTAAACGCGTAGAACTATTTTAAATTGATTGATGCGTACGTTTTTCGGAATGTAAGCGTTTCGAGAAAGAAGCAGTGAATAAATATCAGTGCGTTGCAAAAGTTTTTACCCAGCTTTGTGTTGGTGGTTCCGTGCGAAAGGAAGCATGAATGGGTGCATGCGGAGCGTCCATCTTGGATTTGAATTTTCCTAAATAGCTGTGAGCTACTGGTCAAGCTTTTCACTTGATACTTATTTTGATGGAGTTTGTTTTGAGAAAATGTGTACCGCCATTTTGTGGTGGCAGCCATCTTGGATTTGCATTTTTTTATAAATAACTGTGTTCTACCAGTCAAGCCGTTTCATTTGATACCCATATTGACTAGGTTTTGGAAAAAAATATATATATCGCCATTTTGTATTTGCATTTTTCATAAATAATTGTATTCTACTGGTTAAGCCTTTCCATTTGATACACATATTGAAAAACTCATATGGGGTTTTAAGAAAATATGTAACCGCCATTTTGTAGCGCAGTTACGCAGTTACGCAGTGACTCCAGAGATAAAGTTGTGTTTCAAATTTCAGATCAATCGGTCAACAGGAAGGGGCTCAAATTTCTTTTAATGTTGTAAAGCGCATGTTACAAACATACAAATTACAGGGCAAGCTGAATCAAACCGTTTCAAAAATGTATTTGCAATGCGGATTCCCCCTGGCACATCAATGTTGAAGTCCGTGTTAGGGAAACACAGCTCAGTGGGAAAAAATACTCCCGACTTGCATGTTATGACAAAGCGGATTCCCTCAGGCGCGTTGATTTTGAAGTCCGTGTTAGGGAAACACAGCTCGGTGGGAACAAAAATACCCCCCAACTTGCATGTATATTTGCAAAGCGGATTCTACAGATACATCGAATTTGAAGTCTGTGTTGGGGAAACCATAAATCGGGCCAATCAAAGTTCGCAGTTTTTTCCGATCTGTTAAGAAATGTTCGAGTTATAAACATTCGAAATACGGGTAGGGTTAGCAAATCGACAGGACAAATGTATTGGAAAAAGGAAGTTCTTCACGAATTTAAACCGTTTAGAGATGAGCGAATTGTGATGTATAGCATATTAAACAAATCTTAGAGAATTTCCGATTCGATTGGAAAATCATGAGATTTCGTTCAAAGTGAAAATAGTTATTAACGTTAACTTTATTTCATAAAAAAAACTTGACCTGTTTTCTGATTTGGCACCCTTCCTGAAAGATAGTTCTACGTCAAAAAATTATGCTTACGTATTAACGCAATCACAGCGCAATTTTTTATAATGAATTATTTTTTTTCGAAATAAAATTTATTCTGAAGTACCCATCTAACGAGGATAAGGAACCAAGGCGGCTCAAATAGAGTTGGTCACCGATCTGCAAGCAAACTTGTGTTTCACCGATTACCCGGTTAGTTTGAAACAAAGGAGACGATCCATTAGTCATCATACCATTTAAGCTTACGCCCGATTTGCATGCAAGAAAATTGTCTGTTGCATTGGAGAAGAATGTGAGCGGTGAGTAAAATCGGCAAAACCTACTTATTTTATTCGTTACATTGTTTACCTGTATTATTATTTCCACTATACGAGGTCTGTTGAAAAAGTATAGTGACTTTCGAATTTACGCGGGTTACGTATATTCGATTCTAGATTTTTTTTTGTGACTTTATGTTGGTACTCATGTCTCTCACCTATGCTGACAAGTACAGCTAATTTGAATGTTCAGTTTTTAAAAACTGCTTTTCTTACACGTGTTTTGGTCCATCTTCGATTTTTGCCCATTGCCTATCTCTAGAGAAATTACATTCGTAGTACTGAAGCAAAGTCGGCTTTGGCTATGGAGAACATTTTTTCGAACTCCGATAAAAGCTGTTTCATTCCAATGTAGGTTCACCAGATGTCACAATCAACATTCGGAAGGTGTTCGCGCACTTAATTTTGTTTTTCTCACAAAATTTGATACAGATTCTTTGCAACTCAAATATTCAAAATCACTGCTACAATCCCTCGTCTCGTACTAAAAACATATCATTATTCCCCGCACTGCATATGCAGTTAGCTTAGCTTGTTAGTGGCAGGGATACATATTGCGAAAGTGGTCATAAATTACACGTAGAAAACCTATTTCCACAGCATTTACTCCATTGTAACCACTCTAATCGAGGCGACAGTCTCTCAAATCGGGGAATAGGCCCTCCGGTGGACAACTAATCGGTGCCACTAATCACTCACTTGCTGGTCTCTCTCTCTCTCTCTCTCTCTCTCTCTCTCTCTCTCTCACACACACACACACTATCCGGCCACCGGTAGTACATGTCTGCTGCCCGGAGGGAGGTTCTTAGTTCCGACAGGAACGGCGAATGGCTTCGGATGACTCAATGCAGAAAGCACTATTGATGCCATTTCCACTCAATCATTTCACAACCAATTGAACCGTGTTAGCAAAAGTGCTCACAGGCAAAATATGCGCTCCTCCTCCCTCACCCTCGGAATGGACATAGATTTCACGTCCATCACAGGCCGTACATTTGCCTCCGTGGCCCCCAGGGCGCGGCTTAACCAGCGGACAAGTCAACGTCCACTTGAACCAGACAGCTCAACTCCACACCGTGAGCGTGTCGTGGGACCCATAAAACAAAATAGCGATGACAAATTGTAGCAATTATTTCCACCATAAATCAACCGTGAATAAACTATAAGTGGTCTGCGAACCGGCCGAGTGACCAGAGAGCAGAATTAGAGACCTTCTGGTGGCTGGTTCCGTTTGAGTTGCCGCATGGCAACCCCCCATTAGCGTGACTCGTCCGTGTGTGTTTATTTGTCAAAGTGGAAAGTGTTCGCGAAAGATTATTTTGTGCTAGTAGATTAAACCGCTTTTCTTCTCTATTTTCCTTTTTCCAGGATCGTCACATACGGGCGGAAGGCAACGGCGATCCAATCGTGGATCCCTCCCAGGACTACACGTTGCTACTGGGCTACGACAACGTAACACACACCGTCATAAGGTTCAAACGTAACCTGGAAACCTGCGACAGCAAGGACGACATTCCAATTACGGTGGGTATAACTTTGTTTGTTTCAAGTTTGGTATTCTTCCCACTAGTTTGCAGATTGCTAAAACGCACTCTCATTAGTGGTGAAACGCAAACGACGCCATTTAATGGCACCAACATAAATATATTTGATTAATAAGTACGCAGTATGTCTAACAAATCATTCCGCAAGGGTAGTCCCGCATTCGAACGCGAGTTTACTTTCCCCATTTCAATATATTACTTTGCTTTTGTGCAACAGCTTGCAAAACTTTTAATGGCGTACCGTCGCGGGAAAAGTTCGCTACGCAAATTTCCCTTGGAATATCTTTCTCACTTACAAGCGAACAAGTGGTGAAATTCGTTTCGGCGCCCATTGTGGCCATGTAGTGGTAGATTTGTGTACATGTTAATTTCAATTTATATTCTAATTTAATAAATTGCGACAGCTTTCGTCGCACGACAGCGACTTGAGCAAACACACGCACATACTTCACTTGGGCGAGGAAAAATTGGAAAGTGAAAACAAGCGGAATGAGATGTGGGAATGCATTCATCAAGATTTTTTTCGCTTCGTTTCGATGATCCAAATGGTGTGTAGTTGTCGTTTTGAAAGCTCTCTTCCGAGCAATAGAATACATTGCCAAGAATTCCACCCTACCTTTCGCAATAATGGGACAGCAAAGGTAGAAGCTCCGGTGGGGAAAATTCACCATTATTTTCCATAATTCAATTTCCAATTAGAAAACGGGATTAGAGTGGTTGTACGTTTCAAGACATACATTACCCGGTTTGAGCTATGCCGCCTTCAATGGACCCCTCGACGACGGGATTTTATCTCAATTAAATCGAGGGTGAATATATTTGCCTACTGCTGCAAATGCGAAACGCAATCTTCGGAAGGGGAATCTCGTAGATTAGGAATGTTTGGCAAGATGTTTTTCCTGCTATGCCACAAGGGTCTGTATAGGTGCGGGAAAGTTAATGAAATTTGAGCCGGCGGAATTTCTTTCCAGCCCTGCGCCAGTGCTCGATATGTTTGCTGCTACTGTGTGGAATTATGATTGAATTTGGGGAAATTGAATTTGTGGTATAGATAAAGTTTCGAAATGGGTGGCCCTGTGCGGCTAGATATAAGTTGCGCCTGGGTCTTTGACTGTTTGGAAATTCTGTATTGCCATGAAATAAAACCTGTGTAAATCTCTTTATAATGGAGCAATTAGAATAACTCGAATTGGGAAATCGGCGTTCCTGGGAAAGAAGCTTCTTGTTGAATTACAGAATTTATTCCAAATTCAATTGAAATTAATTCTATTGCGTTATTCTTGTTATTTTGAATCCACTGAATTTTGAGCTCTTACTAATGAAATCATCGTGAAATTTTTGAAGATGCGGTCAATATTTGTTCACCTTTTTTTTTTGCTTTGCGTTTCTATGTTGGTATTTTTTGTGACCTTTGAATTTGCTTTCAAGTGGAAGTTTTAATAGCAACGCTGCTATTCTGCTTTCACAACCGAGATTCAATAATTGCACACAAATTATGGACTTTGATAATTCTTTAGATATTAAAATGAGCTATTTCCACTCAAACTCACACAGCAGTGAAGCATTGTCCTTTCAAATGTTGACAATGATTATGGTTAACATGTTTCGTTCTTAAGCTCGATATTCGGATGTATCGACTTCCAATAGCTCCTTTGTAGCCGTTATAAACATGTAAACTCTAATCCGTTTTTGCCGAAATGAAGCTTATGATCTTACATTGTACATTAAACATTGTCCGGTGATCTAACGAGAACGTCTCACTGTACCTTCTAATCGTTCGATGAAGCAAATCACGTTTCCCTCTCAGGTTTTTCCCAACTCATGAAAATAGCGCCTGGGCGCACTCCTTCAAACACCTTTTCCTCACCACAGCACGAAACTCTTTCATCGTTGATAAACAATGGATTGTGTAAACATAGTGCAGGATTACACCGATACAGAGATATTGTTTGTGATGCTGCTTCACCACGACAGCGAGGTAAAAAAGTTTATGAGAATATATTGGACACGGTGTAGTTGAGATCTCTTTTGCCATATAACACGTCTTGAATGTATTCTGAGTGGCAAGCTCTAAAATACGCATGAACACATAGTTGCATAGTCGGAAGAAATTTCTTTGACGAAAACTCCCCCAACCAGAACGATTATCAAACCACTTTGTGAAATTACTTAACCCATTTTGTGCCCAGCGCTCGAAAAATCGAAGATAGTTTAATTAGTTAGCTACCACTTACCATCAAGTTCATTCAATTTTGTATAACTTTCTGGGGTAATAAATTTGATTCAAAACCAGTATGTCTGGAAGGTGGTTTCAATTTTAATGAAAAAACCCAATAAAATACAAACATATGTTAACTTTTCTATAGTATTACTTTGATAAAAGAACACACATTGTGATGTAGGGCAAAAAATCATACGATTGAGCCCCCTGGAGCAAAATAACAGCCGGAGAAATTGAGTGTTCGAAAGATCGAACGTTGGCCATAACGAACTTTTAACGTTTATCTGTTTCACATCAATCTTTTCAGCAGAATTTCCGACCACATTCGATCATTATACCATTGCATTCGGGATGCCGAAAATGAACCAACGCCAAACCTCACAATCACAGCAAGCCACTCACAGTTGATTCATCCAGTTTCGTTCATTCTCTTTCTCGTTCTACTCTGCGTTCACGGAATATGAGCGGAAGGAAATATCCCTAGTTTTCTCATTCATTGAAATTAATATACCAGTTCATTCACTATCAGCATCGTTCGCGGACAGTAACGAAACGGAGAAATTCGTTGACGAAGATAACGAAGTACAGAATGCTCATAATAGTGACAAGAAATTAAATTGTGGAAGCATGCAAGGTCAACGTCTCAGTAAAAATGCTTTCATCTTACATAGTGAATAAGCAATTCCAATTCCACTTGTCAGAAATGCTTCAAAAGATTTCAATTCCGATGTAAAAAAATACCGTCTTGACTCAAATTTCGAACATTTAATTTTTGACTCAAATTCCGAACACACGAACATAAAATGGTGGTGTCCAAGACGCAACCGCAATGGGAATATTTCGAGCTTTCTTTTGCAAACGGATCAAACTGTGCTATAGAATTAGCGAATGAAATTGCCAACATTCAGCTTTGGCTGACGAGGTTTGCTTTCGCTACTCGGATCGATTCTGCAGAATTCTTCCTCGCCGTCCAAGCCTATGCAATCCTTAGCTGTGTGTGTGTGCGTGCAGATCTTGCTCTTTTGTTGGCATTTTCGCTTGCGTCACCGATTTGCATAGCGTTTTCGGAGTAACTGATTCAATGAGAAAATTACACACTTATCGGGATATTGAAAATGAACAGTCACAACATTCCTCACAAGTCAATGGCAATGAATAAATGTGAATGAATTCTCATGACTCGAACTTTGAGGAAAGTTCAGATCAAGGCGCCTAGAAGTATATCCTAAGGTGGGCCAACTTGCTAAAACCACTCTTCAGCCGTGTCGAAACGGCCTCACCTAGTACCATAGACCCGTCTTGGTTCAGATAGCACAGAATGAATATGAATGAACACAGTTGTAAACTTGTTTGACGTCGAGTGAGTGACAGCAGCATCGACAAGCAAAATAAACACGTTACACTGATAAAAATATATTTTCAATATTACTTGAGGGTCTTAGAATGAAAGGGGTGTAAGAGATTTGATCGATTTCTCTACATCGACTCACTCTTTTGGTCATAACTTAGCTGCAAATACATTCCATACTGTATTTGGCAATGTGGAAGATAGGTCAGAACCTCATCTATCGGACTCTATAGCAAACTCAAATTGGAACGTTTTTGCAGTTGAGTTATTAACTAAAGAAAAAGTTGATGAATAGAAATCGATCAAGTCGCTTACACCCCTGGCATTCTAAGCCCCTCACTTAACATGCTCAATATTTCCAAGGTCTGATACTAATAAATCTAACCTCTGCAGCACATTTTGGTTCATTTGCTTTGGAAGACGGAAGGTTTTTTTTTCATTCGTTTTTGCATTTTAAATTGAGAATGTTTGTAAGTATCGATGAATTTACCAAATATTCTCGAAAAGTTACATATTTTGTCCGTAATAACCTTAGGTGATGGCGGTCCGTAGAGTTTCGTTTGTGGAGAAGTTGGAGGGAATCATCAATACGTGAAACGAAGATTCTAATGAGATTGCTGGTGTGAATCTTCTTCCACCGCATACGGTGGGCGATCTCATCGATGAAGAAATGATGATTCTTTTCAACTGAATAATAACCTCCCACACTTAATGCCATTGTTTTATCGCAGCGTATTTGTGCTTTACAGGTTTTGGAAAATGTTTGACTTTTCGGGAAATGGATAATCGGAAAGAAAAAAAAATCCTTAAGCATTGAAATTTCTCCACCGCCCACAATAAAAATAACAGCATTAGGCTTCGTTTGAAAGAAAAAGCCTGCCGGTAATAAGTTAAAACTACATGCAATAAGAAAGGTCACATCTCACCATAGGTGAATTGATTCTGGTTTATATTTGAAGACCTTAATCCACCTGTGCTGGTTCGTCCCGGAATGTGAAATTAATGCATTTATGAATGCCGTATATTTGATGATTGAAGTTACTTTACGTTCGTAGTATGTTCGTTCTTGCAAAAAAAAGTGCGGGTTTCGGCCAATGTTCGATTTTTCGAACATTTATTTCCCGGAGAATGAAAGATAGGAAAAAAATAATTCTTGAACATTGGGGTTTCTTTAGGGTCAATAATCAAAATTACACCAATGGGTTTTGTCAAAAAAATATTGTTTACGGCTTGGTTGTTCATGGGTTAAAAAACCCATTGAGCCAGCAAACTAAAATTCAGTAGATTAATTATTGAGTACCTAAACCAGTTTACAACAAGCCGATATGAATAACCTTGAAAGCAGTTCCTACTAGTCCACTAGTGATATAAGCTTTGAATTTGACCAACTAACATTTGATTACCTAGCCATTCGTACACTGCTCGAATCGCAATCCGTATCGATGGAAATCGGACGCACATCTGAAAACTTGTTCATGATACAAAGAACGATAACTTCCTTTTCGAGTGTTTGTCTGGTTGTCCTCTTTCACAAACCACAACTCTCTATGAACCTTCTAAAATTGACTGACCTATTTCTAACCAAGCCAAGGAAGGTGAGAGTTCAGTGAATGTTCTTCCTGTTTCAGGAAATATTAGGGATTAATAAAAAGACTATGTGATAGTATATACGGATTTGTCTAAAGGAAGTGGTCATTTATAGGATTCAAAATCAGCGGCAGGCTAAATGATGACTATTTTATATTCTCCGCTAGAAGTTCCTCCGAAAAGATTGTGTCACATTTACCGAAAGACAGTTATCCGACCGACTGCTACCCGAAAGATATTCACTCAAATTTCATTCACCCGAATGGAACATCTACCCGAATGGACATTTACCCGAATGCAATATTTACCTCAATGTACTATAACTAATTAGTTCTGATAAACGTTACTAAAATGATCACTTTTATACGTTATCTTGTATCCAAAAACTCGTATATTGCGTGGGTAGAGCAAAAACGAAAGAAAACTGCGTTGCGCTCTACTTTTTTTTTATTATTCAAATGGTTAATGTTGTATAGATGATGGATGTTCAAATTCGATTTCAAACTAACCGGGCAATCGGTTGAAAGTTTATCATGTATTTTCGGGAGAAAGTTTAAAAAAAACCATGCAAAACACAGTCTTTTATTTTTTTTTTTTGCTTTTTGAGTGATATTCAATTCCACTTATTGAAACGTTTTACAACTTCATTCTACACCAAATTTCGTCATTTTTCAAATGGAAAGAACAGAATCGTTCTAAGAAGCGTTCTTTTCCAATCAGAGTAAGCTGCCTTTAACTTACTCCAAATCCAAAAGAAAGCTACTTTGAACGATTCTGTTACTTTTATTTAAAAGATAATAAAATTTGGTGTACAATGAAGTTGTAATTTTTGTTTCAATTAGAAGAATTGAGTACCATCTAGGAAAAGAAAATTTAATGTTAGTTTTTTTGGGGGTTTCGATTAAAATTCTCCCAAGAATGCATGATAAACTTCATTTTTCCTACCAAGCATATTAGAGCTGTCAATCCGCTCTAAAATTCGTTCATTGGCATCACACTTCTCTCTTACTTCTGTCACAATTTCGTTTCAAAAACTTCACAAAATTTAAGACAATATTTGGATCGAAAAAGTATTGATGTGGACATCGAACGTTCACCATACTGCCCGTGTTTGTATAGGAGACGTAAAGCGACAAAATGAACAAAATCAACTTTTTCGCCGTTTTGCATTCTACGCAATGTAATACGTTTGCTCAATATGCAAACAAACATTTTTTGTTCGAAAACATTTGAGCAATTTTGAAAAAACGTTTCCGAAAAATCGCTGTTTGTCCGCATAACAGACGTAGTTTCATACATCTTTCATACATCGTTCGAAAATCAACAATCATAAGTATTATGCGTTATAAACTAAATCTACATTTGATTCACATTCTTTGTAGGGTCCAAACATGCCTGTCATGATAGTGTCTTATTACCTAGTGTTTTCTAATAGATGAATATGAGAAACCATTGAAACGCTGCTGCCAATTACTATTATATTTTCTGCATTTGAATCTTCAAATAGATAATGAAACAATCAGATCAGTAGTAAAATTAAAATTATATTGGCTCTTAGCCTTATACGAGGGTCACTATTTATATTTCGGGAATTGGCAACACTGATGTCATGTGAGTCCATCTGACGGTTCCATCGTAAAGTTTGACATTTTTGACGATATACGTACTCAGAACATTTTGTCATACGGACGCTATTTGTTTATTTTATATTTAGTTGAAAGTTTGGTCTCGGCAAAAAAATGGAACTGAATCGTGAACATTTTCGTGCGATGATTTTTTACGACTTTCGACGTGGATTATCACAACAAGAGTGCGTCAATCAACTTAATTTGACTTTTGGCGATGAAGCTCCATCAAAAACCACTGTGTATCGCTGGTATAGTGAATTCAATCGTGGTCGTAGTTCGCTGTCCGACGAGTTTCGTGAAGGTCGTCCAAAATCGACTGTAGTGCCAGAAAACATCGATGCTGTGCACGAAATGATTAAGCAAGATCGTCATGTAACCTATTGTGAGATTGAGGCATCCCTAAGCATTAGTTCCACCAGCATATATGTGATTTTACATGAACACTTAGTTGTGCGAAAATTATGTTCACGTTGGATCCCACATAATTTGACAATCGCTCAAAAAAAAGGCTCGTGTCGATTGGAATAAATGCTTTGAAAATTGGTTTAAGCGCATGCCAAAGTGTATCGATCATCGTGGCGAGTACTTTGAAAAACAATAAAAATATATTCGCAGCTTAACTATTTGTTTTTGTTCCTATTCCCGAAATATAAATAATGACCCTCGTAACTTATCAGATTCGACATCGAATTATTCCACATATTCAGCATTTACTCATACGCGGTGTAAGTCACTCCATCATCTTTATGCGATTGATCGTGATATCGGTGAATCATGTTGCTAAAATAAGCAACATTGCGGATTGCCTTTACAAATTCAATTAATTGAAAGAACACGAACCTGCTGTTCTTATCATATCCCAGAGTATTCAAGTAAAAATAGGTATTATTCTAGACTCGCAACAAATCCAGAGCACCTTTTCATGACATTTGACTAATTTTTTTCCAAACCTTTTAATTTTATCCGATAACAACTGAAACTACCGACGGAAACGTTTTGACTATTATCGGAAATGTGAATACTAACGCTACAGACAGAGCAACCTGGTGTTTACGTTAGCTATGCGGACAAATGATCATTGAAACGATTGATTTTCCGCATAAATAGACGTAAGCGTTTTCCAAATGGAAAGAAAAATGTTTTAATACGTAAAATTTCTTAAGCCCTCTTTTTGCCGATAATATCCTTCAACTGGACAGATTATTTCATTGGAAATTTGCATGGTTACGCTTGTGGGCAAAAAAGAACAACAAGATTGCGTTTTCCCAACACTAATGGTGTTGGTGATTACGTCTCCTATGCAAACATGGGCAGTATAGCTTCGTCTGGTTTTGATGCCGCTAGGTGAAGAGTGTTTGTGTAAGATTGAAGCACACGTAAACATTGTCGATTTTATGCGTTATCATAGGTCCATTATCCGGTGGTGGAACAAATATAGAATCACCTATGGTGCATTGGCCGTAAGGACACAACCCAACTAAAATGTATCACGAATCAACCATCTCCAGCTGTTTTTACAAAACCATGCAAATCCATCGGCTTTCTTCATGGCCACCAAAACTTTTTTCTAAAGAATTGCTTCAAACTTAGAAAGCGAATTGAAGTTTTTTTTTGCCGAAAGAGGGCTTGTGTGAATTTAGGAGTGTGTTCGGACTTATTAATGGTAATGATGATGTTTTGTATTTTGGAGGTCTTAAAGGGGCATTCTAGTGTAGAGACACGAATTTCAGACGTTTTTAAGAGCACCGTAAAAATAAAACAAAGAATATTTTTACTATCCGTTATATTAGTTTGGGGAAAAAGTTATCCATTATTTTCTTGTTGGCGGGTTTTAGCGATCAATATCCCGCGTAATATCGATTATACAATTTCAAGTTATACAAAGCCAGACCGCTGAAATTGTGATTGATTTTATGGTGCCAATACTGCAATAGTAAAATTCGTGCAATTTTACTTATTTTTTTTTGTTTTTAGTTTCTTTTTTAGAGCAATACACTAAATTATGATCTCTGCTGTCAGCAAACTAGCCGTTTGAAGCTAGCGATTGGCCAGAAACGTTCAGAATTGGCCAATCGAAGAGATGTTGTGTTCCATCAGGAGAACGCACAACCACACAATTCCGAGAGCTTGATTGGGATGTTTTAATACATCCACCATTATATATATGTATTTTTAGAAAATTTCCAGAGTGATAAGAAATTAGGATCAAGAGAAGATTGTAAAAATATATTGCTACGCTTTTTCGCTAATAAGGACCAAGACCTCTATGATAGAGACATTATGAAGCTACCATTAGAATGGTAACAAATTTTCCAACAAAACGGTGTAGAACCCAAATCGGACAATCCAATATATATTAAAAATAGTTTTGAGTTTCACCCAAAAATAATGGATTACGTTTTGCCCAATCTAATATCTTTATTTGTTCATCTATCGTTTAACAATAAAACAAAAATTGAACGGAGAAAAAATATTCATTCTAGAACAGTTAGGAGCTGATGAAGTGAAGGGGTTAAAAAAAACGGTTTGAGACGATTCCAGCCCTTCTGGTTATCTGATACTATAAACTTGAACAGATTCTGAATCAGTGAAGAAGCCGCTATCGCATGAACCTCGGACAAGTCAAAAACATCTTTTCTTTACAAAATGGCGGCCGTCTGAAAAGCGAAACGCGGTTTAAAATATGTTTTTTCTTACGTTTCCTCATTTTTAAAAAACAGTAAAATTCAAAAAAATACCCTTTTCAGAGGTTTATGCGATAGAGTGTTGCATGTAGATTGTATTCATTAAAATTCGACATGAATCGGTTCAGTAGAACTTGAGCTATCGTGTATGCCAGTTTGAAAAAAAACATGTTTCGAGAAAAACGCGTTTGAATTTCATTGTAATGACCGTACCAAGTTAGATACCGCATCACTAAAATGGATCTAACTAGGTAAATAAAAGGATTTTCGATAATTCATTTCTAGGGTATATTACTACAGAAATATGAAGAAAATATTTTTGACTTTTTCCAAATTTCTTGACTAGAATACTGCCTTAATTTACTCGACTCGGGATCAATTCCGTCCGTGGTCAATAAGATTTCCTGAATCGAACGTTTGGAAAAAATATCTGTATACCTCGCAAAACACATTGATGAACTTAGTTTGTATGTTAGAAAATGATTATTCATCAGTATATATCTCTCAAGTTTCGGAAAATCCTCTCAATTAGACGTCATTACGTATGGAATTATAAACTTTATAATCTGTTTGGTCATCTAGAGAAAATGTTTGATGTATAACACGGCTATGGTTCATCCGCACATCTGGAATAACTATTTATTCGAAACACTTACTTTCTCCGTCTATCCGAAAACCCGCTGTTTTTGTATGTTTCTGATTTCAAATCTATTTGTTGATATTAATGATCGATGATTGTAAAGTATTAAATTTTTTGGCAATTTTGGTAATTTGATTGTCCAGAGTTCGTCAAATAACTCCCGCTATTATGTGTTCATTCCTAATCGTTGTTAAAGATCCATGAGCCATGCTGATTTTGAACGCAGTAATTCGGTTGTACATTTGCATTACATTATATTAGAAATATATCGTTAACTCGGAGTGATTGAGCCTCCTCCGTCTGAACTTCTTCAAATCATATCTGTCGAACCTCAAATGATTACACGTACAACTAAAAGTATACACAATTGATTGAATAGAACTTTACAATAAATGTATTCAAATTATCATCTAAGGTAATTTTATCAAACTCATCAAAATATAATGTTAATTTTTATATTCACTTGATCCTTAAGACTTAATAGTTTGATTTCAAAACTTCACCTTTACAATTATTTATTTCAAATAGAGATGAATGCCCTCATTTATAACTTGGAGAGTACCGAAGATTCATTGCGGGTTAAACAACATTCAAGCACTGCGATCACGTTAAATTGAAAAATAATCTCAATTTACAAAGTTGAATGCGCTCCCCGCAAACTGAAGGCCCCAACCGTTCAATTAGACACAGCTCTTAAACCAGTTCCCAAGTGGCACTCAACCTGAGGCTCGTCCACCTGATGACAATTGGCGTAAGAAAGAAAAACGAAAGGCATGCTCACTGTTGCTCTTAATTTTTGAACTTCCCCTCGGAGAGTGTCGCACAACTTTTCTCCAAACAAAACCAAGATTCCACTGGGAAAACACTCGATGGTTTCCCCCCGAAAGTGGGACAAATTAATTACACAATAAATAAAGCATCATCAGATTTAATGTGTATCCTGTGTAATTCCATCCTTCCCACTCTCGGGTGCTTTTCGCCTCACCTAAATTCAACATCCCTCCTATCTATTATTCCCAAGCATCACAAATGGCGTCATTGTCGTGGTTCGGTATTCCGCCCGATCTCGATACTCCAAAACTAATTGGAAAAGTTAGTTTAACTCTCGTGATTATTAATGCGTCTCTCGCTGCCGCCGCCACAATCGCCACCCCCATCATTGTTTGGCCCGTTTGATTCTCGTTGCTGGGGTTGAACTTTAACACTATGAAATTGGTTTTCGTTCCATAGTTTTGGCGACGGCGTCGACGACGCATCAAGGATGTGTCACAAGCAAATTGGACCGAATCATAGTTCCGCACTGGCCGCAATAAGACACGGCTTCAGGCGGTTGAATGGTGGGGATCTGTCTTTTGTGATGACGGCCTCTGGTTGATGATCCCAACCGGAAAACCACAGACAGTGCTGGCAGAAGATCACATGATTTCCCGAAACTTGTTCGGAATAAACAAGCACTGGATTTAATTTCTGCTAACAGCCGGAAATTTTCTGTGAGTTACTGTCGCCCTAAATTAAGTCATTTAAAGTAATTGAGTCATAAAACCAGCACTGCGTTATCTCTCACCCCTCCATCGAGAGCAACGAGAGACATGGCGCATGGAAATGCTAAGCAAGCAAACTTTTTCACCTCAGCCAGCGTTCGGTTTTGCAATTGGATCAAGCTCCCTACCGGCGAGCAGCATACGGAACGGATAGGTAACATTAAGAAGGGGTCCAACATGGGCATTGGATGTGGATGGGGCCGATGTTGCGTTTGAAAATAGCCACCGGCCGGTTATCCTGGGGATCGGGTTGAGCTTTGACACCGATGACTCTCGGTCAAAACGCTTGCTGCACTGCACAAACGCTCGGGGGTCTCCGGTCGCCACGTAGGGTGGTGGGTGGTAGGTATATGGTGTGAAGGCACGGAATTTATCGGAAACGTCATCGAGAGGTGACATCGATAGGCAAATAGTGTGCACAGGACATTTGGGCCGACGGCAAACGGTTGATACATACCCCGAAAAAGGGTGAATTGATGATGGTGGAACAGAGACTGGACGGCGTGGGCGGCGTGGTTATCTACGGGAGGTGAACTACCGTTTGGCTTTGTTTTCTCTTACGGTGTGTGCTCTTTTGTGACCAAACCGTGTCACCGTGGAGCCGTATGTGGACACAAACCGGACGGATATTCGGGCTGATTTATGGGGATAGTTTACAAACGATTAAATTTGAATTTTCCTAGCTTGAGAAATCTTGGTCGTATCCGAGTGGGCTGCCGTCTGCCCCGAGGAGCATAAATCGGTCACTTACCGATGCCGATGAGTATGGCGGAACTTGCCACGGCACCGGTTTCAATTGAATCAAATGTGATTCATTCATAGACGTTAAGCTTGAAGAATTGAACAACTCATATTTGAAGCCTTATTTCTGAAATTCCCGGAAATCATTCAAAGATCTCATAATACAAGTTTTTCCATTAAAATTATTACTGTCTTTTCCAAAAATTGTAACTAACTCTTGCACTTGATCCAGTTTTCGACAAAACTTTGGTTCTTTTTTCGATGTGCCCGGAAGATTCATTCGCTATGCTTCTATTATTCCCGTTGAGCTGCCACCATACTTTCGCCGTAGTTTGTTTTTGACTTCATCCCACGGGAAAATTTAAATAAAGACATGTGAACTCAGCAGTTCTTTTTATATACTTTATTTATTTGGTTTGGCTCAAGAAGATAAGAACCTATCACCCACCAGTAAATTCATAAAAATAAGACTGTTCAGCTCACCACTAAATTCAATTAGTCTATAGAACAATTCCACCCAAAACGAGCCGGAAAACAGAAACATTTTACACGACCCTCTACGATTTTATTGAATCTTGGTACAAATGATGGGAGCATACAAAAATCACAATTTTCATTATCATATCACCAATTTTAATTACTACTGTTTTTTTTCATAAGGGCGTGTACAGAAGCATTGAACTTTTTTTCAAAGAATCGTAACTTAAAATCCAGATGCCCGATTAAAATATGGTTTTTGACTAAGTTTGGGAAAAATTAAATTTCAAATGTGCTGTCAAAAAATCTTTTTTCAAAAATGAGATTTTAATATTAACAACTTTTTTATCACAAGACATCACCCCTTCGATATTTGTGTGTATATTGTAATTGGAAAGCCCCTTACAATTTGACAAACTTTGACGTACAGTGGTGCCGTGGTAAACTCACGAAAATGGGCTGCAAAAAATATGAAGGAGGGGTAAGGAGCTATAGAGCGATGTTTTGAGATGAAAAAGGTTTTAATATTAAATTTAATTGTTGACGAAAATTTATTAACAGGTTCATTGATTTGCCAACAACTTTGTCAAACATCATATTTTAAGCTACGATTCTTTGAAAGAAAGATCAATGATTTTGACTACGCTACTTTGACTACTCGTTTTTACAGTTATGGTTCGCTCGGAAAACGTCATTCACTCATTTTACGTCTTCAGTAAGGATGTATTAAAAAAAAATCTGTCTCTGCAGCGTTTCATCAGCGTTAACCACGCTGCGTAAAATCGAGAATGTTCTGAAATACGTGGAAAATACATTGACATTGAACGATCAACCACAACTTCTAACAAAAACTTCTATTTTTAACTTATAAACAGCATTAAAATGTGCTAAAAGAAGAGTTCCCCTAGATAAGATGGCACTTAGTATGAATTTTATTCTGTTTATTTTGATATAATAAAATATGGTTTGATTCACCTATGAAATTCTGAGCTCGGATCATGCATTGTTTACTAAGATATACTGGATTACAATCGTAATGACTGATGAGTAAAATAGTAGGGCAAGCTCAAACTACTTGCATATAGAGCTATTCCACACCAAATCGACCAAAAAATAGCACATATTTACCCGACCCTTCGTCTTTTTTTTTTTTTTTTTGAGACTTGGTACTATCTAAAATCATAATTTTGTTATATAGCGCGGACTCGATTATATACAATTTCTGATTTCTTTTCACTGTATATAATCGAATCCTGTATATAATCGAGTCAAAAAAAATATTTTTTATTGTTTTTTTTGCATGTATTTTGAGTTTTTTGACGCAGGACTACGTTTAACCGGAAGATATAGGAGGTGAAATGGAAATCTAGGCACTGAACAAGTAGGAAAAAATGCAAGATTTGGAACGCTTATAACTCGAGCATTTCTCAATAGATCGCAAAGATTTTTGCATCAATTGATAGGAAATATATCTACGCATCGATCATAACGAATAACATTTCATTTTTCTTGAGATAAATAATTGAATAATTGTGAAATATCAAGCATTGTCAAAATGCACTTTGTGCCCATTTTTGATTGGTCCATTTTGTGCTCCTCAAATCGTACAGACCAAAACGGGCAACCAGAGCAGCAGCGAAATAGAATGAAGCACGATTGGAAAGGAAAAAGAAGAAAATGAACGAAACATTGGTCGCAGTCTCACACATGCGTAATTCTCGAGCCAGCCAGTCAGCTTAAAAATCCCCGCTCCGCTGCCGTAACGATCATTCTCATTCAAACCGTACACCACATCAGTTCGCATCACAACACATCAACAAACCAACCCAAGCAGCCATGTCTGGACATGGTAAAGGAGGAAAAGTGAAGGGAAAGGCAAAATCCCGCTTCAACCGTGTTGATCTGGTGTTCCCCGCAAGGGTAGCTAGGCAGAGCGCGTTAGTACCAGTGCACCAGTCCACCTAGCCGCCGTTATATAGTTTCGGCCGCCGAAGTGATCGAGTTAGCTGGCAAAGCTGCTCGCGACGATAAGAAAACCCGCATTCGGAACAGAACACATTCGGTTCGGTGGACATCAAGACAACAGGCAGTTGCAGCGAGTGGCGAGTGGCAAACGCAATCGCAAAACGGCATCAGGTAGCAGAAGGAAGGAAGGAAGGTATTGTATTATAGAGACTTTAAACTTTTGCAGCTCATTCGTCTCTAGCCTTGAGAAAGGCCCTTTGAAAACTCTACTCTACTCTACTTCAGCGCTACCACCTCCGCCCTCTTGCCTTGAGAAAGGCACTCGATCCCTCGCCGTCCAGCCCGTCCAGCAACGATGTTGTCCAGTCGGTGTCCACACAAAGAATGCTGAAAAAGAGGAGGTAGCAGAAGAAAAAAGTTTGTTCTTTATACAAACTGCTTTGGTGGCAAATCCAGAACGAGGGCGATCGAAATGGTTTTTTTTTCAAAACCACGAGTACTAAGTTTTCTAAATTGGAACCATTCCATAAAACAAGGCGCTTTTCAGGGCCATTAAACCTTCCAAAAAAGAGTTTAGGAAATACAGTTCAATGCTTTCTAAAACATTATCCAAAATAATAATAAAACACAAATTGATTTTTTCATAATTTGTTTGCCAGGATCTGATGAGTATGTGAATTTGGCAGTTGTTCTGAGCTTAT
Organism: Toxorhynchites rutilus septentrionalis; assembly: GCF_029784135.1. Lineage (NCBI taxonomy): Eukaryota > Metazoa > Arthropoda > Insecta > Diptera > Culicidae > Toxorhynchites > Toxorhynchites rutilus. The sequence goes on from NC_073745.1 coordinate 46,469,723, forward strand.
TGATGGTTGTGGACTTTCGCAATTATTAAATTTTCACCAATTCTTAAATTTCTTCCAGATTCAAAGTGCAGTAATTTACATTTATTTCGACATTTAGCTAATTGGATGGACATGTAATGCAACATATTTATTTGGACATTTTTGTAAACATAGAGATCCAAATTATGACCCCACATTGAAAGTCAACACTGTACCACTGTCATCGCAAATGTTCAATTACAGGTTAAAATTACCTCCAATCCGATACTGAGTGGTGGTAATGCGACGTGCCATTGAATGTAATGTACTGTAAAATATGTCACAAGCTGGATGGGAAGAAATTTTCCAACTGTGAAAGCTGTGGCGAGTGGCGAATGCAATCGCTAAACAGCAAGGTTTAGCCGAACAAGATGGGGATATCGAGTGATAACAAAACAATAAACTCTTTAGATTGAAGATAATTTTGTGATCCTGAAAAGGACCCTTTTTAGCCTGCATGTGAATCCAACGAGCGAACAAATCGTAATGAATGTATTTTTTTGCCATCGCTCCCTTTTAACGCTCATTCGTTCGTCTCGTTGGACTCGCCCCTCTGGCTGAGTCTGCCGATTTGTCTCTATCCTGTGAGTGTGTACCGCTAGAGTATAAAACACGCGGACCCCAAAAAAATATCTTATTTTCTTTCAAACCGTAAACCCGTGTGGTTGTGCGGCATCGGCATCGTGGACGTAACAAAGGAGGACAAGTTAAGGGAAAGGCTAAGTCTCACTCGAACCGTGCAGGTCTCCAGTTCCCTGTTGGTCGCATTCACTGATTGCTCCGCAAGGGTAACTAGGCCGAACGGATTGGTGCCGGAGCACCAGTATACCTAACAGGGATTATAGAGTTTCGGCCGTCGGAGTGCTCGAGTTGGCTTGCAAAGCTGCTCACGACAATCAGAAAACCCGCATCAAGAACAGAGCAGCTTCGGTTCGGCGCTTCTCAAGGCAACAATTAGTTTCAGTGAGTGGCAAAGTGTTTCTCCGGCACGTCGCATTAAATGTAATTTACTGAACAATATGTCACAAGCTGGATGGGAAGAAATTTTCCAACTATGAAAGCTGTGGCGAGTGGCAAACGCAATAGCTAAACAGGAAGGTTTAACCGAACAAGATGGGAATATCGAGTGATAACAAAAACACAACACCAAAGGTTCTTTTCAGAACCATCAACATATTCATAAAGAGTAAACAGTAAACTAATCCATTTTTCAGGTAGATAGGTAGGTATTCATGTAGGAGAAGAAAATAAAACAATATATTTAAAATATATATTTAACAAAAGCTGTCCCCTTTGTATAGTCCTACGTCACTCCGGTTATGTCCCCGACATTACCCACCCGTCTTTTTTTGAATATAAAAGAGGAATTTGATTTTTGATTCATCCCCTCCAAGCTTTCATTTGAAAGATGAGAAAATTTAGTACAGGATATAATAGTGGAACAACTAAACTAGTGGATTTTAATAACATTTTGGAAGTGGAAAACTTATAAGTTAATAAGTTTTAATGTGTTATTATTAATTTTATCCCACTGTACATGTAATAGCTACTTAAATTACACCTTAAAACCGGAAGGTCACATTTCTTCTTGAGAAAAGTCATATTTGAAATATTAAAAAAAATATTTTTTTCCAACCTGTAAAAAATTCTAAAAAAATAATCATAATTTCAATTGGTCATACAGGTCGGACTTGATTATATACAGACTCGATTATATGTGATTTCATTTCAATTTCATTTTATTCGCTGATTTCTCACTTCATCGTTTACCATTGAGAGCTCAGTTCGCTAGGCTTGTATATTGAGCATGACATCATTTTATATTGAATCTCTTAAAAGAATGAAAGAGTATATTTGAATAAACATTTTTGTAATTATTTGATTTTTTGCCAGTATTGTAACAGATTGTCGAATTAGGTTATAAAGTTACAGTTTTTTTTTTATCATTCTATGTTTCGGGTTGAGTGTTCGGAAGATTGCGTATATGCATGAGTGAAAGCGTGCGTGTAAAGTTCTACCAGAAATCCATGTAAAAACAACGCCCAAACAACGGTAACATTACCATAAAAAATTAAGAACCTGTTGCGAAGGCAAGTAGCCACAAATGCACCCATGCTTCTTGGGTCGTCAGTGACCTAAATTCAAACGCTTGTAAAAGGAAAGCAAACAATCGGGGACCGACAACGTGAGCAGACTGATGGCCCTCTAGTTAAAAATCTCAAGTCCACCGCTAATGCCTTGACCTTGGTAATGAAAAACAACTAATCGTCCGCTGAGCAATTGATCGTGGCCTCACTCTCAGAATTCTCCATTCACAATGTTCTAAATGTTTTGACGTAGGACTACGTCTTTCATTTCTATACCGGGGTGTAAAATCAAAGTTTCGAAAACGAAAGCGTTACGCCGGAGATCGAGATTTTGAGCGTTAATAGCTCCTAAACAACTGAACGAAATGGTATGATAAACACTTCATTCGAAAGATAAAATATCAACGCGTTCTATACTTGTTACTTTTTGATCCAAAAACTTGTTTCAATAGTCTTAAAATTGCTTTCAAAACAGGCTATTGAAATCACCAATCGGTATATAAGCGAGCGCCGCTCGGAAATCCACTCAGTTCTAATTGAATAGCGATTGGAGCATGTTGTCGCTGTTGTGGTGAAGCTCTTCGTTTATCATGAAAGCGCGAATGAACGGTGTCACCAAGAGCATGTTTGTGCACCCTATGCCAGAAGGGAATCCATCAGGAGGAGAGTGATGCCACAAACGGTTCCCCGGGAAGACATCGCTACACACACATACATGCGCGGAATTCTTTCCGTTTGGATGCCATTCAGCATCGAGAAAGTTCCGGAAAGATCTAATCATTGCTGGAAAATAATCTGCGAGTTCCTTTGGGAATTTAAAAATACATTCATGTGAAAGAGTTTATTTGAATGTTTTCTATCCATGTAACAGCACTGTGACCAAATATGTTTCAATCAAGTGCTATTAACAGATGGTTATCGAGTTAGCATTAACCACTGGTGGGCTTCCAGTATCGAGGAAAATGTGGAAATATCTAATCGTTGCTGGAAAATAATCTGCCAGTTCCCTTGGAATTGAAAATTACATTCAAGCGAAAGAGTTTATTTTAATGTTTTCTATCCATAAAATATAATACATTTGGGTTTGTGATTTGTCAATCAAGTACAGTTAGCAGGAAAGGTTCTGAAGATCATTCTTCAGAACAAGGTTTTTCGCATCCTATATTGGATGCATAAAACCTTGTGCCTCCAACGTAACGCTCTCGTTTTCGAAGTCCCCCAAATATTCATATATTCATTCGTTCAGAATGGATTTAGATTCAACTTCAAACAAATGATCTCTAAATCAACGATAGTCCTACGTCACCCTTGCGGTTATACCATAGATATAACCCACTTCCTGTTTTTTTTTACATGGATAAAGACAAATGACATTCAAAATTTTAACATCTCTAATAACAATAACAAAGGCTGAGAGATAGAGACGCGAACGAATAGACGGCTCTTTGTTCCTCGGAATGATGTCTAAACAAAGCAACCATAATTATGATTTTCTTCTTCTGTTCACCTATTGTCAATTTATGGCGAACATATTTTATGATTCGCATTCCAATTATCGAATAGTTCAAACTAATATAGCATGATCACTTGGCCTTAAAGAGTAATACGGAAACGAAAGATACGTCATGTCAATTTTGCCTACACTAATTTCTAAAAATTACACAGCGAAGTCTTCAACATCTTTTTCGAATTTTCTCATTACAATTTCTCATTTAACATCGTAACTTCGTAACAGTAGATTCGACAAAACTCATTATCTGATTTGTCGGAATTTTTGCTTCCTAGTTCTGGTAAATGTTGTATTCGGGTAAATGTCGCATTTGGGCATTAGTTATATTCGGGTAAACGTTGCATTCGGATATTTGTTACATTCGGGTGAATGTCAATCGGGTCTGTGTTACATTTGGGTAAATGTGCTTCGGGTAAACGTGTTTCAGGTGAATGGGACATAACCAATTAAAGAATCGGTCCAGTAGATCAAAAGTTATGAATTTTTGTGGTGGAAAAAAGGGGTAGAAATTGATATTTCAAACAATCGGTTAATTTTGAAATAAACATAACTCAAGAACATAAAATAACGCTTCTCTGATTTTTGGATGTGTTGATATTGAGTTTGAGCTTGGGTAGACTGTACACATCGTAGTTGCTCTCCGTGATTGACCTGAACCAACTAAATTGCACAAAGAACACACAGAATGACGCTTGGGACTAGCAAATCATTCTTGTTGTGCAATTTTCGGTGATTCGAGCTTTAAATGGTCAATAACGACGCCGGCCACGTCCTTACAGTCACCAGGGGAAGGGAAGGAATGTTAGTATGATAATTGCCGCCCGAAGGCCAGAAGGGTCGCCTCTATAGCGTGGTTCCCTAGCGATTATCATGGGAGGGATAGTGGTTAGTGGGAAAGGTCGAGAATCAGGATTCACTGCGGTAAGTGTTGTGATTCTATAATCGCGAACTCTTAACCATTTGTCAGTAAGAAATGCCCAAAATCAAATATATGAACACGCTGGGATAGAAGAATATCAAAGATATCAGAGGGTGACCTTAGAAAGTAACTTGGAGAACCCCTTCACAATAAACGGACAAATGCTATATTTCTGAATTATCTGAATTATGAGTAATCACGCACAATCTTCTTTAGGCTCGGTATTTGAATAATTTTCTCTATTGAAAATGTTTCAAATTACAAAGTTCACTCGTTTCTAGCCTTGTAAAAAGCCAATCGATCTATGGAGAGTCGTGGAATTAAATCCACGACTGTTCTCGAGCACAGTTATTGAGATTATATAGAAGCCTACACTTCAACACTGAAACGGACCGACGATGATGCTGATGCTGATGCCTAATCAATCAGCGAATAAAAAAATACATTTCATAACTTTCAACATCAGGCGATGGAGGGTATCCTCGAGTATCTCAGAACAAATGATTTCCACGAAAATATATGATTTACGATGCATTGTATGCGATTTACAACAACATACGATTCATGATTGACGACCTACAGATTTACGTTTTATAAATTTTATATTTTGAAACTCAGGCATTAGATTAAAATTTTTGGAGTTTTGATATATTTTAGACATTGATTGATCATTTTTCACTTCCAAGCACTATCATCTTTCTCTTCCCGAAAGCCACCAGTTGATGATTTCTGTTGGAAATGAAATCATTTTCAGGATTCCTGTTGGAATCTCTGTGATGCAATGTAGTGTGTGTATGAAAAAATAAAAATAATAACTTATCTGACAATCCATCTATGCCAATGATTCCTTTGGTTGTGATACGTTCACCACGACACTCACACTTGCACACGTTAAAAAAGTGCAGAAACAAACACTTAACGTTCATTTATCTAAAAACGCCCTTGGCCTCTAGACCATGTAAAACATAAAAAACAAATGCAAGCAATAATTACAGAAACAAAATCAAATTTATTAGGAAGATGACTAGTTCATTGGCTTCAAAGTGAGATGTTGAATCTCAAAATCGACTCGGTAGTTCAAAAGTTATGAATTTTTGAAAAAAAGACATTTTTGGAAAAAAAGGGTGTTGGATACAAGTTATGAAAACTGTTATTACACTTCGATCAACCCCCCGATGTAACACAATTTTTGCGGCATGGGCCGCAAAAATCTATTCAATACATTTGATCAAACCCACCAATACAAGAAATTTGAAAATACTACACAAAGAAAGGAAAGGATAAGGGAAACAATATAGGGCTATTGAAAAAGTATTGAAACCTTTGAACAATAGAGATTAGAAGAAAGAACAGGGACAGTTGGAAAGTAGTTCAAAAAAGGAAACCCATCACCAAGAAAGAATATTGAAATTTAAACATTGAAGCTGTATATATATTATTATAAAATAAATTGTGAATTGTATACATTGTGAGACAGTAGTAAAAAATAAATTAATTTGTGGAAATTGTTTTTTAAAAAACAAATAAGGTGTTGCACAAAATTGAATTCCAAATCCGAGAGAAGCAGGCAAGGAAAGAACCACCCGGAGAGCAAGGGCCCATATTCCAAGTATACAAAGGGAAAAATAATATTTTGCGGAAAGCAACAAAACTACTACTTTTCACGAAAATCTGAGAACCACTATATCGGTTTGGCATAGAATGTCTGGATATGTGTATTAAACAGGTGGAAGGCGGAATTTCATTATTAAAAAAACATGGTTTGAATGATTTGAAGTATTTTATTTAATGTAAATATCTTGAATAGCTGCCTCACCAAAAAAATATATTCATTCGAACATCGTCATCGAACCGTCTTCGCACATTTTCGTAAAAATTCATTCGATTTTTTGAGTGCGTGTCTCATCGATGAAAACAAATGGTAATCGCAAGGTGACAAGCCTGGATACAGCACGGTAATTAACCCCAATTAAATAGTTCAACTGTTTCTCTGACCGGTCTTTGCGTGGTGTGACGGAGCATTGTCATAAAAAAAATTCTTTGTGTTGCCTTTTATTGAACTCTGGTCGTTTTTGGAGCAATGCACGGTTCAATTCGATCTATTGTTTTTAGGTATCACTCACTTTTAACAGTTTCACCGGGAGGTGTCCAGATTACATCTATCAGATCCCAAAAAACAACCAACATTGACTTTTTCCGACACGATTTGAACTTGTGATTGATGTGATCGAGATCAATATTTAATTTTTTGCGCTTCCTCGGGTTATATCTACATCGAGGCGAACCAGCCCAGGAGGCTGAAAGCCTCTTAAATAAAGAATAAAAAATAAATAAAAATACTTTTACATCCTCAGTCATGACTTTCTTTCGTACCTGACAAGCAAAATTTCGCAAATAATTTCCGATTGCTTGGCCTGTCAGTCAAATCATGTAGAACTCCTTTTTGTCCTTTAAAATGTTTTCCACAAGAAACAGTTGATTTGATGATACTCGATCGTTTTGCGAGTTGTTGTTGGGTTTTGCTATCATAACTTGCGATTTACCGAGAACCTGTTTGCCGTATACTTTCACTAACATTTGATGCAAATCGGTAGCAGAATTTTAATAGTTTAGAGCATAAAATCTATTATGTAGATTAGTAGTTTGTAATAACAAATAACACACAAAAAATGTGTAGCTACATGAAACTTCTGGAATTTCTTCTCACATTGCAAAACTTTCTGAGTGATAAGAAATTCAGATGAAGAGAAGATTGAAAATCGGTTACTAGAGTTTGTCGCCAATATGGACCAAGTCTTCTATGAGAGAGGCATTATGAAGATACCTTGGCAACAATGGCAACAAATTATACAACAACACGATGTACATTTGACCCAAATCGAACAATCGAGGCATCTAAAAAAAAAAGATTTGAATTTGGCGCGAAAAAAAAGGATTTTTTACCCAAACCTAATATTCGATTTTCACCTTTGCAATAGAATGATTCACTCGAAACATATTTTCATTTTGAGATCTACACAAAAAGCTTCCCTTAATCTGATTAATTACAAAAATTTCATTGATTCCATTGCTGAAGACTTTAATTCAAATCACCACCAAGCTTCATCCCTCGCAGTCAAAACTGAATACAAATTTGAATTCTCAAACGCACTCACATCCGGAAAAAGCTGCAAGGGCCAATACCTGGGTGGGCAAACGATGTGGCATTTCCCGCTTTGCATACGGACGATTGCACAACGAATCGTTATTAATTTCTGATTCGATATTAAATTTTGCACACAAAACGATAATTGATAAACCATGAAACGAAACGGATAAAATTTCATGCTTCATAATTCCATTATTACTTCGGAAGCAGTCACACACACACACACACACGCACACACACACACACACACACACACACACACGAAACGTCGACGGAATCAATGCGCACATATTTGGAAGGCTGCGAATTTTATTTTTATTTTTTGTGTCCCTCTGTTGGACTGATTTTTGATAATGGCTTGTGCTTTGTCTCCCGTACTCCCACATGCAGGGTTTGGGTTTTTTGTTAAAGCGATTAAGCTCATTTCGAGTTTTCGGAGGATCATCAGTAATTATTTGCGCGAGCGGTTTTCAATCAGCTGTATGAATTATTTATCGAATGTCATTTAATTCTTTACATTGTTTTCGATTTGTTTGCAGAATGATACCATGCGAGTGATATTCATGTACTCGATGGACAAGCCGGCGAAGGGTTCGACACTGCCCGGTGCACTACCAGCTCCGCTGGAGGCCTTCAAGGGATCCCGATCGCTGTTCCTCACGCAACGCACCAATAGGCATCCACTGCCGGATTCGGCCGATGTGAACATCCTGGAACTTCGCAACGAAGACGTCGAGCTGCCAGAAAGCGACGAAAGTCTGTACTGGTGCAAGATCTTCAAGCTGGATGATTTCCACCAGAAACACCACCTCGTACGGGTAAGTCATTGTGGGAGGAGTATTTTGTCGCATGAAGAAATTTTTTTTTTCTAGCCACTTGCTAAACATTTAAAATGCATTAAAAGTTTTTTACCCCACGGGCGACGGGCAGCTGCGCATTCAATCCTTGGTAGGTGGGATGATTCGGGTGCAGCGTGTTTCTGCAAGTGTCGAAATGTTTGCCTTCAAGCTTCTGTGCCCGGCTTCGGAATGAATGACCAAGGAAATGAGAACGAAAACGAGTGTGATAATATATTGACCACATTTCAGTTGAAGTCAAAGAAAAATAGCCAACTATTTCCGCAATTTTCGGTATAATATCCTGGTGGCGCTGGTGGTTTAGCATCAGTTGGAAGGAAAGATAAACCATGGTGCACAGAGTGATGGAAATGTGCTGTCCAATTTAGACATTTCCGCATTCGTTTTTCCGCTGTCTTCAGGAATCCCCCGGGGATATTTATTCCTGCTCGTTTTGGAGGTCAGTTCGGCTAATGTCAGTCCACATTATAGTATCTCAACAAAAAGTTGAATACTTAAGAAAACCGTGTCGTAGACAAAAAATACAATCGAAGCAAATAAACGATTTCGAATCACGATTTTTATTTATGAACGCTCCAATTGGATCCCCTCGGTAGAATTGCAGATTGGCGTTAAAGCCCATTTTTCACCGCTGATAATCTCAAATCAATTTAAAACATGAGAGCCTCGTTCTATCACACCGCATATCTCTGCTCGTCACGGTTATGTTCTACCCCACGGAGTGGAGGAAATGAAATTTTTACAACTTTCTTATCTTCCGTTTTACAGTTTTATTTCGCTCTTCTCCCTTCTTGCGGCTAGCATTTCAGTTTTAAACGCCACAAATCTATACCATTTTTCTTTCCTTCCCCCCAGAGATATTTCCTTCAATAGTCACTCCCCACCATTCGATAATTCCGCGGCAACCACACATCTCGAGCGCCATTTTTATCTTCGACACTTCCTTCTCTCTCTCTCTCTCTCTCTCTCGATATCCCCCTCCCACCATCAGCCTCGCAAACCATACATCTCGAATCGTTGGTTGGTAAGATTTGCACTAGAAAGTTAGAAAAAAAACGTCTCGTTCTCTCCTTCTCGAAGTGGAGCATCATATATCACCGTAATGATGGCGGAAATTGGAAGTATACACATCCATTCCGTCTCTGTCACTATCAAATTTATACACAATATAAATAAATTGTCTACTCACTCTTCACGACGCTGCGACGAGAAGCTGCTGCATCCTTTGGAAGATGCTGGGAGGAACGAGTGAGAACTACAAATGCCACAGCAAGATTAAGATTCAATTCCAAATGAGTACCACTGCTGGGGGGAGCTTGGGCCTGACAGTTCAGACGATGAAAGCTTGAATTAGCATCTTGGGAAGGAAGCAGCAACATCGACAGCGAGCTGAAAAAATTATGGCTCAATGAATATTATTAAATATTATTTACCCGATATGATGATTGTAGAAAGTGTATTTAGAGTTCTTATTGTTACTATTTTTTTTCAATCTGGTACGAACTTGTGATCGAAATATATACACCCAAACTAGCGTTGGCAGAAAACATCTTTGGCAGAAACGATGCCATTTCGTGTGCTGGAGGGTCAAATACTGTTTAAAAGTTTAAAAATGATTTGTATGTATGCGAGCTGTTTTCGTTTCTCATTTCATTTGGGATTGTGCCAAAAAAAGTTCATACAACGTCAATGGGGATCGAACCAAGGCCGGCTGGAATGCAAAGCTTTTTCACACGACCACGCTATCCTTACAGCTGTCAGTGCTGTCATACAAAAGCGTGATAATATTACACCTCATCATAAAATGAAGTTGGGAAGTGCTAAACGAGAATATATCTTTCTCTGTCTGGGCCGTGTATTTGGCAAACTATACGAAAAGCTTTCATATGCTTTCATTTAAATGTGTTTCCTGTTTCGCTCGCTCATATTGGCTCTAGCATATATATTAGGCTGTCAAAAAAGTCCTGCGGTATTGTTTTTGAATTTTCATTTGTTCATAAAATTAGTTACAACCATCTGTTTTAAGTCAAATATGCGCCGTTTTGTTCGATGACTTGTTCCCAACGAGATGCCAACTTCATAATACCCCTGTTATAGAAGCTCGCATCCTTATTGGCAAAAAACTCGGATAGCCAATTTTCACAGGCCTCTTTTGTGGCTAACTTCTGACTACCTAGCTCGTTCGCCATGGACAAAAACAGGTGGTGGTTACTTGGTGCAAGGTCCGGACTATACGGCGGATGCAAAAGAACCTCCCATCCGAGCTCCCGGAGCTTCTGGCGCATCACCAATGAAGTGTGTGGCATGGCGTTGTCTTGATGGAAGACAATGAGGCCTCTGTTTATCAAAGATGGTCTCTTCTTCATGAGTTCTACCTTCAAGCGGTCCAGTTGTCGGCAGTACAGGTCCGAATTGAGCGTTTGGCCATAGGAAGCAGCTCATAATAGATTATTCCTTGACAATCCCACCAAACACACAGCAGAACCTTCCTGGCCGTTAATGAGGGCTTGGCCACCGTCTGAGCCGCTTCAGCGGGCTTCTACCACGACCGTTAGCGCTTCACGTTGTCGTAAGTGACCCACTTTTCATCGCCAGTCACCATCCGCTTCAGAAACGGGTCGATTTTGTTGCGATTCAGCAGCGATTCACATGCGTCGATACGGTCAAATATGTTTTTTTGCGTCAACGTGTGTGGCACCCATACATCGAGCTTCTTTGTGAATCCAAGCTTCTTCAAATGGTTAATAACGGTTTGATGACTTATCCCCAGCTCTTGGCCGATGCTACAGCTGCTACTATGCCGGTCTTTCTCGGCTAATTCAGCGATTTTGTCGCAATTTTCGACGACAGGCCTTCCGGAGCGTGGCGCATCTTCGACGACCTCTACACCAGAACGAAAACGTTGAAACCATCGTTGTGCGGTGGAAATGGAAACTGTATCGGGTCCATAAACTGCACAAATTTTATTGGTAGCTTGAGATGCATTTTTGCCTTTGTCATAGTAGTACTGTAAAATATGCCGGATTTTCTCTTTTTTTTTTGCTCCATATTTGCGACACTATAACTCACGAACGACTTAACCAAATAAAACACTGTCAAGGACTTTATTATAGCGTATGACTCGATATAATGAATATAACTAGAACTACGCGCTTACAACGACACCTCGCGGAAATACCGCAGGACTTTTTTGACAGCCTAATATTATACAAATGATACACATGTATTGGGGAGTAGAACATTTTCTGTTATTTTTCAACTCATTTAATGTAATAAATCGGAATGCCATAACATGTGCTAAAAATTAACTTTGGGTGAAGATATAGTAGTGGAAGATCTGAATTAGTGGATTTAAATAATATTTCGGAAGAGAAAACTTAAAAGTTAATAATTTTTAATGTGTTATTATTAATTTTATCATAAAAATTCATATTAAACTTGATTGTTTCTATCAATTAAATCAAAGCTCTTTAACCGCTCTATAACTTGTTCTTTGACTTTCTTATTTTCGCTGCAATTTCGATATATACAATTCCTGGTGAAAATTCAAGCAAAATCTTCAAAAATCACGATTTTTACCCCACTGTACTCATAATAGTCACTTTAATTTCAATCTAACGTCGAAAGGTTACATTTTTGCTTGGAACGAGTCATATTTGAAATGTAAAAAAAAATTTTTTTTAAACTGTAATCTTGTCCGAAATTGTATATAATCGAATCATATATAATCCTGTCTTTTTATAATCGAGTCTGACCTGTACTAGAAAATATATTGTCAATCAAAAATTATTCCAGAGAGTGCTTATTCCATTGTATCCAGTGCTCTATTAAATTTGATCTGCTATAAATAAATATCAGCGCATCTCGAAAGTAATTCTAAAATAATTATTCCATTCCTCTACGTTAAACACTCGTGTACTGGTAATACCCATCTCACGCTGTAAGGCGTCGTGCACAAATTACGTAACGCGAGTAGGGGGGTGGAGGGGGGTCGAGCTTGCGTTACTTAATGTGACAAGGGGGGGAGGGGGGTAGCCGTGATCGTTACGTAACAAAATTCCACTTTTATTTTTAAATAAATTCACAGGCCCCTATATGCTTGAGCAGCTAGCTTTGATTCTGGGATAGAATGAGGTGTGTTTGCTGAGCCACGATGATAAAGCAAAACACATGCTTACACGTTGAACGGCTAACGTTTGAATAAAAAATAGAAATTTACATAAAAATATATTCGATTAATTTGTCCTGTCCATATCCCAAGGGCACATAAAGTTACTATACAACCATTCCATGCCAAACCGATGTAGCGATTCACAGATTTTCGTGAAAAGTAGTTTTGTTTCTTTTCGCAAAATATTAGACACATATTTTTTAATTTTTTCGTTGGGGTTACGTTTCGATTTTATCCGATTTTTTTATCTGAAAAATCATTTGTTTCCACATGGCATTTTTTGCATGGAATGGCTGTATAGTAACTTTATGTGCCCTTCTCCAGTCTAGCCTTTTCAAGCTTCCTACCTATTCTATTCATTACAACCATTACATTTTTGTGTGTATCTGAAATATATTATAATGAAAGTATTTGCATTGCCCAATGTGAACAAGCATCCCCTGGTAACTGAATAAATATCCATTGCACCTCAATAATGCAATGTATTTTAACTACAGTGTATATGTTTCCTGGCATTATGTGGATACCATCAACATCGTCTAATCAATAATTTCTATCCCAATCAATGATACTAAAGCTACAATTATGGTTCAAAATTGGACTAGGTTTATAAGTCCAATTTTTAAGCATAATTTTAGATTTCAATACAGATTTTATGAGAAAAGGCTAAGATAAAAAAAAGTCAGACCAAAATACAGATCTTGATTTTGTCATGGCTGCTAAACAAAAGCTTATTCCATTTGTTATGTATTGTATGTAATAATTTCCGTAAGAACATTTGATTCCGACCTGGGCAGATATCTATTTTTTTTACGTTGAACGAACGACTTTGACTTTGTGTAAAGATTAGCGTTACGTAACATAAGGGGGAGGGGGTTTGGCTTGCGTTACTTTTTGTTACAGAGGGGGGAGGGGGTCCAAAATCACATTTTTAGCGTTACGTAATTTGTGCACGACACCTAATACGTATTTACGGAAGCAATATTTAATAAAACACTTGCATGGATATTTTCGACAACCAATACAAGGTTGAACCTTTTGATTCGTTCATTCATCTGTACACGAAAGAACTATACGCATCAAGAGTATGTTTTTTTCAATTTAAAATAGTAAAAAATAATCTACCATTAGTAATCTTTACCATTGCTGTGAATGAACCGTCCAAGATACTACTATGTGAATATAACCAATTGGAACATATGTTTCCAATTGGATAGATTCATTTCATATGAATATATGTTTCCAAAGGAGAAAAGAGCATTGTCTTGCATATATTAATTATTTATAGATTTTTTTATGAAACTATATATTATTAGGGACTAAATAATCGCTGGATTGAGCGTATTGCTCTGGATAGGAAGTGTGTAAGTTAAGGATGTAAGGTCCTATAGTGTTATTTGGTAACATGTTAGAGGTTTGAGCTCTAGACTAGAACTGATCTATTACACATCGCATTTTCATATCCAGCAAGAAACTTTACTTATTTACCCGTTTCACCACATGCGGATTTTCTGTATCTCTATTAGTCGATTGTTAATCCTTTATTTACCGTGCTACTAATTATCATTCTGTTCAATGTCTACCCTGCTGGCCAAGCACATACTTCTATGGTTGTATACCTGGTGGTGGATCTGAATGTATATCAGAATGAATTTCTGAAAAATCAGTACTTAATGTTTATGGACATACAGAAAATACTTTTTTACTTTCACAGCTAAATTGAAAAGATTTACTAAAATATCTTTTTGTCTGTGAAAAAATCTGCAATCTGCAATCATTCTCTTCTATTCATGGTACGTGGTAGATGCCCTGCTTTGAACAAACATAATCTACCACCCCACTAAAGTAATCGTTTTTCAGGAGTACAATACTTGCAACAAAAGCCTACGAAAGAACTGCTACTGTATCTCTGGAATGTTCAATATTGAATTTCTCGACAAGATCCCACACTTGATATAATTAAAAGCGTAATCCGACAACGACGTCGAATGAGAGCCTAGCTTCAATATGCATCCGGAAATAATTCATGTTATTAAATCTTATAATTAATTCTACACCGTTTTCAATTAGCCAGAACACAACCAACATCTGATAAGATTTCCCTTGTCACAATTTCGTTCCGATAATCGCAGAGATAGAGAAAGAAAAAAAGTAGAAATACATTCATTCACCCTCTTTTAATTGTGACACGTGGTGACCCTCGGTGTCGCTTTAATACAACCCTCCCCACACGGGGCAACCTTCCTGTCGATTGAAAGCAATTGATATCCCAGCCGTCACTTTGTCCGACTCGATCTGGATGAAATTTGAGCCGTGCAATCGCATCCCGACAGAACAAAAAAATAAGCGGCAAGGGGGAGCGCCTCTGTTACTCGAGATTGAATTCTGTAGATGGCGGCTTCTTTCACCACTCCATCTTTGCCTTCCCTTCCCCTACGGGAGCAGGGATTATTACATCCTTAACCTAAATATTTGCTCATCGGCGGAGATGAAAAACAATAAGCAATGAAACAGTGTGTCCCCTTCAGGGGGGGGGCTGATTTCGGTTACAAGGACGCGTGTCGTCGACGATAAATACTTGCATTCCAGGAATGGCATTCAAATAAGCCATGTAGAACAAAATCGGTGCCCACCTTCCGCTCCAAGCAAGGTACAAGTATTTATATTGTGCTCCGTTTTCCGATGGGGTCTGCTGCTAATCAAGATTACTTCCGGCTTGCTGGTCAGGAAACTCAACGCAACGTATCGATTGGTTCGATTGAAAAATCTTGTTACACACGGAAGCTTTCCAAGACGCGTCTATGTTTGGGATGGGTCGGCGCGGCTTGAGGGGATGGCAGAAAGTATGAACAGATCAAGTCGCTCCGTAACAAGAGGGAAATTGCCCGCAGCAAAATTCACTCTATTAGATCCGAAGTTTGTCTAATGAAGGTTCTCCCCTTCGCATGTGCCACACTTACATTCCCTAACAGGGTGTTGTATATCGTTTTCGACCGAACTCCGACAACCGTACGGTTTCTGCGTTGAACCATTTAGTTCGCTCTACCGGCCAAGTTCCTCACACATGCTGCCCTGAGTCCTGGAAGTCCTGGTACTGTGAAGGGATCCAAGCTGTGGCGTTGCCCACCACCCGGCTACAGGCTATCAGACTGTGCGAATATATATGTATGAATGAGAGGGTTTGCTTGCAATGCTAATGGTATTTGTCGACAGGATATTAAATTTTCAATTTTAGGTTTTCGTTTGCAGCAGTCTTGAATGGATGTTGGATGACTGTGTGTAGATCTGTGTATGCTTGTTTACAGCAATTCGATTCAACGCTGGAAGCGATTTAACCAAGCGCAGTGCGAATACTTGCCGTGCACAATGTTACACGAAGGATGGTATGAAGTGCGAGCGTCCCCTAGATGCACGTGCCAGGTAAACTACCAAGAAAAATATTCATCGTACCACAATATAGAAAAGAACAACCTCAATTGTACCTCAGAGAGCTGTGATTAATTAAAATTATACCTGTACTCACCTCCAATTGTAATATAGAAAAATTGCTTGTAGCCATACCTAGACTAAAAAAACTGTCAATGTTGCAAAAGGGATGTTTAAAAATAATTACAAGCTACAGAGTTTTCATCGTGCCATGGATTTAAGCACTTTTTTGTGGAATACTGTTCTTTATTGAAACTTTATTTAGACTAGGAAAATAGCATTTTGAATAATAATCCGTCACAATCTCATTATATTTACAGAACACAGCTCACGATATCCCGTGCTCCCTTGGCCGAGTGGTTAGTGTCATAACTAACATGCCGGGTGTTCGGGTTCGATTCCCGTTATGGTCGGGGGAATTTTTCGTCAAAGAAATTTCCTCCGACTTGCACTATGATCACGCGTATTCTAGAGCTTGCCACTCAGAATGCATTCAAGGCGTGTTATTTGGCATAGAAATCTCAACTAAGTACTAATAAAAATGACGCAAGTAATACTACGTTGAGACGGCGAAGTTCCTCTAGGAACGTTAGTGCCATTGAAGAAGAAGAAGCTCACGATATGACAAAAAATGAATACAGAATCGAGCGTAAGACAGCAATGCATTTTGCGATTTGTGATATATTGATTTCGAAATATCTAAAACATCATCTAATGCCATCTAACTAAAAACTAAGACATGTGGTAAACAAACCGCTTTCACACATTCGTGATTTTATTTTGGCGTCACTTTTGGTGGTGTTTTTCAACCAAATAATCGACATTTGCGGGAAGTGTTGATTTCCGTCTCCGCCTCATTCGAAGGAAACGACTGCCGAAACACATAGATAGCTTCGAAAAGGTGTGCGGAGATGCTACTCCAAGTGAAACATCGTTCCAGGGTTGATGGCATTCCTTCAAAGACGGGTATTTCAATGTTGACGACTGAAAACCTGATGAGAATTCCTACCAAAATCAAGAAGAGTTTAGAGCATTAGATGTTACCCGCCAAGGCATTTATTTGCGATTTCATGCATTGGGAATAAATCAAAGCAAGGAGCGTGAGTTCCTAATGATAGAAGGCGAGGAATTGTGTGCCTCGTTTTTTCGCTTGTGGACAACTGCTCATGTGGTAAAAAGGAAGTTTTTTGACGTAGGACTACGTCTTACATTAAGGGTACCAAATCTGAAAACAGGTCACGTTTTTATGAAATAAAGTTAATGTTAATAACTGTTTTTGTTGCAAACGGATTTTAACGATTTGCATACCAATCGAATCGGAAATTTTCTAAGATTTGTTTGATATGCTATACATTACAATCCCATAGTCTGTATATGATTTAAATGGATAACAATTGGAAGCATTCCCATTTTCCCATACATTTGTTCTGTCCATTTGTGTGCTTTCCCGAACAGAGATGTCAATAACGAGCAACTTATGCAGCCGCTAGAATAGAAACTGTCGGAGACGAATGAATCGTCGGGTTTAAAGTCTTCGTAAACGAAGGAAAAAAAGAAGAAGAAGAATAAAAACAACGAAGGGGAATAGCGAAAAGAGAATATTTGCGAAGTAAGTAAGCTATCGCTAGCGTATAAGTATTGCATATCCTCTGAGGAAAATTCTCAGAATCTTCCTGTACTCGAAACAACAAAGATCGTTCATTCTGCTCGTTTTGAGTTTTGTTTCCCCTCGAGCTGTGAACGCTAGCGAATCTCTCACTCGAAGTTTACCGCTGCAACTGTGTGCATATGTTAGACGCGTGTTTGATGCTTGTTGAATGGCAATGCACGGAAGATGACCGCACAAAAAATCGCATAAAAAATCGTGCAAAACTTCACCAGTAGCTTCAAAAAATTGTGTTCGGTACACATTTTGAATAAAAACTTTTTTTGTGCGGTAGATAGGCACCGCATAAAAAAAGTTTCCCCCAAGAAAATAATTCAAATTCACGCCGTTCACCGTTCAATTTCCTTTTGTTTCCCTGCTTTGCGATGGTACAGTTTGCCTTTTCGGTTGCGCGTGGCATTTGTGCTTTTGGTTGCATGTCGAAACGTGTTGCTGCTAGAAATCATGTCATGCAAAAACTTAGAAAAACTTAGAGCATTTGATGGGAGGAGGGAAATGATTTCAGAGGTGGATAATTGAGACGCAAATATGCTTTTTTCGCACTGAAGTGCATATAAACCATCGAAAAAATAAATAAATGGACGATAACTTCGTCAAATATGCTCTTTTTCATCAAACACCGCACAAAAAAATCGCACAAAAAAAACCGCCCAAGAACAGAAAACCGCACATAAACAGGTTTTACTGTACTCAGTGCATTGCTATAAAGAAACAAATTGCGACATATGACTAATTAGTGTATTGTTCTCGCAAAGGCAAGAAACAATCGTTACTTCACGAAATGATTCTACAAAACCACGCAAGTCATTAAACCTTTTCAGGGTCCCTGAAACTTTTTACTTTTTTTGACGTAGAACTACGTCTTTCATTAATGGTGCCAAATCAGAAAACAGGTCACGTTTTTATGAAATAAAGTTAATATTAATAACTATTTTTGCCGCGAACGGATTTTGGCGACTTACATACTAAACGAATCGCCTGGTTTGTAAATGGTTAAAATTCATGAAAACTTTAAGCGTTTCCATTTTCCCATACATTTGTTCTGTCCATTTGTGTGCTTTCCCGAACAGAGCTGTCAATAACGAGCAACTTATCGACGACCAACGGAGGGGAAATCGTAGGATTTAAAGTCTCCGTGAACAAAGGAAAAGTAGAAGAATGAAGTGGAATACTTGCCTAGAGTATAAACAGTGGATCTCACTGAGGCAAACTTTCATTCGGCATCGGACTGTTGAGCAATCCAGTTCACTTTGCTTTCGCTGCGCTTCGATCTAAGATTGGACCCCACCAGTGGTAATCCAACTTGGATATCGTCGTTTGGTTTTTCTGTTCGTTTTTCGCGTTATTCGTATCGTGTGTTTTTCTTTCCGCGTCATAAATTGGACGCTTCGCATAGTGTGTGATGATCAAGAAGAAGAGGAAGCTTGGATAAGGGCTTCGTTGGTGCCTTTGAGAATGCATCAATGCATTAAACTAACGTTATAGCGAAGCAGAAGTTAAGGTGCCTCATCTCATCTTCTACCATTCCGGCGCCAGTCATTTCAGTTCATGAACTATCCTACCCCGGTTACAATAGACTCACTTTACTTGCCTCAATTGCAACCGGCACGAGGATGCCATCGCAGGAGCTACGGAAGAGTTAGATCTTGTAGTGTTAAGCATTTTCATCTGCTACCTGCCGCCTCAACATTCACAAGTATCGGAAAATTCCTAAGCCCTAGCCATGTGCCAATTTTTAGGAGGTCTCTTCAACGCAACACCTCTAACCTCCATACTGAGAAGCAGATTTACCCTTGGCAGAAGAGCAGCTTGGTGGTGGACCCTCGAGGTGAAAGTTGTCATAAAATCGAGGAGAATAACCTTACAGATGGCCAACAAAACGAGAGAAGTGAAGACTATCACACTGTTCGAAATGAATTCAGCGAAAAAATACATAGAGTAAATGCTAACAGCTGGCGGGAATTCATCGGTGGTATAAAGTCTGCTTCATTTAATATTGGAACACAAACAATTGCGTGTAGTTCAGTCATTTATTAACGAATTCATAATTTGTTTTTCATACAAATGTAGCATTTTCTTTACTCTTTCATAAAAAAAAATTAAAAAAATTATTCATTGCTGTTTCGAAGAAATTCTCGTACTTTTCCCGTAATATGGCACATTAGGCGGCGCACACCCTTTTCGTCCACCGTTTTGGCGATTTGATTCCACCAGTTCTTCATTTGAGTCATGTTCCTAAAAAGTTTTCCCTTTGCCTTAAGCCTCCGCTTCGTGATTGCCCAGTATTTCTCTATCAGCCGGAACTGGGGGCAGTTTGGGGGGTTGAGGTCCTTCGGTATTACGCTGACCCCGTTCGTTGCGTACCATTCCATAACCGTTTTGCTGTAATGGTAGCTTGCGAGGTCCGGCCAAAACATTACTGGACGGTCGTGGGCACGAATAAACGGCAGAATCCGTTTCTGTAGGCACTCTTTTTTGTAGACTTCTGATGTCATTGTCTTGTCAGTGAGAAAGACTTTGGTTTTCTGTCCACAACTGCATATCCCCTGCCAAATCATGTACTTGCGGGCGAATTTATCCGCAAACACGAACTTAAATTTTGCAGGTACATCCCCCCGAGCCGTCGCCAAATAAAATTTTTGACCTGGGATTTGCCCAAAGTCCGCCTTCACGTAGGTCTCATCGTCCATCAGAAAAAATTTGTCCTCGTCCAATGAGCAAAAGAATTTGTTCCAATATTAAATGAAGCAGACTTTATCCAAAGGTAACACTTTAACCGAGTACGGATGGTGAATGAGAAATACCAAGGAATCACCCTGTCTACAGTAAACGATACTGTTTCCGATCTATTCGTTTTCGCGAACGCTCAATATCGGTACTGGAGACTACCCTATAGACTTCACAGAACGTAAGCAAGTCGTGGCAGAAGCGATACAATGATACAAAATCATTGATCATGATCCCAACCCGCATTACAACCTCTGCGAATATAATTTGGTACTTATTGTCGCAAAGGGCAAATCAGTGGAACCAAACTCCTCGCGAAATAAACTCTAGTCGACAATACGAAACTACCATAAATCTTTAACAGTATCTGGACTGAGAATGATTACCCTCAAGAATAGACCCACAGCATGGTCGTGCCAATTTCATATGCAGGCGACACCGGTCACTCATCTGAGACTACTGATCGATATCACTAACCTGTTGCACCTTCAAGGTCATGGGGAGAATTATGAATCTACACCCAGCATCTTTTCGGAAAATTAATGGACTTCCAGCAACACACGTTCCGGCTAGATTACGAGACCAACACGGTCTCACCAACAGAACAACAAGATCAAAAAGACTTCCTTCCCGTCGAAAAAAAGGCTCCTCCGTGGAACGATTGACCTGGAGCTTCCACCGATCCTAAGAATCCACTGGTGCGAAACCAGGAAGTTGCACCGAACACAATTAAGAACAGACACGATGGTCTAGGACAAATACAAAGCTGATTCGAATCGCACAGTCCTCCTAAAAACTGTCGAGGAGCTACTACGGGTCAAGTACTCAACTGACTTAGCCACTGTAGTCACCACGCTAGGATCGAAGCAGTCGAGGTAACCTTGGAAACAACAAACGGTTAGAGATGCTCGACCAGACACCACCTCCAGGCGGATTCCGAGCTGCTCCGGTGCCCCCGGGATCGATCAACTTTTTGAGCCTGGTCGATTGGTCGTATTTAATGTACCAAAAGGGTTCCGGCGGATGACCTAAGAACATGGACTACCGTTACACTCAGAACCAAAACAAAACCAAAAATAACCACAAACTTAATAAAGATATACATTTTCCTTCAGAGTTCCATTTTTCTTGACATAGAAATTCTTGGAGGAAAAGAACACAACAAAACAGACAGCTCAAATCGGCCAATCTGTTGTCGCCAGGAAGATCATCCATTGTGAATGAAATTTGTAACATCGTTGTTGTTGCTGGTATAAATCGTATGGTTGTTATTCTGCTTCTTTTTTGGGTTCCTTTGGTTGGGGGAGAGGATAAACTACTTCACGGTTCGAAATATATTGAATGCTCCTCGCAACTAGACATCCGCTTTTATATTTTAGGTTGGGGAGAAAATTATTTTGAATGTCGATAAAATCACGAACTAATCGAATTTGACCGGCATACTAGTAGCCGTAGCATTGTCCAGGAGCTAAAGATCGGCCATAAAACAGTTTTAAACCATTTGTACAAAACTGGATTCAAAAGAAGTTGAATGTTTGGATGTCACATCAATAAATTCAAATACCTGGTTGATCGAATTCCCATCTGGGAAGTTTTGAATGCCGAGCGGAATGAAATAGATCCTATTCTTAAACGGATTGTAACTGGGGATTGGAAATGGGTCATTTACTATGTATTTGGTGAGACTTTAAAGGAATAATTTATTGCTCTTCTGTTAACAACTCCATCAGGACAACAAGGCCAAACATGTCTGTAGTGATTCTTCAGACACTCCAGTAGCTTGGAAGGGAAGTTTTAATGCATCCACCATATAGTCCGTAGCTGTGGCACCAAGCGATTACCACATTTTACTTGGATTGCTAAACTTCCTGAGTGATAAAAAGTTGGGATCGAGAGAATATTGTAAAAATCAATTACTACAGTTTTTCGCCAATAAGCACTAAGATTTGTATGAGAGAGGCATTATGAAACTTTCTTTGAAATAGCAACAAGTTATACAACAAAACGGTGGATATTTGAGCCAAATCGGACAACCCGAAATATATTAAATAAAATTTGAATTTTTTACATGAAAATAATGGATTAATTTCTTTTTTCCCAAACTAACATTTCTGGCTGGCCAAGGTATTTTTAGGAGCTTAAGTGATATGCATAAATGTATGCGAAATTTAATCGATTTGGTAAAAAAGCGGCCGCGGCTTGCTTTATTGTCAGTGATGATGATGTTTTGAATCATAGAGACTCGGAAAGGCAAAACTAGAGGCAAATTAATTCTCTGAGAAGCCTTTAGCATCAAACAAAAACAACAACTTAAACTAACCTCTCGGTCTTCAGAAACATGTGATATGTGTGAGTTACACCAGCAGAAAATCTATCACATACGCATATTTCATTTCCCAAGCCCGTATTCTTATCGAACACCTCGGAGAACAGAGATTGTTTGTACCGACCAATCAGAACGCTGAATTTTCGTTTAAATAATGATTGACATCTTTTAATTGTTCGATATAGAGTTTCATAATATAAATTTTGTTTCAGTTATAACTTGATCGCATAAAGTAGGACATTTCTCGACATAGAAAAAACGTACAAAAAAGGGAAGAATGTCTTTTAGTAGGATTTTTAATGAACTTAAAGGAAAAAATACATGAAAATTGTTTGTCAGCTGTACGAATGAATTTTCGAACTTTTGGTGTAATACCACCCATCATTTTCTGCACATAGTCACTGTATTTGCTGTCTTGTCCCACCATTTTTCCACTTGAGCTGTTTTTTTATGGTTCTTCCACCTTTCTTCAGTTTGCCTTTGGGAGAAAAATCCGGACAAGGAGGACAACGCCACGGTGCCCGCTCATGTAGTTCGTGTTAGAGAAAAACAGAAAAACAAGAGTACCCGCAGCTTGCATCCAGCGTCAATTACGATTTCTTAAAACTTTGAGCAGGGAAGAGTGCGATAGCGCTCCTCTTGCTACTGCTACTTGCTACTTTCAACACAGGAATTAGCCTTTCGGGAACATATTGGAAGTACAGATTAATAAAGTCTTGATACTATCGCTTACTGTTCATTCATTTTTCGATGCATTTAAAAAATGACACTTGAAAAGCTAAAGCTTTTATAAAAATACCCAAACTCAATCGTATTTTGGCATATTTTGCTCCGCACTCAAACGGTCAATGCCGTGGTTAGTGTCACACCTTATCATGCCGGGAGTTCGGGTTCGATTCCCGTTCTGGCCGGGGAATTTTTTGTCAAAGATTGTTTTTCCGATTTGCACTGTGGTCACGCATATTCCAGAGCTTGCCACTCCAGAATACATTCAAGGCGTCTTATTTTGCATATAAACCTCCACTAAATACTATTAATGAAAATGACGCAAGTAATGCCAACGTTTAGAATTCAAAAGTACCCTCGGGTACGTTAAAACCATCCAAGAAAAAACAATGTTGCTTGATTTAGTTGTCAGTTTTAGGAAAACAAGGCAAAGCAAAGCAGTTTTTGAGCTATTGAATAAAGTTTTTAGGTCAATAAGCAACAAATCAAACCATTTTCCTTTCGAATGAAGTCTTTATCATACGACTTCGTTCTGTCGAAAAAAAGGTATAAACGCAGAAACCCTTGTACATTCAACGGAACGCTCTTGTTTTCGAAACTTTAAACATACACTCTAGTACAGAAATGAAAGATGTGATTAGAATGCGTTGCGTCAGAATGAGTCCATTCCGAAAAACGATATGTTTACGACGGGTTTCCTTCGGAAGACCCCTCCATTGTTTATCTTTTGACATATTGACCTGTTTTGGAGCTCAACCTGGTGCATTGGTACACGTGAACGCATTTGATTCAACTAAAAAAATAGAGAACGCAGTGATTTCGGAAGAAATTCCCTTGTGTATCCTAAAATTGGTGGCTCGTGATGTGTTAAACGGTGAATTGCACTGGGCTATCGCTACGAATTACAGTATCAGCGAGACAGCGGTAGAGTAGAACGGTAAAACGGATACGAGAACGGACCCCAAGATCATGGGCGAAGTCAAGAAGAACCAGAAGGTAACTGTCCGCGAAATCTAGTAAACCCTTCAGCTACCAGTCTAGACACAGGGGCAGAATAGCGAAGTTGCCCGAAAGTGTCCACTTATCAGCAAGACAAACGAAGTCAAACGGCTTGAGTTTGCTAAGGTGCATGCTGATAAGCCCCTAGAGTTTTGGAAAACGGTTTTCTAGACGGACGAATCAAATTTCGGGCTTTTAGATCATGTGAGAAACTTCAGAAACGCCATATGCAAGCCACGGTGAAGTATGAATGACGAAATGTGATGGTCTGGGAGTGATTTCCATGGAGTGAAGTGGGAAGCCTTACGAAAATCGACGGTATAATGCAGGATGATTCCAATATCAACAACCTGCGAGAATATCTGAAAGTTTTGCTTATCCCGATGGGCATTGAAGATTTTATTTCAGTAGGACAATGACCAGAAGCATACTGCTGAGAAAATCAAGTCTTCCTTTCGGTCCTGTCGGATCAAACCGCAGGAATTTCCTCCATAGAGTCCAACAGAAACCAAACCAGGGATTTCTGAAATTCTTCATCGAAAAAATTGTAAGCAGTTGTATCTAGGACACGACCGCATATTTTCGCCGTAGAACTACGCAATAACATTATGCAATCCACTTATTTACCACTTCTAATATTATTTTAGAATGCATCGAAATTGTTTGATAGATTATGTTCTTCGTTACAAATAAATTTGATGAACGTCCTTTTACGTTTGATATTATGCATAGGACTACCAAAATATGTGAACGGAAGAATTATCAAACGATCATTGTATTTTACATTTTCCTCTGAAATTATTACACATCTCATGTTTACGTAGTTCTCGAACCGCGAAAGTTCATTCACCTCTAGTATCTGAAATTATGATTTTCCAAGGCTTCTCAGTTTAAAAGTACGTTTTAGGGAAACATATTTCGGTCTGCACAACGACAAGCGTGTACAAAAGTACTCAACACCAAAAAAATACCCCTGACTTGCATGTATTTGCGAAGTGGATTCCCCCAGGCACATTGATTTTGAAGTCCGTGTTAGGGAAACGCAGCTTGGTGGGAATAAAAACACCCCCGATTTGCATGTATATTTCCACAGGTGCATCGATTTTGAAGTCTGTGTTTGGGGAAACCGTAAATCGGGCCAATCAAGCAGTTAGGGCGTTTAGAAAACGCTTGACATTTTACAGTGATTCAATTGTTCATCTCATGAAAAATAACATTCTATTAATTGTGATAGATGCGTAGAAATATTTTCTATCAATTGATGCAAACATCTTTCCGTTCTGTTAAGAAATGTTCGAGTTATAAGCATTCGAAATACGGGTAGGGTTAGCACACAAATCGGCAGATCGAATGAATAGGAAAAAGGAAGTTCCTCCAGTTTTCATGAATTTAAACCGTTTAGAGATTAGCGAATTTTAACGTATAGCATATCAAACAAATCATAGAGAATTTCCGATCCGATTGGTATACAAATCATGAGAATTCGTTCACAGTGGAAATAGTTATTAACGTTAACTTTATTTCATAAAAACGTGACCTGTTTTCTGATTTAGACCCTTCCTGAAAGACGTAGTTCTACGTCAAAAATCGGACAATTTCAGAAACACTTGGTATCACGTTATTGTGAGGTTCCTTCTCTAATAGAATAAACATCTTCATCGTCCAGGCAGAACTCTCGCGGTTTATTTTGTCTTAGCAAAAGCATCCATGAATATGCTCATTAATGCATACCAGCCTTAATCAACTGAACGTAACTGTCTTCGATAACAACTCTATGCCTATCGGCTGTTGAACGTGTGCGAGTGTGTGTATGTGTGCACCCAAACCGGCGAATTGCTCTCTCTCTCTCTCTCTCTCTCTCTCTCTCTTTCACTTTCCGCTGACAATCCAAACGCAATGCGAAACTGATAAAATATCCAACCGAAGGCGATGATTTGGGTATAAATACTTGTGTCTCTAATCTATTACAAAAATGTGATTCCTTCGACTGCCTGCAAAACCAATACTATCTTCAGCAGAACGACCCCCGGAAGTCACCCGTTCGCTTCCCGGACCTGTGGCTGTGTTCGGGGGAATGTAAATATTTCCGACTTCTTCGAATTTAATTAGAAAATTTCTGTAATCCTTTCTTTCCTGCTTACTTTCGGCTGCCTAAACTGATACACACAGCCGGATTCCGGAGATGCATCCGAGCAGGAGGAAGTTTTTGCGAGCTGAGGTTTTTTGGTGTGAGAGCATTTCGGGTGCTGCGGCGGTGGCATGGTGGCACGGGGAATCTTGTTAGCTCCGAGTTTTTGAAGTTTGTTCTATGTTCCTGCTTGATAATCTTTGACAGGAGTGGTGATGCTGTACAAAGGAACTTCCACAAAAGGAGTACAGTGAAAGTCGGTACGAATCGGTTCCCCGGCCCTAGAATATCTCGAGCGGAAGTCTTTGCTGCATCGGTTAGGATGCTCTCCATCAAAGTTTATTCAGAGATACGGCGTGAGATAACCCACACGAAAAGGACCGTTGAACGAAGGCCGGATAGAGATCTGCCATTGCCTCCGGAGGAGGAAGATTGATCGTCTCGCACTGGGTTCCCGCTCTTGGATGGGTTCACTTTGTAATCGTGGGTGTGAGTGTGTGCGTCGATTTTCATCGGCTGCTCGGGTTCGAAACGAAGCGATGATGGAGAAATGAAAATAGGCGAAAGAGATAAGGCAAGGAGTAGTTTATTGAAATCGTAAATAGCTATCAGTTCATCTGTGCCATTCGAAAAAAGGTTCCATCTCGAACGTCACCATCATCATCATCGTCGTCGTCGTCCTCATTCTCATCGATGCCGCCATTCAGGGACCAATTTGCATAAATGGGAATGTGCACAACGAACGAACACGGCGGATCAGATTTGAAAAATAGCGAGCGAGTGATGGCGGCATGTGTGGACGGCGTTCGCCCATTCAGCTTCCAATGATGACAATATTGATGATGGAACGACGCATGAAAACAAACGAGTCATCTCCCCCCTTCTTTTCGCTTTCGTCCTGATGGATGCCGGGGTACGAGAAGTGAAAGTTTTTCGGTGGATTTCTAAATCAATTCCGTGCCATTTATTTGAAATGGGAACGTGACAAAATCCGCTGGGAAGTCTAGCAAATATGGGAAGAGAGAGAGAGAGTGAGTAAAGGAACTCATCCACACCGAGATGTGTTGACGTTAACAACTTATTTGAG
Organism: Toxorhynchites rutilus septentrionalis; assembly: GCF_029784135.1. Taxonomy (NCBI): domain Eukaryota; kingdom Metazoa; phylum Arthropoda; class Insecta; order Diptera; family Culicidae; genus Toxorhynchites; species Toxorhynchites rutilus. Next base: position 46,497,518 of record NC_073745.1, read on the forward strand.
CCCGGGTAGTCATCCGAAATGGGACCGTTACGTGAGATTATTGATTATTGGTGGATTAAGTGCGTATGCAGGAAAGATCAGCATCCGATGATGATGTAGCAGATGTGTTTAGCAAACGATGCATCAGCTGTTCCATAATGTGTTCAAAATGCCACACCACCTTGAACGTCATATTTTCATAACTTTTTTTCTTCTTTCATTCCAGTACGAACCCGTGTTCGATTCGTCCACAAGCGTCCTCTACCTGAACCACATGATCTTGTACGAATGCCAGGGTCTATCGAAAGAGCTCGAAATGCTGTCCCGACAACGTGGCCAGCCGTGCTTCCGGTTGCAGCCAATGCACTGCAACACAGTCGTCGCCAATTGGGCACGTGGATCGGATGTAAGTCCCGTTCTAAAATTGTGACAGGAAAATTGTATTCTCTACCCCCCAATGCCACCCATCCAATTCCGCTTCTTTTCATTGGCGAAAAGCTGACAAAACTTACACGTGACACTGTGCTTTTCAGTTTTCCAGCTGCTAATTACCTCGCATTATTTTCGAAGGATTTTTCCTGTCACTGGAAACGAAATTTAAAAATATTATATAAAACGAACTCATGGTTGAGCTGCTTTGCAGCGGGGCGGAACGCGAATTTATACCGTTCATTCACGCAATTTATTCATCGCCGGTGACGATGAAGAATTCCACTTTCGGAAAAAGATACGCCCCACCGGCGGCGGTGGCGGCAGCACCGAGCATTGGGAGTGGCACACTTGAAAGCAGCCCCCGGTTGACTTATTACATCCCGGCCTCCGGAGAGTGGGTCCCTGCAGGATCCCGAGGTACCTATGCCGCGAGATAGAGAGAGAGCGCGCGCACACTGTTGACTTTCCACCGTGAACCGTGAAATTGGTTTAATTAAAAAATCTTGTTGAGCGAATTTAATTTGTAATGTGTGATGAAATGTTGGCGTGTGTATTGCGAAAGTGCAGCGCCATCGACGAGGGCAAACTGCAGCGGCAATGTTTGCCTTTGCTCATATTTGCCATGGCAATGGTGTTGGAGATTGCAAAATGGCATTATGGGAGCCAATTTGTGCTAATTTTTTTGCGGTGTGTATGTGGGGTAAGCTGTTGGACAATCGTCAAAGGCCCGTGAAGTGAGGAATCTGTGAAATGAAAAATTCAATTATGCTGCTGATGAAGTCATTATTTCTATTGAGCTCCGCGCTATTTGGTTGGGGCTGTGATTTAGCTTTGATTTATAAAAAAAAATTGGTTGAAATCCATGAATATATCTAGTGTGTAAATATGCAACCGTTCCATGCCAAACCGATATATAGGGTAACTTCGATATAACGTACATTTCACTTTCAAAATTGTTCGTTGTATCGAAGCATAATAAAGAACTCAGAAACGTAGCTTATATTACTTTATTGTGTTGCTGTTTGGGTAAGGTTAATGATAAAATTCAACTAGAAGACGAAGCCAGCCTTTTTCATGATGTTTCCCTTCGTACTGTTGATTAAGGCAAGATTCATTTAGAATCCGGAATCACAAAATCAGTTGTTTTTTTTTTTGGATTGGTTGAAGATACAACACGTGTTTAAGTATCAATTACAGATAATTTATTTTTCTTTCAGAAAAAAATATTCAAAAAATTATTGTTTTACACTTTAAAATGTGTACGTTATATCGAAGGTAGTTTATAACGAGGGTAAGTTATATCGAAGTTCCCCTGTAGTGGTTCACAGATTTTCGTCCAAAGTGGTAATTTTGTAATTTATCGTAAAACATTAGACCCGTATGTTTTTATTTATTTATTGGGGTGCCCATTTCCATTAGGGGGTGGTCCGAAAAATATTTTTTTCCACTTTTTTCCAAAAATGCCTTTTTTCATAACTTTTGAACCACTGAACCAAATTAGATGACCAATTGAGGCCATTAAGCTAGCCTTTTATTAACAAATATTGATCTTTTAAAAAAAAATGGATCGTAGTAATTTTTTATTGGTTTCATGGCTTTGGACTAGAGCGAGCTATATTTTTTGATATTTTTTCATGAAAGCTGTGGATTTTTTACATAACATATCTCGATTTCAGAAATGCTATTTTTTTCATTTTTAAGATATGATTTTTCAAAGTTAACGGGTGGTTCGAAAAATATTTTTTCCTCTTTTACCCAAAAATGCCTTTTTGTAAAAATTCATAACATCTGAACTATTGAACCGATTTAGATGATCGATAAGCTAACCTTCTCTGAGAAAATATCACACTTGTGGTCAAGTCTAGTCACATAGGAATATTGATCGAAGACTCAAAACATGTTTAATTTGCAAAATAATAACTCAAAAACGAAAAATAACGCCTTTCTGATTTTCGGATATACAGGTCGGACTCGATTATCCGGAGTATTGGTTTTTTTTTCACTTCGGATAATCAAATCCTCCGGATAATCGAGTCATTAAAACAAACCGAATTTTCTCTCGGTAAACGTAATATAATTATGATTTGCACTTATTTATAAAACGGTTTTATCTAGGTCGACACGTTTGTATGTTTGTGAGTTTGTAACTTTGTAACTTTGTCTGTAGCGCTGTACCACATTAATAGAAATTTAACCCCCTTCCTGTAGACCGATTGATCTGAATTTTGGAACACATCTTTATCTCTGGTGTCATTATGGAACTGCGTATTCCATGATCTTGAAAATCCAAGATGGCGGCCGCTACCAAATGTCGGATTATGTAGATATTTTCTCAAAATCCCATCAATACAGGGTAACTTCGATATAACGTACATTTTACTTTCGTAATTGTACGTTGTATCGAAGAATAATAAAGAACTCAGAAACATAGCTTATATTACCTTATTGTGTTGCTGTTTGAGTAAGGTTAATGAATAAATTCAACTAGAGGACCAACGTTTCTCATGATTCCTCATGTTTTCCCTTCGTACTGTTGATTAAAATTTGATTCATTTAGAATCCAAATTCACAAAACAGTTGTATTTCGGGATTGGTTAAAGGTAAAAAACAAGCTTTAGTATCAAAATAAAGATAATTTATTGTTTTTCCGGAAATAATATATTCAAAAAATTATTCCTTTGGACTTTAAAAATGTGTTCGTTATATCGAGACATGTTATATCGAAGTTACCCTGTGTGGGTTTTCCCAAAATCCAATCAATATGGGTATCGAATGAAAGGGCTTGACTAGTAGAACACAGTTATTTATGAAAAATGCAAATCCAAAATGGCCTCCACGACAAGATGGCGCCATATATATTTCCACAACCCCATCAATATGGGTATCAAATGAAAGGGCTTTACTAGTAGGATACAGTTATTTATGAAAAATGTAACTCCAAGATGGCGGCCGCTACAAAATAGCGGATTACACATTTTCTCAGAACTTCATCAATATGTGTATCGAATTAAAAGGATTGACTAGTAGAATACAGTTATTTATGGAAAATGCAAATCCAAAATGGCTGCCACCACAAAATGGCGCCATATATATTCTTTCATCAAAATCTCATCAATATGAGTATCAAAAGAAAGTTCTCGACTAGTAGAACATAGCAGATCATGAAAATTCAATTCCAAGATGTATGTATGTATGTATGTTTGTATGGTTGTCCCACATTAATAGAAAATTTACCCCGTTCCTGTTGACTGATTGATCTGAAATTTGGAAGACACCTTTAATTCTACTGTCATTATAAAACTGCGTATTCCATGATCTTGAAAAATTCAATTTGGCCGTCGCTAAAAAATGGCTGAATGACTTGACTTGGAGAACACGAAACATGATAAGCAACATAAATTCAAAAAGGTCGCCGCCACTAAATGGTCGACTATGTATTTTTTGCCATCCCCTCAATATCGGTATCAAATGAAATGATTTGACTAATAGAATGAAGTACATCATGAAAATATTCCGAAGAAGAATAGGTAAGAGATAAACGTTGGATTTCTTATTTTCAGTAAATTATCTGTATCATTGGTATAATTCTCCATTTTCATTCAAACCAAAAACATAAAAAAAAAATTTTTTTTTTGATTTTTTATTACTTACCTAACTTTTTTTTCCGAATATTTTGATGATATACTGTATTCTATCAATCACATCATTTCATTTGATACCAATATTGATGGGACTGCAAAAAATACATGATCGACCATTTTGTGACAGCGAGCTTTTCGAATTCATAGTTGTTCATAATGTAGTGTATTCTCCAAGTCATGCCATTCAGCTAGAGCGTTGAATTAAAGGGATGTTCCAAATTTCAGATCAATTAGTCAACAGGAACGAGATCAATTTTCTGTCAATGTGGGATAACTTTACAAACACTCAAAAATATGTACCAAAAGGGCAAGCTGAATGAAATCATTAAAAAGTAGTTGTTTAATTGAGAACTGCGATCATCTTGAATTGGATTTTTCATGATTTACTGTGTTCTACTAGTCAAGCCCTTTCATTTGATACCCATATTGATGGGGTTGTGAAAAAAATATATATGGCGCCATTTTGTAGTGATCGCCATCTTGGATCTGCATTTTTCATAAATAACTGTATTATACTAGTCAAGCCCTTTCATTTGATACCCATATGAGCTATTCAATATGGAATTATTATATAAATTGATAAATTAAATTTTTTTCCGAAAAGCAAAAATAAAATACTCAGGATAATCGAGTCTAAAATTTCGCATAATCGAATCCTGGATAATCGAGTCCGACCTGTATTATGTAAAAAAAACCTCAGCTTTCCAGAAAAAATATAAAAAAATATAGCGCCCTATATCTTTAACCGAGAAAAGAATGAAAAACTAACTAAATCAATAATTACAAAAACGAAAATCCAATTTTTTTTTCAAAGAATACTAACTCATAAGCTTCAATTTGAAATGTCAATCATCTGAATCGATCCTGTAGTTCAAAAGTTAAGAATTACGAAATAAAATCCATAGTTGGTTCAGTGGTTCAATAGTTATGAATTTTTGGAAAAACTAATTTTTGGAAAAAGAGGAATAAGTTGATCCATTGGACCACTCTAAAATGGAAATGGTCACCCTAACGAAAAAAAATAAAAAAAAGAGTCTAATGTTTTTCTATAAAGAACAAAACTACCACTTTTCACGAAAATCTGAGAACCACTATATCGGTTTGGCATTGAATGGCTGTATGTTAATATATTATGTAAATTTCGAAATGCATTCGGTATAAAAATTAAACGAATTATTAAATTAGAAGTAATTCCTGTCGCTAGCCAAGCTAGCCATTTCTAGCTCATTGGTTTTAATTTGATATATCGATCATCTGAATCGGTCCAGTAGTTCAAAAGTTATGAATTATTGAAAAAGGTCATTTTTGGAAAAAGAAAAAAGGGCAAAAATTGATTTTTCGGACCACCATAAAATGGAAATGGCCACCCTGATGAAAAAATAAAAAAATACGGGTCTAATATTTCAAGATGAGTAATAAATCTACCAATTTTCATGAAAATCTGACAATCACTGTATCGGTTTGGCATGGAATTCAGTTTTGTGCTTGACCCATTCCCACTCCCATTCATTGTAAATAAGAGATTATTTCGAAAATATTGAAATTCGAATGGAAAAAAAAAAATTTGATGTTCAAAATCAGTAATGGCTCATCTGGCAAGACTTTAAAGAATAATTCTATTCAATATTTACAATTTTAGTAGTTCTGTATAATACTGGGCATGAGATTTTTTCTGAGATGTTATTTGATGGCTATTTACACATCAAACTTTGATGAATTATTAAATAATAACTATTTGTACTACACTTAAGTATTATGCATTGGAAGTTGTGAAAATATGTCTCTTATCTTATTCACAGCTTTCAAAATTATTCGAAATATTTGTAAAGATATTACTAATAGTAACTTTCTCCATTTTTGGCCCAATTTCATCCCCATAATCCTTTTTACCCCCATCGACGGTATTCTAAGGACTGGAAAAACGTACATTTATTATTAGAGTATGGATATCGGAATCCACCGCCCGTCCAACAACTCGAAATATGCATCAAAGGGTCAGTAATTTGATTATGTAGCAACTCGAGGAACTCTGAATATATAGAAGATTTTGGCTGGGAGAGTCCAAGGCCTGCTGAACGAAAATAGATCTCAAAGAACAGCATGACAAGATCCGAAAGGGTTCTGAGAGTGAAACAATTCTTGTAAAAATCGATTTAAAGATCCTCAGTTAAGAAACTTCGGACTTACTTAATTTAAAAAAATATTTTTTCTTTCGGAGTGAAGCTCCGTCTTTTATTTACTGGTTGAAATATAACTTCAGAATGCCTTTACAATTGTTATCCCTGTCTTTTATATTCACTTGAGATGGTTTACAATAATTTTATCTTATCTTAATTCAGCATATTTAGCGGGAACGATCCGGGTGGTCTGATGTGTTGTTGATGTTATCCGGGCCGTCTGGGAATGTTTATGTTTATCGACCGCTGGTCGATATTGTGATGACTCGTATTTTGTTTATCTCGAGTGTCGTATGTTGAGCTGGCTGGTGTTGCGTTAACTCTTCCCCTCTTAAGTATCTTTGTCCTCAAAGTTGGATTGTTCGAAATGGTGATGGCATATTGATAAATGATTGTATTTCTGTTTTGCGTTGTTCTGATAATTCTGTTGTTGTTAACTCTGGATTTGTGATGATGGTTTCATCTTTTCTGTTGACTGGAGTTTGGATTTCCTCAAGGGTGATATTTTCTCTGTTGATATCTGGAACCTTGAATTCGGCTTTGATGATTGGTTTTCTTGAATTATATAGGAATATTCCGATAATGGCGATAATAGATATGAATGTTACTCCTCCTAAAGATCCAAATAAGTTAAGCTTCCAGGTAAGTGAATTATTTTGAAGACTTATTGTTTCTAATTGTTCTCTGTTTTTTTAATGTTAGATGTTGGAGATATTCGGCAGGTGGTGCATCAAGAGTGTCAATTTCAGTGGCTAATAAGCCTGTTGTAGTATGATATGGTCGTCCAGGTATGACGGTTTCAAAATTTGAGAAGAATTCTCCATTGATTTGTAGGCTGCATTCTTCAAACTGGATTAAGAATGAACCGTTAAGTTGTTGGTTTGTATTGCTGCAATTTGATGAAATTGTCACGATTGCATTATTGATGAGAATGGAGGCGTCGTTTATTCGTTTGATTAATCCTTTTGAATATACTTTTTCAAAGGTGCAATTAGAATGTTGTCCGCGTATGAGGCGGTTTATGCAATCATTGCCTGGGGTTAATGTTTGAGTTTCACATAAGAAGTAGTTTCCTTGGTCTTCACATGGTTGGCTTGATTCATATTCATATGTGGTATTTCGCATAAGATAATTGTGTTGTAATGCGATTCGTTTATTATTGCTTATGATAGAATCAATGTACTCATATTCATAAATATTTTTGGAAAATTGAGGAATTTTCAGAATGTATGCAATATGTGTTGTGTTTAACATCACCTGTGCTGTTGATTGTGATAGGAGTTCTTCGAATGATGTAACATATACATCGTGATTTCCCAAAAAGGTTGCGATTGTGTTAAAGTCGCGCATGGATAAAAGTTTGCTGCTTGGTATGCCATGTTTTGCCATCAAGATTGCTTCTTCAAGTGTTTCTATTTGGTCTTGAAGTGAATCTAAATTTGATAACACGTTGTTTTGTGTAATGAGGGAGTTAATCGTTGCGTTGATGATGCGTAGGTCCTCTGCATCCGGATTGCCTGCTACCCATTTCCAAATGGTGCCTAATGTGTCCCATCTCTTTTGTCTTTTTACAAATGGTTTAAGTTTGAGGAATGTTTCATACAATTTATTATTTTTGATTTGTATAAGTTCGTACAACGGATTGTTTGATGGTTCTAGTTGTATTTCTTTATTTACATGAGATATTGTGTCGCCTATTTGGAATAAATCAATTGGATGTACAATGCGTATATATCCTATTTTTGTTCTAGCTTTTCCAAGAGGTATAATTGCAAGTGGGTTGTTTGTTAGATCGTGTATTTGGATTCCTGCCAGTGTCTGAGATACGCAGAGGGCGAGTCTGTAAGAAATGTTTTTATTCGTTTATATTTTTTCGTATTATGTGAATTTTTCTGTTATTCGAATCTATGATATATGTATCGTGGTTTTCTTTGATTTTTACAATATTGTATCTGCTTTTGCGTTTATTGTGAGAATTAGTTTTTTCATATGCATAAGAATTTGGTTCATAATGTTGATAAGTTTTTGGGATTATTTTGTCTTCTTTGTTTTTGAAAAGTTTAATTATTTTGTCATTGTTTTTATCTCTTATTCTGGCTATTTCGTTAAATGATAAATTTTCTCTACTCTCACCTATGTAAATATTTTTGGGTGTGTTTTTTATAAAAGAATGTATTGTGTTATTGTATCTATGGGCTGCTTGTTGGATTAAACAATGTATTGTCATATCGGGGTTTAAAGCTTTTATGCATCTGGCAATTTCTCTAATGGTTGAATGGCATCTTTCGATTTGACCATTGGTTTCTGACCTGTTTACTGGTGTTTTAAAGATTTGAACGCCTAGATTTAATATTTGTTGTTCCATAACATTGGAAACGAATGAGCTTTCGTTATCAATGACTAATTGAGCTGGTAAATCCCAATCGAATAATAACTGTAATAATACATCTTTTATATCTGTAATGGATTTTGATTTGATGGGTCGAATCTTCAGATATTTAGAAAATTTGTCTATTGATGATATAAAGAGAAAATTGGAGTTGTATATAAATATGTCAATGTGAATAATTTCTCCAGGATAGTTTGGTATTGGTGTTTTTACAGGTATGAATTGTTGTGGGTTTCTTTCATATTTTTCTGTTTTACATATTTCGCAATTTCTTACAACTCTTTGTATTAATTTGTGCATTCCTGGAAAGAAGTATTTTTTTATGATTTGTTGAGAATTTTCTTTAGCATTTCTATGAGCAAAATTGTGTATGTTTTTAATTTCTTCTAATTGTTGTTCTTCATTATTCAAATCTTCTACTTGTATTTGTGAGAATCTTGCTCTGACAATTTTAGAATTGAATTGTTCTGTATATATTTCTTGTATCTGACCCATTGTAGATTCATTTGTTAAAATTCCATTTATAACTCCTGGATTTAAATATTGTTTAAGTGTATCTTTTAAGAATTGTGAAGTGAAATTTGGTTCGACAAATATGTGTCGACTGAATTTTTCGAAAGGAACGTTGTGTTCATGCGATGAAGTTTGTCCGATTTGAAAAATTAATTGATTCCGAAAAACAATGATTGGTGCTTCTGTAGATGGAATGTATGAAGTGTCATCGTTTTCTCCTGAATGAATGGTTGGGGTTAGTGAGTTAATTTGAATGCGTGATAACGCGTCTGCTACTACGTTGGATTTTCCAGGTTTGTAATGCATTTCGTAATCATGCTCTTCTAAAAATGATTTCCAACGTTTTAGTTTGGCGTTGTTGTTTTTTGGTGATAGTGTAAATGTTAGTGGTAAATGGTCAGTGTAGATTTTTAGTTTTGCTCCGTATATGAAGTTTCTAAGAGTTTGTAAAGCCCATACAACTGCTAGCATCTCCTTCTCGTTTGTCGCATAGCTTTCTTCTGTTCTCGAAAGAGTTCTGGAAATGAAGGTGATAGGTCTTTCTCCGTTGGAAAATTGCTGAGAAAGAACAGCTCCTAAGGCTTTATCTGATGCATCTGTGGTGAGTATAAAGGGTTTTTCGAAATCGGGATACGCTAAGACGTCGTTTGAAGATAAAATATTTTTTAGAGTTTGGAAAGCAGCTCGTGCTTCTGTGTCTAATTTGATTGAAAATGCTTTTGATTGATTTTTTGGAATTTGGCGATGGCCATCTTCCCCTCTTAGAAATTTTGTCAAAGGTTTTGCAGTTGCTGCATAATCTTTGATAAAACGTTGGTAGTAACCTGATAGTCCAAGAAATGCTCTTAATTCTTTCAAATTGGTTGGTTCTGGGTATTTTTCAATGCTTTCAACCTTTTTTGGATTTGGGTTTAAGCCGTTTTCTGAAACAATAAATCCTAAAAATTCTACTTCATTTTTCAAGAATTCCGATTTATCCGGTTGAATTTTGAAATTTGTTTCTCTTAATGTTTTCAGTACAGTTTTCAAATTATTCAAATGTTCATTTAGTGTTTTTCCAAAAATAATTATGTCATCGATGTAAACATGACATATTTTGCCAATGTGTTCTTGAAGAATATCATCCATTACTCTTTGAAAGATGGATGGTGCGTTTTTTAAACCAAACGGCATTCGAACGAATTCGTATTTACCGTTGTTTATAGAAAAAGCTGTTTTTTCTATGTCAGATTTTGACATAGGTATTTGATGAAATCCTGACGCAAGGTCAAGTGTGGTGAAATATTTGTTATTTCCAAGGTTTGCTAAAACTGCAGATGTATCCGGGATAGGATATCTATCACTTATAGTTTTTGCATTTAGTTTACGATAATCAATTACTAATCTGTATTTTTTTTCATTGCTCGCATCGAGGTTTTTTGGTACTATCCAAACAGGTGCGTTGTACGGAGAACGCGAAGGCTTTATTATACCATCATGAAGAAGTTTATTAATTTGTTTTGAGACTTCAGCTTTCAAAGTTTGGGGATAAGGATATGATTTACAATATACAGGATTGTCATCAGTCGTTCTTATTTTTGCTTCTACTCTGGTGGTAAATGGTAATTTTTGGTCTGGTGGCTGAAAAAGATCCTGAAATGAGGTTAATATTGCTGCAAGTTTATGTTTTTCTTCTGTGTTTAGATGTTCGTTCCTGATGTGAATTTTATTGATTTGCTGAAAATTATGTTGTAAAAGTGGAATAATATTATTGTTCGGCATAATATTTTTTTCTCCAGAGACATCGATGATTGCTTTAAGTTCTTTCAGAGTATCATGACCTACAACTGCGTCAAATGTTTTTAATTCATACATGTGGTAAAATTTTATTATTTTGTCGGAGTATGGTTTAAAGAATTTTCCTTGAGAGTATTTGCTGATGGTTATGTTCCCTCCTATTGAAGAAACTGAAAAGGGTTTTGCTACATTGTGTGATATTTTTGTGAATCTGGGATGTATGAAATTTTTATTGGAACCTATATCTACTAAAACTTTTAATGCTTTTTTTCGCTACCATAATATAGAAAGTACGGTAACGAAGATTTCATCCTAAAAAATTAAATTCTGCGTTTTCAAATTCTTCGTTTTCTTCATTGTCGTCTTGAGTAGTTAATTGCTTCATGTATCTTTCAAAGTATGGATCTAGTTGTATTTGTTTATAATAGTTCTCTTCTGATTCTTCAATGTGTTCTTTTATGGGTTCCTCTTGTTCTTCTTTAATTTGAGATTCTTGTGGGTTATTTGTGGAAATATTAAACATTCGTTGGCGTTTGGGGGGTCTGTTCTGATTTGAATTCTGTGGCCTGTTTCCATAATTTATCATTCTGCTTCTAATAGATTGATCTACTTCCATTGGTTCTGGTGGTGGTTGTTGGAAAGGATTCCTGGGAGGTAATGGTGGTTTTTGGAAGGAATTTTGTGGGAATGCTTGATTAAATCTCTGATTGTTATATCCAAATGGTGGTGGTCTTTGATTATTATATGCAAATTGTGGTGGTGGCCTGTATGGAAAAGGTTTTCTTTGGATTGGTTGTGGGATAATTCTTGGCGGAATTCTAGGTGGTATTGGAATTAAATTTCTTGGTGCTGATGGGAGTTCTGGAAGTTTTGGTCTTGTTAACATTTTCCTACATTCAATGTTTTGAAAAGAAATGCAGTAGCCGTAAGCTGCGGCTAATGATGTTGGTTCGTAGTTTCTGATAAATTTATAAATGTCTCCGTCCAATCCTCTTATGAAAGCATCTATGGCTTTTTTATTATATGTTTCAATCAATGCTCGTGAAGCTTCGGGGTGTACAAATCTTTCATCAGTATTAATTTGATTAGCAATTAGTGAAAGAAGTCTATTTACTTCGTCATAATAAATTTCGATTTTCCACGTTGTTGGACACTCATTAATTGATAATCTAGTGTCTCTAAATCTCTCTTTTCACCATAGTAGGTAATAAGAGTTTTTTTAATTGAAGGCCAATTTATACCAATATTTGAAGCTACCAAAGCATCATTGGCTTCACTTCTAATTTTGCGTCTCATAGTTTTGCAGACCATGTGAAATTTGTTCTGCTGTTCAACGGAATTTCTTTCGTTTGTTTGGTATAGTTTAACCAAACTATGAACATCGTTGAGCCAGCTGTTTAATTCGCTAGGCTCTCCGGTGAAAATTGGTAAATCTTTCACGAGATCCGGAATTTTTTCAAATGATTCAGGATTAACTCCTGAGCCATCTGGTTTTGTGAAATACAATGGGGGATCACTATAATCAGGATGAATTTTTGGGGAGGCAGCGGCTTCTAAAGCGGCAAGCCTGTTGAGAATTTGGTCGACAGCGTTTTGTTCCATGTTGTTCAACCTTAGTTGATTAAATGCTTCTAATAGATTATCCAGTTTTCAGAAATATAGAAAATGTCAAAAATAAATGTTTGAGAAAAATTTATTTAATATTGTTCAAAGATAAATGTTTATTTTGTCCTGAAAAAATTGTATTCAGTATAGAATATTAGGAATAAATGTTGATAAAAAGATTGTTTCGCAAAAAAAAATTTTAAAATATTTTTGGAATAAAAATATAACCTGAAAAAAATTGTATTATATTAAATTATATAGTATTTATTTATTATTTCAAATATAATTTTCAAAAAATATTTTATAAATTACGTTTACTTCCTCTGAAATCAATTGTGTATTATTTTTTTTTTTTTTGTTATAGTTGGTTAATTACCTTATTTTTTCTGAAATCAATTATATATTATTATATTTAATTCACATTTATTTGTTTTATATATAGGATTAATTATTTATTTATTTGATTCACTTGTTTATATAAAATCACTTTTTTTAAAATTTGTATTTCACTTTATTTTAGTCACTTTGTGATATTCTTGTTTTATTTTTGTGTACTTACATGAAAATCATTCTAACTTCCGACTTCTTCCAGTGGAAGTGCGAGTTTTCGAAACCTCTTTCGGTGAAAGTCCTCGTCTTTGATTTTCGGAACCGGAACCTCTGACGGTCGGTATCCTCCTCGGGTCGAGACCAGGCGGTGTCCAAAATCTTTCCGGTGTGGCGGCTGGTTCCCTTTTGCTGATTGCTACTTGTTGAGCCTTTCCACACGGCTGCTCAATGGCGGTCGGAGTTTCGGATTTTTTCGGATAGTTTTAGTTCGCGTCACTCTTCCGTGGCGAATCTTACTATCACTCACTACACTCGCGCTGGTCCCTATTCGGGCGCCAGTATATAATATAACTTCAGAATGCCTTTACAATTGTTATCCCTGTCTTTTATATTCACTTGAGATGGTTTACAATAGTTTTATCTTATCTTAATTCAGCATATTTAGCGGGAACGATCCGGGTGGTCTGATGTGTTGTTGATGTTATCCGGGCCGTCTGGGAATGTTTATGTTTATCGACCGCTGGTCGATATTGTGATGACTCGTATTTTGTTTATCTCGAGTGTCGTATGTTGAGCTGGCTGGTGTTGCGTTAACTCCTCAAATGACTTATCCGTTCACATTCTACCAATCCTGGTGTGCTCTTTTGTTTTTTATTGTTGAAAAATGATGCCTACTCCAGAAAGTTAAAAATAAAGAGATTGGATTGAACGGAGGTATAATAAAAAATAAAATAAAAAAAAGTACCAGAAGCGTTAGTACCTGATAGTTAGTACTGACTACTAGAACTGTATCATTTAACATTGGCGGACAAAAACTAAGTTAAGGACCTAACAGCTGAACAAACGCCCATCCCCTTGAGTAATTTAAAATAAGCCAACCTGAACAACACATCAGCCGCAAACAAATCTCGTATCCACGCTAACGATGCAAATGACTTACAGAAGTGAAAAAAGCTCTTATTATCGAATCATTAGCATGTTGCAGAGGACGTCGCATGTGCATGAGCGTTCTCCACGTTCTCCACGTTCTCCTTTGGACGAGATGATGAAAGCATAATACCCACCGATTAAAAGCACGGCAATTTTCAAATCCGTGCACACGAGGTGCACATACACACCTGTAGGGGAACTGATGGTAAGACGAATTATTGGGGCTGAGTTGTGGTTTGATTAGTTAACCGTGTTTCAGATTTATGATGACGAGTACCCATGATAATCAATATATATGAGTCACCCTATAGAAGACTTGTCCAACGAGAACAAAAACTGAAAGTCGAATATGATTCTGTGTGCGATTATATATGATGTAATTTTTGCGATTTATATGTTAACTATTCTAAGTGGTTTAACTTTGAAATCTGAGTTGGATTGGTTATATTCCTGTCGCCTGCAAAAAAAAGTTCAACTTATTAACGTGTTTAACTACCAGCACAAAACATTGAAAAACAATATTTTGCGAAACATTTAAAAAATCGGAAAATTTGTGTGCATTCGTATATTGAAATGCGAGAAACTGCATTTAAGTTTGGAGGAATACAAATTTCCAAAGATACAATTAATTTCTTTCTTAGCCTGTCCGTTTTATCCCCAGTTCTCCTACACATACAAACTGCATGATGGAAATCAATTTGCGGCACTGTCAACCGCACATTATGGCAAACGAAACGGAAGCAAATCTTGGCTCTTTGTGCTCTTCTGCTGCGTGAGATGGTTTCGCCTAATACACCTCAGATTGGCTGTTAGTCTCCTGACATCCCCATTTCGGATTAATTGAATCATGTAAATTGAAGTTGTATTTGAAGTTGTTTGAATCATACTGAGAATTTTAGATCAACGACTCGCGGTTTGAATGAATTGATAAAAGAACACCAACAAACACTATAATCGCCGATGAAGGACGAATGTATACCATTCACAACCACCAGTTTACCGATGAATTCGAATCAAAACCAATTCCGGTTCGATTAGTGGCAGCTACCAAATTAAATTCATCAGTCGAAAATCACGCAAACCAGATGCATTGGGATCTACACAGCTGGAATTATTTTTTTTTACCACCACCCTTATCCGACCCCGATTTCATCATCCTTTCGTTCAATTCGTTTTCTTCTGCTGCTGAATTTTTCGGTTTCATTCGGTGAAATTGTCATCAGCGAACGATGTCACCGATTACGACAACACAATGTTGCTCTGAGCAAGATGACGAAATTTACTTTACCGGAGTGGAAGATTGTTTTCAGTGGAAATGAAATGGATTTCTAAAATTATAAAATCGTGAGATTTGGTGCTAGATCATATAAACTCGTAAACTATATGAATTCCACTTGCAGAAATTAAGCAAATTCAGACTGTACTTTCTGCTGGCAATTATTTACATTGAAACTCAAATCTTTTCTGTTCATGTACACTCTTCGACATTGCTTCTATTTCTATTTTTCATCGTTTTCATCACATCATATGCACTATGATATTCTGTTATTTTTCTACTCGATTTCGGGCTCACTCTTTGTGATTTTCGCCCGAACAAAAAGCTTTTTGTTTATTTAAATCATTCGCTTGGTAAACGGGAAAAATGAGTGCTAGCGTAACCTTCACAGAGGCGCAATTTATGATGAACACTGTTGAAAAAATTTGCAAAACACTCCAATTTTTCGAATCACCTTATGAATAAATGACATGTAACGAGTTGTGAATCCATTCGCTTGTATGGAAAGGGTCGATTTTGGCTTTTTTTCATGTTCACGCCATGTTAATTTTTTTTGCGTGTCGTCGTTTTACCGACAGTCTGGCGACGGATACGATCAGCTAATGTTCTATGCATGATATGCATGCAGAATGGCGACGCCTCCGACGTCGCGACGGAATTAGTGCTTTCATCAAATGTAGCCATCAATTATGGGCGGTTGAAATTCATTGGCATATTCATCGCAGGGGCACAATTGTTACGGAAGAAGAAAAACACGTGTAATATGCTTGGAAGGTGCAGAAGTGTTTTGTTTCTATTATACTCCAAACCGACATACACACATGTCTGCAGAAGAATTGCATTTATTTTATGAAAAAAAAAATTAGAATAGACTCGTTATGATATGTCTTCTAAATTTGTATTGTTAAATTGTTATTTCGGAGCCGAAACAAGAGGATTACGTATGAAACACAAAATCTTGGAAATGCTCGCCTTGGCTCTTTTACACCCTTTCTCTCTCTCTCTCTCTCTCTCTCTCTCTCTCTCTCGAAATTTTGAATTACTTTTTTGCAAAAATAGGGCCCAATATCAGTAGTGGTGGCTTCAATATTCACTTTCAGATTTGAAATAAATTCAGGATGGCTGGCGTACATCTTACTCTAGAAATCTAATGGTGTTGAATCGCTGGATCTACATACAAGTTGTTCTAATCTCCAGAATGTGAAATTTTGCGGCTAGGAAATTTCGGCGCAATAAATCAATCCTGTTGTCTTTCTGTTGGGAATAAAAGTGTTTATACGTATTATCACATTAGTCACAAAAAATGGTCTATGATGTCACGGTAGCGGTCTCCATTGACTGCATTGCGACAGCTGCGACATTCTCCGTCGATCGTCCGATCGATCGTCCGTTGATTTCTGGTGTCACTTGACGATCTTAATACCAAAGTTAGTAAGGAAGGATAGCAGTGTGTCAAAGTGGGCGTCAAAAAGGAACGTCAAACAGTTTTAAAGGTATTTGGCGCAAGGGCCAGAAAAAGACTGTGCTCACTTCGAGTGTACACAAAAAACTATTTATTTCAAAGTCCATCTACGCGCTATATACCGTTCTGAATCATATTTCGGACGCTTAAGGCATATGATGCAGAAAACAGATCTAAGCTTTATGCACAGGTATTATTTGGTTGATATTTTCAATAAATTAGTACAATATGATTTTAAGCTTTCTACTTTGGTACCTGTTTGATTGAAAACATAGAAAAATCATCGAATAAAATACTTTTCAAATGAAGCGAATAAGAATCAAATTTCGGACAGATTGAATTCAAATTTCGGACACTTTATTTCGTATTTTTTTGGATGAAAATTACATTTCACTTGATTATATTTTATAATCAACTGCGAAACACTTACCAAACAATCACAGAAAACTGCCAACGATAATGAGAAGTGATGAAACACGGGAGAAATTAAAATATTTATGAACGGGTAAGTTCTACGTACTTACGCTAAGTAAACGTCAAACACGAACGATAATGAGTAGTGTTGTCAGATTGTTGCCGATTATGTTATAGTTCAAATGTAGTTCTCATATGAAATGTTGGTGAAACCAAAGGGATTACTCTAAAGAAGCAATTGGGATATTAATGTTATAGTTATACCATCAGTGCATTAAGTATTTCAAGATATTAGAACAAAGTGTCCGAACTATGATGTTGTCCGAAATATGATTCAGAACGGTATACAGTGACGGTCAATGCTGCTTGACCGGTCAAACCAGGGAGAACAATCCTGTATATAAATTGGGTGCAGGCGAAAGAAAGGATCATTTGTTTTAATTATTGGCACCGATCGAGTGCGTGAGATGATGATGACTCGTTCGCACGGTCGATGATTGCTTGTCGCACCGCTGCACAGACGGTAAAAAATCTTTTCTCGTCTTACCTTACATTTTAGAGTTTGGGTGTCTTCAGGAAAGTTGTTCAGAATGTTGATTCGGACAATTTGTCGGTTTCATTTAAACTCTTACTAAGTTACAGTAAAAATAAAAAAAAACTAACTTTCTATACTCACGAGAAAGTTGAGTTATGTCTTCAGCAACATTGTATTAATATAAATTTCATGAAACTCTACTGAAGATATAATATCTATCTATCAGTCCTTCAGAGATATAACTGTTTTACTGGGGAGACTACCTCAAAACTAATTTTTTAACTTAAGTTATGCCTAAATCACATTATAAAAACTCAACATGTTCCACAAAGTTTTAGATAACATAAACATACATAACTTTGCTGAAGACACTATTAGTGTTAAATGATACCATTGAGATGTACAGTGGTTTCAAAGCAAAACGTTTGTGCATCAACACTCAACGTCATTTTGTTCGTCAGGGTTTGGAGTATTCGGCAAACTGCTTTTAGAATTCGGGAACTCTCGGGAATATCACTTATTATACCAATTTTTACAGCGCAATTCACTCAATTTTACTCTTTTTTCTTCATACTTTATCTACTATTGATGTTTATTTGCATCATATTAATTTATAAATCAATTTCTGATTCTATCTCACTACCTCAAATTTGAGTTATTTTGCAGTTGGTGATAGCAATTGGCCATTTTTCAATTTTCGTTTTCGAATTTTGAAGGTTTAGAATGAGTTATTACGCCTTTACTTGATATGTGTGATATGTGTTGATATGTTTTTTTCTGAATTTTAGAAGTGATCCGCGGTATAAAAATATATATACAGGCAAACCTTTTTTGTGCGGGAGATAGGGACCGCATTAAAAAAATCGCATAAAAAAAATCGTGCAAAACTTTACCAGTAGCTTTAAAAAATCGTGTTCGGTACACATTTTGAAAAAAACTTTTTTTTTTGTGCGGTAGATAGGGACCGCATAAAAAAAGTTTCCCCAAAGATAATAACTCAAATCAACGCAGTTCACCGTTCAATTTCCTTTTGTTTCCCTGCTTTGCGACGGGACAGTTTACCTTTTCGGTTGCGCGTGGCTGTTCTGTGCTTTTAGTTGCATGTCGAAACGTGTTGCTGTTAGAAATCATGTCATGCAAACACTTAGAAAAACTTAGAGCATTTGATGGAAGGAAGGAAATGATTTCAGAAGTGGATAATTGAGACGCAAATATGCTTTTTTCGCACTGAATATATGCATGCAACCACCGAAAAAAATTAAATGGACGATAACTTCGTCAAATATGTTTCTTTTCATTCACCACACAAAAAAAAAACGCACAAAAAAAAATCGCACAAAACAAAATTCGCACAAAAAAACCGCATAAAAACAGGTTTTACTGTATCATAAAATTTCGATATTTTTTCTGAATTTTGAGACTTAGTACTGTTTAATTTGAAAAAAAAAAATCGCACATATCAAGAAAAGCGTATAAACACATTCTAAACCTTCGAAATTCAACTTGCAGAGTGATCAGTGATCAAGATATTTTTGTATAATTGCTTATGACATCCGACCCTTTGCTTGCGAAAACGAAAATCGAAAAAGGACCAATTGCTATCACCAACCGCAAAAACAAACTAATGAAAAGTAACTCAAATTTGAGGTCTATCAATGAGAGAGAATTAGAAATTAATTTATAAATTAATATAATGCAAATAAACATCAATAATAGATAACTTTATCTATTTATGAAGGAACCAGCGTAAAATTGAGTAAATTGCGCTGTAAAAATTGGTAGAATAAGTGATATTCCAGAGAGCTCCCGAGTTCGAAAAGAAGTTTGCAGAATGCTTCAAACCATGACGAACGGAATTGCGTTGAGTATAGATGCACAAACGTGCACATTTTTGGAAAACTTACTGAATAAAATTGACATATTTTTGCTTTGTAACCACTGTACATCGCAATGGTGTCATTTAATACTAATAGTGTATTCAGCAAAGTTATGTATTTCTATGTTATCTAAAACTTTATGGAACATGTTGAGTTGATATAATTTGATTCAGGCACAACTTAAGTAAAAAAACTAGTTTTGAGATAGTCTCCCCAGAAAACAGTTATATCTCTGAAGGACTGATAGATAGATATTATATATCTTCAGTAAAGTTTCATGAAATTTATAGTTCTACAATATTTCTGATGTTGCCGAAGACATAACTCAACTATCTCGTAAGTACAAAAAGTTAGTTTTTTTTAAATTTTTACTGTAACTTAGTAACAGTTTAAATGAAACCGACAAATTGTCCGAATCAACATTCTGAACAACTTTTCTGAAGACACCCAAACTATAAAATGGAAGGTAAGACGAGAAAATATTTTTGACCGTCTTTTTTCAGAATGGTCCCACTGTGCGATGATGCATTTGTATGAAAAATATTTTATACAAAAGAAAAATTATATGATTTTAACTACGGGATAACCTGGTTATTGTGCGAAGAATTATTTTTGGGCCATCGTTTAGCTTTGAAAAATCATAACTCACATACAAAAAAAATCCTCTCTGATTTGTGAATATGTTATGTAAATAACAAACCTCAGCCTTCGAGAAAACCTATCAAAATAATAACCCTCCCTTATCTTTAACCATGTAAACTGTGAAAAACAAATACAAACAATAATTACAATTGGTCGATGTTAAGTTAGACCGGACCATGTGACATTTTTATGATTTCGAGAAAAGAACGAGTTTGAAGTTTGGCGCGATAAGCGGTTTTCTCTGAGCGTTTAAAACAATTCCGATAAAAGATTTCTGCTGTACGCGTGATTTTCCATGTCTGATAGATGTGGAATGTTGCTTACAAAATGTTTACCCTAATGGAATCAATATTTTGATTGTGGAGGCGATCTGGCGTAGTGGTAACACCAATGCCTCTCACGCAAAGGTTACGAGCTCAATTATCACTCCCGATATTCTTCCAGAAATGAAAGTAAAAAGTGAGGAACCAGTCAAAAGTGTTGAAAGTCACTATAAAAGAGAAAAAAAAATTGAATATCTCGATTTTTTTAGTTTTGCGACTTGGTCCCCTCTGACTTATCACCGATCAATTTTTGAAAAAAGTAATTTTTAGAATAAAACATGATTTTAAGGACCACGCACCGATGCACATCGCTAAAGGAGTGAAGGAATCAATAAAAATTCTTAACTGAGAAAATGATCGCACCCTCCGTGTTCTCCAGAGTTGGTCCTCCTGACTATCGCATTTTTGCTTCAATGAGACAAGCACTTGTGGAACAGAACTTCGCCGAATATGATGATGTCAAAAAATGGGACGGCGAATGGTTTTCGCTGAAGCTAAAGTTTTATTAAAAAGAAGTCTTCAATTTTCTAACATATATTCGAAATATATAGGATAACATGGGGATCACTTTCAACAAAACTATTTTGAGATTCTTCATTCTTCATGAGAAATGGACAATTTCAACATGCACACCTGGTATCTGGAATACAAAAGAAAATAGTAGGTGATGCGTTTGTTGAAATCACTAAACCTATTTTCCAAAAATCGTGGAGAATCGGTTTTTTTTTATTGAACAGTAATGAGCGGAAAAGTTGAAAGTATTCATCGATGATGTAATGCTCTAAAGGGTGGAACTATCGAACTTTTGTTGAAGAAGTGTAGTTTGGCTTAATTTTTAAACTGTTTTTTGTTTTCAATATTGTACAAAGAAAAAATATTCGTTCAAGCTCTAAATCTTTAAACTTTTGCCAAATCAGCTGGGTTTTCCCCTTTAATCCCGTCATTGAGTTTTGTAAACGTCGACTTTGTTCGCCGCAGTAGGTCAATTTGCTGTTCCTGTCTTTCATTTTTCACCGTCTGCATATGGTAGATATGGCCTGTCAACCCAGTTATTTTTAGGGGATATGGATAGTTCCATTTTACCCCTTCTCATCGTCCTGTCAAAATCTTTTCCCGGAAGCTACTTGAAATCTGATTGACCGTACGTTTCACCCTCCATAACGGTCTAATCGGACTTCGTGATCATTTCCATGTACAGCTTCCGGAATCGTTGTTTGGCGGTACGGACTTATCACCTTCTTGTAGGTTCACGGTAACTGCCAGTCCTCAAGAATAAGAAATCGGAAGCGTCTTTGTCTATTGACTTTTTGATGGTCTTGCGAGATAGTGAGGATGGTCGCAGGTCTTGCAAGCCGCACCACAAAAACATCAAGCATCGAACGATGCGCAAGAAAAATATTGTGAATCAGACCATGTTGTATGTAACATTCACGTCCACTTGAGAAAAACAAAGCTGAAGATCGGAGTATTGCTCCACAAATTGTTTCAAAAGGAGATAATTGTTCACCATTCCCCATTACCATTCATATTTTCACCATTAGCAGTCAATAAAACTCTGAAAAACCAATCGTAACTGTTGCTCCGTGATATAAGTTCAAAGTTGCAACCTCGGAGCGTAAAATATTACATTGGACGTTTAGATTGACCGCTTTTGTTCATTGAATAAATTTCGTTGGACGATAAAAATTTAAAAAAAAAAGAAGTACTGAACAACGATCGTACTAAAGGCAGATTATTATTGTTGTCACCAGGGCCCGAAAACTTCGAAGATGAAAAATGAAAATCGACTCTCCTCTCAACAGTTTCGCTTCGAATAGGACTGCTTCGACATTCGCCGTCAACATACCTTTAATTGACAAGAAATTAATTGACGAGCGTGTGAGATCGAGGTTTTTGATGCCAAAAAGTAGTTACATCATTCCTGAATGGCTTCATTGTTTACCCACTGTGAACTCAAACCAACGAACTTAGACAGTTATCCGGTATGCTATAAAGGTCCTCGCTTTCGTATTAGTAAATAGCATGCAAAACATCGTGCAG
The DNA here is from genome assembly GCF_029784135.1 of Toxorhynchites rutilus septentrionalis. Classification (NCBI taxonomy): domain Eukaryota; kingdom Metazoa; phylum Arthropoda; class Insecta; order Diptera; family Culicidae; genus Toxorhynchites; species Toxorhynchites rutilus. The sequence continues at coordinate 46,520,078 of NC_073745.1, forward strand.
TTTGGGGGAATTCTGAACAAAATTTTAGTTCACATTGTCTCCGAGTTCAATTTTGTGAAAAAAAAACATACAGAAAAACGGATTTACATAAAAAAAATCACAAATTTGTCAGTGTTTTCGAACACAACACTACACGCTACTTTATATGTGTGAGTAATTTTCGTGTACGATAAATCGAATCTAGCTCACCTGTAGTATATGTCAAGCCACGTTGAACTCAAACATCGATACATGCATACGTGATACATGAGAGGGAGAAACGAATTCATTTTGGGGGAGTCACTTCAATATGCAATAAGTCCATTTGACGGGGAAGAATTAAATGAGATAGTCTTAGAGCGGGAAAGCAACTAAACGCCCGAATGACTGTTGGGTCATGTTGACGGAGAAACTGCTGGAAGAAGCCAAACTCATTTCCAATTGAATACGAACAATGATGACGGCATAATATAAAGATTCCCACGCTCTTCTGGATTCTACCACTTCCCCTCCCAATCCTTCGATCACTTCACTTCATCATGTATGCACCACTCTCAATGAGGCAATCTCTCTCTCTGACATATTAAAACACTCTTTCCGCACTCCTTTGCCAAACCATCACTTTGTTTTCTTTTGTCTCCTATTTTTATTTCTCTTTCGGGAAAACCTAAATTAATGGCGAGCTTTCGCTATTGCACAATCAAACTACAACGAAGCGTCACGGAGCACACCTATCAAATCATCATTTTAATTAAACATCGCGGATCCCTACATAAAATTAAACGAGTGGGACCGCAAACCAACTCCAGTTTTAGTTTATCACCATGAATATGCACTTTTAATTCATTTTTATTGTAGTCATGTGAAAAAAAAAGATTCTATTGTATCCAAAATTCAAATTAATTCCGCGAAACAGTAATATTTTGAGTAATGAGACACTGTTAAATGGCCAACAAAGCTTATGTGTTCGGAGTTCGAGACAAAATGGTACACCATATTGCCTCGAGACTTGAAAACAGGGTTCCCCCTTGTTGCGGCTAGAATTGGAAAAAGGTCGAGTTTCGGTGTTGCGTGCTCAGATGAGCTGTCGGTTCAAGCTCGGGATTCGCTCGTGCGGTCGCTATATTCGGAGTATTATGAATGGTGGGATGAACGAGATGAATGCAATCTGGCAGTGCTGCCAATATGCATTCTGATATCCACACACCAAAGAAATATGCAAGCGTAGTACCAATTAGTACCAAGAAGTTGTATTAAAGATGGTAATCTTTAGTTTAGTATTATGCATAGTAAAATTTTATTTTTCACTTGTGGCAAATATAAGCATATTTGAAAAACTAAAATAATTAAAGCGTGAGGAAGAACATGCATTGACTTACCGAGTGAAATCTTGAGCTTAACGAAACGTAGTCCACTTACTTTCTCCGTTCTTCTGATGCGTTTGAAATTTTTCAGAAAATTAATTTGTCGAAAAGATTGATATATAGATATAATAAGTGAAATCATTGTACAATCATTTCATTCAGATGTGCTTTTTCGTCACCAAAGTGACCCATTTCGCTATTCCCATTCCCACAGAACACCATTCCATTCCATTTAGTGGCCAACATCCTGATAACGTGCGATCCCGGATCCACAGCGGAACAATTAAATTAATACAAACCAACACATACCTTCTAATCCGCAGGGCTTCAGCTTCCCCATGGAGGCCGGATATCCGCTGGACTCCCACCAGGCCACCTACTATATGCTGGAAACACACTACAACAATCCGGACTATTCGTACGATTTTTCTTCGTTCTATCGAAAGAATCTGAGCAAACAGCAGCGCAACATGAACATACATGGTGACGATGATGACGATGAGGACGAGGACGAGGATGCAGGCGGCGTGGGCGGACCGGACGAGTACGAGGCCGGAAAGGAGCAGCTCGATGTGGACGGTGGAACGGGGGATGAGGCTGAGGCCGCCGCCGCCGAGCAGCAGGTGGTTGATAATTCCGGCCTAAAGCTGTACTACACGCAAACGCTGAGGAATTTCGACGCCGGTGTGCTCTCGATCGGGCTGGATCCCAACTGGCGCCACATAATCCCACCGGGCCAGGAAAAGGTGGTTTCCGAGGGGCACTGCATCGGTGCCTGCACTGAGAGGGGCTTCCCCACGGAGGGAATCAACATTTTCGCTGTGATGACGCGCACACATCTGATCGGACGCCAGGTGAAGCTAAGACAGGTGAGAATGGCACGAGTGGCATTTAGAGGAAGAAAAAATTGCACAGGAATTTAATTTCCACCCCTTTCGTTGCTTTTCTTCCGTTATTTTTCTTCGTCGTAGATTCGCGGAAATGAAGAGCTCCAGCCAATTGTGCATGACACCAATATCGATCCAAGCTATCAGGACTACCGGCGGCTGGCAGCACCCGTGAAAGCCCTTCCTGGCGACAGCCTCATTGCCGAATGTATCTATGACAGCTCTTCACGGAAATCCATCACATTGGGTATGGTTTTTTTTTTGCTCGTTTCTTACCATGCGGTGACAAAACTCATCTCCGGCGTTTCCTCGTTTGTATCATTGATATTTTTTCTATTATCCGCACGTTTTTCTTTCGTTTTCCCACAGGTGGTATGACGACACGAGAGGAAATCTGTCTTGTCCTTACGCTTTATTACCCAAGACAGAAGGAGCTGACATCCTGTCACTCACTTCCGAGCTTACCAACCGTGCTCCACTCGTTGGGGATCCAGGAATTGGCTTCGTAAGTACCATATCTACGATCAAACGGTTCGTCCTTTCCATCCGACGCCGATGATATTCTAATATTTATACCGTTAGAATTGAGTTATTTTGAAAAAAAAGAAGCATCAATTGATATCTCCATTCCGAAGAATGATGATGCTCGCCAAGGGATGAAATACCATGTTTTATTTCTTATCGCGCGCCCAGCATTCATCAGCAGCGTCATTCCGTGGGAGATCTCTCCAGCGTTATTTTCATCGCGGAACACAAAGAACGGATACGCGGGCTCTTCGGGAACTGCAGCACGAAGCAGCTGTGCCGCTTAATGAATAGCTAAAGTGATTTCTTCGCATTCTCATAAAGATTTTTTTTTTATTTCTATTATTTATTCCCTCCAATGCAGTCGACCATCCGTTTGAAAACAGCGCCATTCTCGTCTCAAGAGATGCCGGGGAAAATCACAAGATGGCGTGTGCATTCTGGAATTATTTTTTTCCCTTCCTTTTGCTTGTTCATTGTTCCCTGACGAGGCTGCTCCTTTACAGGACGATTTTTTTGCAATCATCTTCCCTCACCACACCTGTGACGCTATTTTACTTGAAATAGTCATCTCCGGTGGGGGGGTGAGGTGGTGCGCGAGCTGCATCGCTTCTGCGACTATTTATTGTGGAGGATAGTGACTCCGAGAATTGACAGGCAAATTATTAAGAAGCTTGTACATAACAGATCTTCACCCGACAGTTACATTGCTACAGCAGGGTAAAATTACAATTTTTCGTTCCTCTCACACGGCTCCATCATCGTCTTGCATTATTCCCATCGTCCAACATTGTTCGCTCTTGTCTAGGTATGTCTTGCTCTGGGGTCTCCACGCCATGGGGTGAGTACTCTCCCGTCCAGTGATGCCCTGAGAGTCTTCGTTGTCTGCGGGCCACAATCAGCACCTGTTTTACTATTACATAGTGCCGTCGCATTGTGCCATTACCCGCGAAGGAAAATACTACGCGAATGAATTGCATCTTCAGCTGGAATTTTTATTCCCCGTGGGACCTTCACCCCGTACACAAACCCCCCCGCAAACGAAAGGTGAGAGACTGAGGGAGAGTTCTCATTAAATTTTAATGATAGCTTACTGTTCGCCCGCATTCTTCGCCCTCCAGACCACGCTCCCAATTCTGAATGACACAGCGGAAAATGATGACTGGGTAAAACACAACCGCCACGCTGTTGGGGGCGGTGAAAAAGCAATCCAACAACGACCGCGGCAGCAATAGAGCGGCGAATGCAGAAATAATGGCGAGCCTGAATACGAACACAAAAAAAAGAAAGTCAATATTCACTCGAAAAGAACCGCACCAGCAAACGACAAAAAAAAAACTGTTATCTTGTTTACGCTGCTTCGCGGATGATTTTGCCTGAATGGAACACAACAAACTCCGGCGTTGGAAAGTTGATTCAGTGCTGGCGCTTTGTGCGTATTGCGCTTAATTTACCCGAGTGAGGGTGGCTCGGGAGGAGAGAAGTTTTTCTTTTCAACCCACAAATCCCCACTGACTGGTTCTTGGTCTCGGCTCGATTCGCGGGGGAGAAAGATTTTCGTTTGCGTTGCTTTCGAATCCTTATTACTATAATTAAAATGAGCAGCGGCCGGTTGACTGCGCTGGAACGGGGCAGTGTTTACTGCAACAAAAAAAAATGGAATTCAACGTTTAAATATGGACATTGACGAAATGTTTGACGAAATGTTTTTGTTTATTTTCTGGGATCTTATTATTTGTTTCAAATATATATTTCGAAGAAAAAAGATGACAAATTTGGTTTTATGTTGTTAGAGGAAATATTTGTAATGTGTAAAGGCGTATGAAGTATATGCCAGATTCTATGGGCTCGTTTAATTTTTACGGAAATGAAAATTCTGAGGGGAAAATCAACGAAATTCACAACAATTCCTGCGTGATCCATACGGATTTTAATGTTAGTATATACGAAAATGAATGAACACATCTCATCCCTATCACCTGATGATCTCTATGAACATTTTGGAACATACAGTATGTTTCATAACTTTAGAGCCAGCTATATTTTTCTTGGTTTCCAGAGATACATATAAAATATAAGAGTTCGCTTGAAATGATGTATGTATTGAGTCATTTAAAAAATATCCTAGATTTTTTGTTCAAGTTTGACTGTTTTTTTTTTCTTTATTGAAAGCCAATTTTAGTCAAGTATGTGAATGAAACATTTGGGTTTCTGTTCAAAAATAAAATCATCAATAAGACACCAAGACACGACTGCATTTTTAACGTAAGACTACGAATTTATTTCCGGTGAGAAAAAAAAACATTATTAAAATTTAGAAATGAATTCTTTAGTACACATATTTGGTGCCACTACACAATGGTCCAGGAGATGTATGTATGTAGATGAATGTAGAAAATGTAGAAAAAAAACTGTTTTTTTGCTCTAACTTTTGTATTTCAAATTCTACATAAAAACTGTGTTTGGAAGAACTTACTAATATAAACATTTTGCGATGCAGAACTTGTCAATATCTCAACTTCACTCAAAGTTATTGAATTTTCCCTAAAGAACCTGATCTTTTCATTTGTTTGTCATTCTTGCTGGGGCAAACATAAAAAATGTTTGTTGACGGAATCTGAAAGAACAAATTTCACTCTATATAATATTTGATTTTCAAAACTATGTTATTTTTTGATTTTGAGTAAATGAAACCATGAGTTTTTGGGTAAAAAACGTCGATAGCATTGAGTAAGATCAAGATATTGACAAGTTCTGCATCACAAAATGTTGGTATTGATAAGCTCTAAAAGTCGTACTAAGACAGTTTTGATGTAAAAGTTGAAACAAAAAAACCCGTTTTTATGCAATTTAGATACAACTTTGTGGGAGATAATTGTTTTTTAGACAAAAACTGTCTTCAACAAAGTTGTTACATAAGATAGAGTGCTCATTTTTATGTTAACCAAAATTGTCGATGAAATAAAAAATCATAAACATAGTTACACAATGTTATAGCCCCAGTTTTTTTTTAAAGAACTTTGAAGAATGAAGCTTTTTTCTATCTTTTAATATAATCGATTTAGCGCTTTTTTTCTAAGTTGCTTTAGGATGACCATGAAAAACGGTTTTTTTTTTGCTTTAACTTTTATATTCCAAATTCTACACCAAAACTGTCTTCGTACGACTTTAAGAGCTTATCAATACCAAAATTTTGCGATGCAGAACTTGTCAATATTTTAATCCTACTTAAAGTTATTGATGTTTTTCTATCCAGAAACTCATGATTCCAATTTAAATTTACTCAACACACAAAAATTAACATAGTGTTGAAACACACATCATGTAAAGTGAAATATGCTCTTTCAAATACCGTCAATAAGCTTTGTTTATGTTTGCCCCAGAAAGAATGACAAACTATTGAAGAGAGCGTATTTTTTGGGAAGAAATATCAATAAGTTTGAGTAAAGTTGAGATATTGACTAGTTCTGCATCGCAAAATGTTTGTATTAGTATGTTCTAAAAGTCTTCTCAAGACAGTTTGTATGTAGAATTTTAAATATAACAGTTAGAGCAAAAAACAGGCTTTTTCATGGTGACCCTAACGTAACTCAGAAAAAAGCGCTATATCGGTTATTTCAATAGATACAAAAAAAAACTTTGTTCTACAAATATATCTCAAATAACTGGGACAACAACATTGTCGAACTATGTTTACCTCTATCTATAAAGATAAGAAAATTAGATTTGTTATTTCATCGACAATTTTGGTCACTCTATTTTTAACAACTCAATTATATGTAACAACTATGTAACAACTTTGTCGAAGACAGTTTTTGTCTAGAGAATAACTGTCGAGCTCTAAATGCTAATTTCCACTTAAATACATCTCCTGGACCATTGTGCACTGGTAGCGCGACCTGAATACCTGCACTGAGGGGCCCAAACGATTAGCAAAGCAATAAAAAGCCAATTTGAGCCAATTCTCTTATCAACTCACAGCATTCGAATGTAAATTGTTGGTTGCATAGAGTGATACTAACACATTGAATTTATAGAATATCAATGTGTAGTTTTTCAGTAGATCCTATTTTCGCCTTCAGTTTTCACTCACTGACAGAAGCACTGACTGCTGGAAAATATCTTCTCCACATCCGGCTTGAAATGCGCTGCTGCACTTTAACGCCACTTTTAACACAAAAAACAAACTTGAACAAAAAAACTGAAAATGATCAGAAATAAAAACGGAACGCGTTAATAAAAAAAAGGCATAATATTCATCGAAGAATTTTATTGAGTGAATAAAATGTCTTAGATGAATCTTAGATGTACCTGTTTTGCTCAGTACAACCGAGGAATATTTAGATACTGGATTTTTTTTTCACTAAGGGCATCCGCACCAATGCGTTACTATTCAAGGATTCTAGTCTCGAGTTTTAGCCGTTGCCAATTTATTAATTCGTCGATTTGCGCACCCGTCGTTACCATCGCGGTTGTTATAGTATCACTTCTTTTTCGCACCGCAGGTTGCTAAATACGACTGCTATTACTAGAAGAAATTACAAGTGTCAGTTGATTCTCTTTTCGTCGCGTTCATTTTTTGGTAGATAAATGTAATATATACACATCCGAAATAATACTTCAGAGCAATATCACACAAAACGAACACAAGACGAATGAAACCCACAACAGATGTTTGACATTTGTTGAAAATAGCAACAAATGGCTCCCACACCTGAACCGCAACCATCAGTGGGGTTGCTGCGTTATGGTGAGGGTTGTCAAAATGTCTGTAACAACGCATTGGTGCGGATGCCCTAATACCACTTTAAATCTCCCATAATTCAAGAATGGACTTTGATATAATATTGTTATGTTTCTTCAAGAACTTTCCCTTTCTTCATGTACTCCAACGCAGTGCCATAGAAATTTTCCGCAGTTTTAATAAATTGAGACTCCTGTATTTCATCTGAATCTAGTTCTACGTCAAAACTACGATCTGCAGTAAGGGTGCCAAAACAGAAAACATGTCACGTTTTATGAATTAATTTTAATGTTAACAATTTTTGCATACCAATTGAATTGAAATTGTTTGACGTGCTGTCCATAACGATTGCCTAATCCATACATGGTTCAAATTAACAAAAATTCGAAGCATACCCATCCTCTCATACATTTGTTCTGTACATTTCTGCGCTTACCTACTTGAGGTATATACGAGGTCTGTTCAAAAAGTATCGCTACTTTCGAATTTACGCGGGTTACGTACATTCGATTCTAGATTTCTTTTTTATGGCATTATGTTGGTACTCATGTCTCTCAACCAGTGCCACAGATTATCAAAATTTATTCACGAATGAAGGAATCAGATTTTGCCCAGTATCGGATGAATTCTCTTCTGTTGAAACTCAACACCATATCTGCCATAATGAGTATAACACAAGAGTCGAGACGCGTGAACTTTGTCTGGTATATTGATCGAAAACAGCATGAACGAATTTCGAAAAACCTACATTCAGGCACTTTCATTACTGTCAATAAATTTAGGTGATTATCACGTACGTTAAGTTGATCTTCATCGCTTGCAGTGAATTTTTATTGAAAACGTGTCACCCATTGCACATATAAATGGTGGTGTATGCCATTTCCGAGCAATCGTAAGTAGATTTATAAAACGTAGCAAGAGTTGTTCTATACATTCCATTGCCGAAGTCGTCATAAACAAGAATTTTGTGTGATGAATTGCCATCCTTTACCATTAATCGATTGCACTCTCAATTGGTGACGTTGAATTTTATGCTCTGATTTTCACTAACACGCAATGATCTTCATTTTCGACCTTACGAATACCATGACGAAAAGGAAGATGCAAATGAAAAACGAACTTCATAGCAAGCTGATGTTGATGTTCATTCCACTGGGGTTCATTGATAGTGTTGTTTCATATTTATTAACTCTCGCTTGAGCAGTAGATTATCAATACAAGGAAGGCAGAAATTCGCCGAATTTGAATGTCGTGAACGTGAATATTTTCAGCACTGCTCTCAACTATGCTGACAAGTACGGCTATTTGGAACGTTCAGTTAATTTTTGACAACTGTTTTTCTTACACGTGTTTTGGTTCATTTTTTAATGTTTGCGTATTGCAAAAATAGATCACGCCGATGCAATGTCACCTCGGTCATACTCGTTCCACATTTTCAGGTGCTCCAACTTCTTAGAAATGTGCTTGCTGTGGTAGTCACACGGGTTAACCACACGTTCGAATTGCTTTAAGGGGGGAACCCGTCTGGAATTTAGAAAAAATCTAATTTCATATTTACCCATTTTTGGAAAGCTTATGTCCTCAGAAATGTTGCCCTGAAAGGATTTTTCGATATTTGATTTCGCTAGAAAGTTACAGCCAAAAGTATGAGGCCGCCTCAAGGGATATAGTATTGCTGTACGAAATTTTAAACGTGTTTTTCTTGAAACCTTTTTTTCTTTTTCAGTTGGTGGTAGTGATTTCTGAGGATCTACTAGATCGATTTTGCTCAAATTTTTTATCAGCATGTAAAATTGAATTATCTAAAGCGTTACATAGCCGGTTTTTTGATATCTAATTTTTTCGATTTTTTATGAGCCTCTAACCAGCGATTTTTCATGAAAAATACCTTTTTTTTACAAAATGGCCTCATTTTTGGCAATTTTTTGAATTTTTAAAAACCCCGTTTTTGAAAATTCAAAAACGTTTTAGGTATTGTCCTGAAGTTTCAAAATATTCATTGGAATTCGTTCTGCGACACCCCGTTGCTTAAGAACCGCTACCACCTACAAGGTACCTATTTTCAGACAGCATCCACGCATCCAGCTATCAACAGCGTAATAATCATTATTCGTGCACTCAAAAAATGGAAAATACATCTTCAAATAAACCTTAAGCAATAACCAGCATACCCGAACAGTTCACTTTATTACTAACATCCGAGAAAAATTCACGAATATTCATTATTTGTCAACCTTCCAGAAAGGGGTCCCACACAAAACACACAAAAATTAACATAGTGTTGAAACACACATCATGTAAAGTGAAATATGCTCTTTCAAATACCGTCAATAAGCTTTGTTTATGTTTGCCCCAGAAAGAATGACAAACTATTGAAGAGAGCGTATTTTTTGGGAAGAAATATCAATAAGTTTGAGTAAAGTTGAGATATTGACTAGTTCTGCATCGCAAAATGTTTGTATTAGTATGTTCTAAAAGTCTTCTCAAGACAGTTTGTATGTAGAATTTTAAATATAACAGTTAGAGCAAAAAACAGGCTTTTTCATGGTGACCCTAACGTAACTCAGAAAAAAGCGCTATATCGGTTATTTCAATAGATACAAAAAAAAACTTTGTTCTACAAATATATCTCAAATAACTGGGACAACAACATTGTCGAACTATGTTTACCTCTATCTATAAAGATAAGAAAATTAGATTTGTTATTTCATCGACAATTTTGGTCACTCTATTTTTAACAACTCAATTATATGTAACAACTATGTAACAACTTTGTCGAAGACAGTTTTTGTCTAGAGAATAACTGTCGAGCTCTAAATGCTAATTTCCACTTAAATACATCTCCTGGACCATTGTGCACTGGTAGCGCGACCTGAATACCTGCACTGAGGGGCCCAAACGATTAGCAAAGCAATAAAAAGCCAATTTGAGCCAATTCTCTTATCAACTCACAGCATTCGAATGTAAATTGTTGGTTGCATAGAGTGATACTAACACATTGAATTTATAGAATATCAATGTGTAGTTTTTCAGTAGATCCTATTTTCGCCTTCAGTTTTCACTCACTGACAGAAGCACTGACTGCTGGAAAATATCTTCTCCACATCCGGCTTGAAATGCGCTGCTGCACTTTAACGCCACTTTTAACACAAAAAACAAACTTGAACAAAAAAACTGAAAATGATCAGAAATAAAAACGGAACGCGTTAATAAAAAAAAGGCATAATATTCATCGAAGAATTTTATTGAGTGAATAAAATGTCTTAGATGAATCTTAGATGTACCTGTTTTGCTCAGTACAACCGAGGAATATTTAGATACTGGATTTTTTTTTCACTAAGGGCATCCGCACCAATGCGTTACTATTCAAGGATTCTAGTCTCGAGTTTTAGCCGTTGCCAATTTATTAATTCGTCGATTTGCGCACCCGTCGTTACCATCGCGGTTGTTATAGTATCACTTCTTTTTCGCACCGCAGGTTGCTAAATACGACTGCTATTACTAGAAGAAATTACAAGTGTCAGTTGATTCTCTTTTCGTCGCGTTCATTTTTTGGTAGATAAATGTAATATATACACATCCGAAATAATACTTCAGAGCAATATCACACAAAACGAACACAAGACGAATGAAACCCACAACAGATGTTTGACATTTGTTGAAAATAGCAACAAATGGCTCCCACACCTGAACCGCAACCATCAGTGGGGTTGCTGCGTTATGGTGAGGGTTGTCAAAATGTCTGTAACAACGCATTGGTGCGGATGCCCTAATACCACTTTAAATCTCCCATAATTCAAGAATGGACTTTGATATAATATTGTTATGTTTCTTCAAGAACTTTCCCTTTCTTCATGTACTCCAACGCAGTGCCATAGAAATTTTCCGCAGTTTTAATAAATTGAGACTCCTGTATTTCATCTGAATCTAGTTCTACGTCAAAACTACGATCTGCAGTAAGGGTGCCAAAACAGAAAACATGTCACGTTTTATGAATTAATTTTAATGTTAACAATTTTTGCATACCAATTGAATTGAAATTGTTTGACGTGCTGTCCATAACGATTGCCTAATCCATACATGGTTCAAATTAACAAAAATTCGAAGCATACCCATCCTCTCATACATTTGTTCTGTACATTTCTGCGCTTACCTACTTGAGGTATATACGAGGTCTGTTCAAAAAGTATCGCTACTTTCGAATTTACGCGGGTTACGTACATTCGATTCTAGATTTCTTTTTTATGGCATTATGTTGGTACTCATGTCTCTCAACCAGTGCCACAGATTATCAAAATTTATTCACGAATGAAGGAATCAGATTTTGCCCAGTATCGGATGAATTCTCTTCTGTTGAAACTCAACACCATATCTGCCATAATGAGTATAACACAAGAGTCGAGACGCGTGAACTTTGTCTGGTATATTGATCGAAAACAGCATGAACGAATTTCGAAAAACCTACATTCAGGCACTTTCATTACTGTCAATAAATTTAGGTGATTATCACGTACGTTAAGTTGATCTTCATCGCTTGCAGTGAATTTTTATTGAAAACGTGTCACCCATTGCACATATAAATGGTGGTGTATGCCATTTCCGAGCAATCGTAAGTAGATTTATAAAACGTAGCAAGAGTTGTTCTATACATTCCATTGCCGAAGTCGTCATAAACAAGAATTTTGTGTGATGAATTGCCATCCTTTACCATTAATCGATTGCACTCTCAATTGGTGACGTTGAATTTTATGCTCTGATTTTCACTAACACGCAATGATCTTCATTTTCGACCTTACGAATACCATGCCGAAAAGGAAGATGCAAATGAAAAACGAACTTCATAGCAAGCTGATGTTGATGTTCATTCCACTGGGGTTCATTGATAGTGTTGTTTCATATTTATTAACTCTCGCTTGAGCAGTAGATTATCAATACAAGGAAGGCAGAAATTCGCCGAATTTGAATGTCGTGAACGTGAATATTTTCAGCACTGCTCTCAACTATGCTGACAAGTACGGCTATTTGGAACGTTCAGTTAATTTTTGACAACTGTTTTTCTTACACGTGTTTTGGTTCATTTTTTAATGTTTGCGTATTGCAAAAATAGATCACGCCGATGCAATGTCACCTCGGTCATACTCGTTCCACATTTTCAGGTGCTCCAACTTCTTAGAAATGTGCTTGCTGTGGTAGTCACACGGGTTAACCACACGTTCGAATTGCTTTAAGGGGGGAACCCGTCTGGAATTTAGAAAAAATCTAATTTCATATTTACCCATTTTTGGAAAGCTTATGTCCTCAGAAATGTTGCCCTGAAAGGATTTTTCGATATTTGATTTCGCTAGAAAGTTACAGCCAAAAGTATGAGGCCGCCTCAAGGGATATAGTATTGCTGTACGAAATTTTAAACGTGTTTTTCTTGAAACCTTTTTTTCTTTTTCAGTTGGTGGTAGTGATTTCTGAGGATCTACTAGATCGATTTTGCTCAAATTTTTTATCAGCATGTAAAATTGAATTATCTAAAGCGTTACATAGCCGGTTTTTTGATATCTAATTTTTTCGATTTTTTATGAGCCTCTAACCAGCGATTTTTCATGAAAAATACCTTTTTTTTACAAAATGGCCTCATTTTTGGCAATTTTTTGAATTTTTAAAAACCCCGTTTTTGAAAATTCAAAAACGTTTTAGGTATTGTCCTGAAGTTTCAAAATATTCATTGGAATTCGTTCTGCGACACCCCGTTGCTTAAGAACCGCTACCACCTACAAGGTACCTATTTTCAGACAGCATCCACGCATCCAGCTATCAACAGCGTAATAATCATTATTCGTGCACTCAAAAAATGGAAAATACATCTTCAAATAAACCTTAAGCAATAACCAGCATACCCGAACAGTTCACTTTATTACTAACATCCGAGAAAAATTCACGAATATTCATTATTTGTCAACCTTCCAGAAAGGGGTCCCCCCTTAAGCATAGGGTAACGATTCTGAGCGGAGAATGTTAAAATGTCTACTGAAGGACAAATTACATTATCTAAGCATTATTTTTCCTACAACATGCAAAATTTATACACAAACATTCATTACAATATTTTTCACATAGACACGTAATACACAATACATTCTGTCAAATACACTCGACAAAAAATTGAAGGAACAGAATGCGGATTCGAAAATTTGGAGTGATTTATGACATGCTGTAACTTTGTGAAAAATCAACGCATAGATATTTTTTGGATAACTGTGAATCTCGGAGTGTCATGCAATTTTAAGACATTTGGCAACACAAAAAATTTAAAAACTCCGATTTCCGGTGAGTCGGATTTCGAAAAAAAACTCAAATTTTAACGTCTGCGACACCAATAAATAAAATCCGAATCAGCTAATATTTTGCATAGGTTAAATTATCATGCAAATTAAAATTTCGCAGCAAGTTAAGAATGAGAAATCGAGATAGTTATTTTACCTGGCACACAAAACCATATGTTCCGTAAATAAACTAAGTCCCAGAGTGTCGATTTTTGACAATAAAAAAAATTTGTTCGAGATGACAGTATGATGACATCAATTTTAGTTCCTTTAAGTTTTTTTGTCGAGAGTATATACTGAGATTTTGTGTTGTTTTATTTATCATCTAAATTTATGTTACCGCCTTCGAAAAAAGGGAAACACTTTTTTCAACGAACAATCCATCCATCGAACACTTTTTATAGTTGTATTCAGGAATTGCCTTCAGTTCACGCAGCGAATTCGTTTTTAATGTTTCAATGCTGTCAAAACGGGTCCCATGAAGCGGTACTTAGAGTTTCGGAAATAGGAAAAAGTCACACGGGCCATATCTGGAGCGTAAGGTGCTTGTTTAATCACATTAATGCCATTTTTGGTCAAAAATTCGTTCACAATGTGGAAGAAATGATGAAATCATGGGTTAATATGCAAAAAAACTGTCGATCCTGAGGTCGTGCAGAATCTTATGGCTGGGGTTAAGGCCAAGGTTCGCGCATTCGGATATAAAGGCGAAATAAATTTAATGAATGATGACAAAACTAACTTTAATTTTTTCTTTTTATTCCCTGAAAAATTTGGTGATAATCGGATAAAAACTCGAATTTTAAAAATGAATTTTGTGTGTGCGGATATTAAACGGAACATTCTTAATATCTCTTCGCCAGTAATTATGCATTGGATGAATGGTGGGATCAGAATTTGATCGTTCAAGCATGTCATTAGCCACTTGATCGCGATAATTTTTTTGAATTTCGCTCTTTTTGCACTAGTCGTACTGCGACTTTTCTCATATCCAAAACATCAACCAAAATATGACGAACGGACTCGTGAAATGATTTCATCAGTTGAAGAGGTAACGTGACAAATCTTTCATTTCTTCTAGGCCGCCTTTGAATGCCTTATTCATTCATACGCCTGTGTTTTCGGCATAGTTGAGTCACCAATTTTTTTCTTCAACATTTTCGATGTTTAGGCACAAGAAATTTTGTTTCCGACACAAAATGTCAAACAATATCTTTAACCAATAGAATTATCCATATCAGAAATCGACGAGCGAAAAAAAGATAACTTGTTCTTAATGACGCTGTAACCACACTAAATGGCAGATCGCGCTCGATTGATTTTAATTGAAAAATATTCAGCATGAAGAATTAAAAATACAAATTCCCGGTATATATTTGACAGAATGTACATATCTGGTAATAGCACACATCGGTCTTACGATGGTTTCACTAGCTGTCATTATAATATTCTTATAGCCAGAACCGTGTTGTTGTCATGTTGTCGCCTCCTAACACATATAACTTACTTTTTCCCAACTCTGCTTCCTGCGTACGCGAATGCTGTAATCCGTACTTTCCATGTCCCACAGAGCGGGATGCTGTCTCGCTAATAAGTTTTCCTATTCATTTTGCTAAGAAAAATCACATCGATCGTGAAGGCTTTGTTATAAAAGTAATTTTGATAAATTAACACGTTGATCCCCATGTCGGTCCCTGGGGGTTGACACAGCATTTTCTTTTTTCTCTCGTTCGCGCCGGTCCCAGCGATCGGACAGTGGATTTGGAGAGCATCGACACTAGAGTAAGGAGCTAGAGGAGCAAAGTTAAAAATTGACCTGTCCTCAGGGTCTAAAGCAGGCCAGGCATAAAGTTCATTGTAGTTTCCTAGTTCGGTCCGGGATCTAAAAGCGATACATACCAGCTCATACGCAGTGACCTCTGATTCCTGTGGATCTGAGCTTTAACGATCATCAACGACGACTCCCTCGTTAACACAATTTTCATGTGGACTATGAACACAAAGTTGTGTGACAACACAAACTACTACCCCAGGGCGTTACGTTTTCGATGGGAGTGATTAAGAGATATACTCCATCTGGACTCCCAGACGAGACAAAAGTAGGGATGACTTGGGCTTCCTCTTCAGAATTATGATCATGATCCTGAAAGTTTTTGAGTTAGTTGGGTCCAGTTGGATCGGTGAACGTTTCTTCGAAGCTAACTGATCACTTAAAACACAAAAATACACCCTAATGTTGAGTTAAAATCGAATGGAAATTCTCAAAGACAACCGGATCATCGGAGATAGCCATTTTGGTCTGAAAGATATTCAGGATGGTGCTTTGCGCCAGGATATTGTAATAGCCATTTTTCAAGTCCTCTGCAAAGCTGATCCCTCTCCGGTTTGGTCTTTGATTATCTCATATCACATGGCGAACATTCAAGTCTCTTATGATGACGTTGTGAAAGTTTTCACTCATCTGTGTTTATGTTTTGCACCCGAATCAGTTTCTTCTCTCAGTCTTTCCCAAGCCGATTAGAAACATGAACATTGGAAAAAAAAATCAGCTGTCGGATGCAACTCCAAATAAAACAGCGTTAGATTTAATTGATCCTAGTATCTATAAAATCATAAGGCTCCAGTTATATTGGATCCGAGTTTATAAGAAAAAATCATTGTACGATAGTTGACGAAAAAACAACAAACAAACTTTGTTCGCTCGAATCAGACATACACGTTGAAACAAACAAAGCATGAGAATGGTAATCGGTTCTACATTGGTACTGACACAGTACCTATCTAGTGCGATGGAATACATATTGAAAACTTAAAAAAAAACTAAAAGCTAAGCGCAGTTTTCCATAATTGAACAAATACCTATTCTAATACAAAAAGACAAATGCGCACCTTTGCCCAATAGTGGGGCATTTTTGAACTAACAGAATTTTTAAAAAAAGCTCTTGAACTTTTTCACAAAAACGAATACGCACTATCATCTATTATAGAATGAAGGTTTTCTTGACAGTGTAGTTTCAAACTTTCCAGTTATCTTAGGTAAGCAAATCGTCATCTCCAAAACTGAAAATATTAGATCAAAACATCGCAAAACTCTTTTTACCTCATAACTTTTTGCCACTTTCATGGAATGTATCTTTTTTTATATGTGTGAGCTGCTGGTGTAATAATGTATCAAACGACTACACTGTTGTAGAAATTTTATGCCCGTTTGCTTCTAAATGGCCAATGCGCACCCCTGCCCCGTGCGCACCTTTGCCCCGCATTACTCTCATCAATTTTATATTTATACAATTTTCTTTTTTATTCTGCAAACTTAACACTTCAAATATCACTCTTTCCGACAAAATCAAATGTTGATCAAATGCTTAGTCCGTTTTATGAGTCACTAAAACGGCAGTACAAACATATCAAGGCTCATTTTCGAACGATTACGGAACAATTTCCCAACATGTCCAAATATAATTTATGTCGCATGCAACTGTCCTTTTGACTATCGTAAGAAAATGCAATCCAGGCGCAAATCATCTATCTTCCAGGAAACTTTCACACTGCAAAAAGCGGTGCACAGCCTTCCCATGGCGGCGATAAAAACGTTGAAAATTCCTATTCCAATTCGAGAGACCATCGCAAAAATCTGGCCGACACGGCTGAGCAAAAAGACCGAAACAAATGGCGAAAACGGGAACCCGAGCCAGAGTGGAAGAAAAACAACAGTGCAAAATAATTTGCACCTGAGGACCCGAGCATTATTTATTGTATTCCGCTAGTTGTATTAAACCGGGCGAAGCGAGGAAAAAAAACACCGACACACACCGAGGCGAAGGATTCCGACTTCGGGGATTTTCACTTCGTTATCAACGTGCACCCCACCGTCTTCCCATCTCGCCCATTCCGTTGTCATCGGCGTGTGGGATGGGGGATTTTACAGGCCTTTCCCAGCATCGACGGCAGGGAGAGAGAGAAACGCAAAAAGCCATTACGATCACAACGATAAAGGTGCTTAATAGGTCGAAGGGATTATGCAGCTGGGATCGTTTACGGAGACGGAAGAAAAACCTACGCTGGATTCGGATTATTTTTCTATTAGGACATCTAATAATCTCTAAATCTGGTGACAAGGGTTACGGGTTTGGGTTTGGCCCGGATATCGGATTGTAATCGGGTGGATTATGTAATATTAATTGATTGGTACGGATGGACACCTCTGGCTGCTTCTTTTTCTCCCACGCGTAGGTGATTGTGAATGAAAACGGTTGAAAGAGGTGCTCAATCGAGTGGCAAAAATATTGCCATCACTTTGTCGAGAAGACCACTTGTGTAAGAGGCCCAGCTGTGTCCAGTGGACAAATAGTATTGGCTTTAGGATTCAGGTATCGCATATATCGCTAGATTTCATGATGTCAGTACTTTGGAATCGGATCACAAATATGCTGTTGTTATTATATAAATTACTCCTTACAATGTCACGCACAAAACAACTGTTAGCCGCCCTGGCGATATAAACCCCTGAACACAGTCTGTGTATGTGAACATTAACTCCTGGAAAGGATTACCCTAATGCCATTGTCCCGCACTAAGCAGCAGTATGGTTCGGGAAAGTTTTTGGGTCAATCTCATTAAGTTTACAGCGAACATTACTCGAACTTTCTGCACCTAATGCACCTGTCTTAGCTCTTTTCAGTGGGTAAAACTTTACAACACAATGGAACTTTTATGCTGTTCAGTATTTTATCTTCTACTAGAAACCCCTTTGACGCTGCTTAGGACCCTCCCCAGGAGGACTTGTTTCTTGTTGCCTTCGCTGGAAACGTGATAAGACAGCTTTCCCTCCTCGGTTATCCAATCCCGCGTTAGTCCCATCCCATCTGCACGGTTTGGGATTCTTCCCGTCAACAAGTACTTCACGATACAATTAATTGAAAGATTTTAATTAATTCGGAGTTGGATTACAGTTTCTGCTACAACGCTGAAAGTTTAATCCGCCCCTCATCGTGAACCCTTTGCTGCTGTTTTTTTTTCTTTGCCCTTGTTCCAAAAAGAATGACTGAAACTGAGACAGACAATGAGTAAGTCAGCCGCAAGTAATCTCTCGGGGGGAAGCGTCTCGTTAGAACATGCAAAGGTGTGCGCTTTTATGCTTTTGGTATTCAAAAGATTGCGCGCCGAATGACGTAAGGATCCTCGAAAAACGTCACCCTGTTCTGAGACAGGGGAGAAAAGAAACTTTCCCAGTGATAATTTCTCTGAGCGAAAATCTCATTTGAAATGGCAAACGTAATGAATAACTTTTAATCTCCTCGGGGAGATCGTAAGGGGGCTTCTTCTCACTCATTGCATTAGTGCTCCCCCAAGATGACATAACGCCCCGAGTCCAAGTCGGGCGGGGAGAAGGCGCAAAAAAGCGGTAGCTAAATATCCAATAAATTACTCCCGAAACAATATATTTTAGCCATCAGCTTCGAAGGGAGCAAGTGTATACAGTTTGGAATTAGGATTTCGGGAGGATGTCGGAAGCCAGCATAATAATCGGCATCATAGGGGTTTTATCGCCGTTGGAAAGAATGCGAAAAGTGGGCATCCTCAAAGGAAAGAAGCCGGAGAGTTTTTTTTTTTTTTGCTTCGTTCTGTCCGTCTGGATGGTGCGAAAAGAAAAATGTGGGGGGCATCAACACTGACGGGCATAAACGACGAACCGCTGGAACGAAAAGGTCCAAATCCATTAACCGATTTAATTTATGACTGTAAAGTATGACTCTCCAAAATCGTTTATTGTTGGCCATAAATAAGCCGTGAAATTGTTTCAATACCATCGAACTTCCGCTAAGGGCAATTCCGGAAATTGACTTCGCGCAAGCGGTAATGATGTATGTGTGTTGGTATGTGTTCGATTGGTATTGTTATTCTGCTGTTTACAGTTCGGAATGGCGGATAGATTGAATCGTGAAATGTTTGGTGTACTGTTATTTATGGAGGAGCTCGATACACATGCTCTCTGGCACTTAATTGAAAACTCTCGTTAAACCTCATGGCTATTTTTCTATCAGATAGCATCAACATTTCTGGAGGATCTTCGCCACCTCAACGTAATAATCATTCATTTTTTTTTTTTTTTTTTTTTTGATACCTTGAATTCGATTCTAAAATGAAAAAAATATTTATGTGAATAAGAATAGATTCAAATAGTTTTATTCTATTGCGAATTATAATACATGAAAAGTATCTCGAAGAGTAAGAATTCGTCTATATTATTAGGTGTTCTAGAATGACTTTACGGATTTATAATATGTAACAAATATCGTACTGTTGGCATGGAATTTTACAGTTTACAGCACATATATCGAATGACATGTTCTTCAGTTTCAGAACGTTCATTTGAATAAACTGTGAACAATAAATATTACATTCAAAATGACGAAAAAAGGATTTGCGGTAATTTTCCTTGCATTCTTTTTTTCTGAAGAAAAGTAGTCAAAGTAGTAGACTTTTTCATTAAAAAAAATAAATCTAGAGGGTTATGTCCAAGACATGATCGCATTATTGACATAGGACTACGAAATTATTTTATTCAACTCGCTTGTTTATCTTCTGAAATATTAATTTGGAAAAAATCGAATTTTCATGAATAACTCTTTAGTAGAAAGTTTTTGGTTATCCTGAAAAAGATCTATGATTTGCGTCGTTTTCTAAAAACAGTTTAAAATGGTTGATTGACGATTAATTTTTGCCTTTGCAAGAGCAATACACAAGCTAGCCATATGTCGTTTCCATATATCAATGAACGTGTTGCACTGAGTATTCATCGCGGTGGACTTTTTCGCAGTTGACACCCATTCGATCACAGAATATTATTTTTCTACCTTTTGTGACGCAGAAAACCAACAATACTGTGTGCGTGTGAATCAAAAATAAAGCAATCATAACTCGAAATGTGTAGCAGTATTTCCACCGAACAAAAGTTGCATCACTATGTCACTGTATGTGTTGGATCGAAGGTATAAGAGCACAGACCCTGGCTAGTGCACGGTTCTCTGATGCGGCAAAAGATGTGGTTCTCTGATGCGGCAAAAGAGAGATGGGGCTTGCGATGCAATGCTTCTCTCTGTTTCTTTTCCATTCATTCTTTG
Organism: Toxorhynchites rutilus septentrionalis; assembly: GCF_029784135.1. Classification (NCBI taxonomy): domain Eukaryota; kingdom Metazoa; phylum Arthropoda; class Insecta; order Diptera; family Culicidae; genus Toxorhynchites; species Toxorhynchites rutilus. The sequence continues at coordinate 46,541,015 of NC_073745.1, forward strand.
TATGGTGCAAAAATATGTTGTGTGTGATACCAAAGCAAAGAGAAAGCAAAGCAAAGCAAAGCAAAGAGTGTGTGATAGCAAAGAGAACTATATAAGACTAGCTGACTCGGCAAACGTTGTTCTGCCATATAAATTGGTTCTGGTGAATATTTTGGTTGATAAACAAAAAATAAATAGTCTATCGTGAGCGTTCTTGAATGTTTTAACGATCTATAAAAATAATCGAATGTGATTGATAAAATAGAACGAATGAACCGATTTGAAAGTGTGTTTGATGTTTATGCTGCCGGAAAAGACGGTGCGCATTGTCATTCAATAAATAAACATTAAACGCTCGTAACTGATCTGTTCTATCCTCTTCTATGGTTTTCTATTAAAAAGAGCACAGCGTTGTTGCATGTGGCATATCATTGTGAAGCAATTCAAAAATATCAGTGCAATCAAGCATTTCATGGGGTGTTTCCCGAGTATGATTACAACCCATTCTTTTGAGAGGATCACTATGCTATATACGATAATCGCTGACGAAAATAAAAAGAAACAAAACATTCATTTTCTTAATTCAATACATGTAAAAAATGTAAAAAGATAAAATGATAACTGTTCATTCTGGTGAGTTTCATTCGGGTAAATGTGCTTCGGGTAAACGTGTCTCTAGTGAATGATATTCGGGTGAATGTGACACAACCACATGGAATACCTAATTGATACGGAAGAACTAATTTTTATTTATAATATTTGTTTTAAAAGCGTGTTCATTACACCCGAAGATCTATTAAAATCTATTCGCTTCACAGAAACGGAACACGAAGCTCAATGTTGTTTATATCGAATTGCTTGGGCAAGATTGCCACATTTGCACAACTCGGTTAGACTTGAGTCGGGCAGATATGAAATTCCTAATAAAATTACACTATTGATTTTCTCAGGGAATATTTTGTCCACTAACCATGCTAAAAGACATCATTTTTACTTGAACACCCGTGTTGTAATGTCATGAAAATGCATAACGTTTTGACCTGGCAATAGCAAAGGATGTGTCGGTGTTGCTCATGATAGCTGTGGCATCCGATTGAGAATGATTGATTTGCAGGATATCACAATAGCATCTCGCAAGATAATGTATTCTTCGTAAGAATTGCAGTCGTTCGCTCTTTACCTTCGCATAATCGTCGGTAATGAATTGTTGACACAGTCAACGATATCGAAGGATGACATTGTCCTGACCGTGTCGAATCGTCATACAATACACATAAAAATGCACCGAGTTCTCACCACTCTTTTGTTTGTTTCCATTTCTCTAACCGCATGTTCCTAAACATTATTTCAAAATGAGAATTCTCGCGTAACTTTTGAAAAGGTTTTATGTAACATTTTCGTCTACTCGAGAAAAACGAAGTCGAAAACCCGAACATTATTCCGCGAATTGTCTTAAAAGCAATCGATCTTTATCGCTACTCTCACCACTAGCAGTCAAGAATAACTCTGAAAAACCAATCGTAACTGTTGTTCCGTGATTTGAGAATAAAGTTGAAGTTTCGGAGTGAAAAATGTTACTTTGGCGTTTTGACTGCCCGCGTTTGCACATTGGACATATCACGTTGCACGATAAGAATTTGAAACTACCTACTAAACAACAATCCAAATATCAGCATTTTGTTCCAAAGACAGATTATTATTGTTATCACTCGTTGAATTGCACTGAAATGGATAACAACACCTGAAAGAAACAAAAACTCAAAACGACCGAAATACGACATCGTGTTGTTTTGACTGCTTTATTATTTCGGACGTTTCGGGCGTCGGAGGAAAGTGGCGTCCGAAGTAACAGCCGGATGCTTAAAATCCGAAAAAAATGGCGATAAAAGGATGAACAGGATAGATACGTGAACGATTGTTTTTGTACTGCATTCAATGATTGAAAACTAATAGCGTGCAACCATTAACTCGATTTGTTTACATTTGTTACACAGGACCTTTTCAAAAGTTACGCGAAAATTGACGTTCATAATGAATGAAGTAATTGTGGCGGGATTTCGTTGTTCAATGTTTATGCAATATCCGTCTTGTCTCTTCAGAATGGCCGGGGGATTTTTCGTCACACAATTTCTTGCACTGCACTGGTCTCACACATATTCTAGAACATTTCACTCAAAATACATTCAAGGCGTGTTGCTTGCATAGAAATTTCAACTAAGTACTAATAAAAATGACGCATGTAATATTACATTGAGAAAGTGAACGTTAGAAACGTTAGAAACGTTAGAAAAGAAGATGAAGAGCGTCGTACGAACAGTGTGTATCGACAATGACCTACAGATTATCTTCTTCTTCTTTGTTTTGAAGAGGGTTTAAACTTTCCAGTTCATTAGCCTCTAGTACAGATTATTGTTTTTGCTTTCGAATCACAATCTCGCGCGTCGTTGTGCAGTCGCCTACTGTGATCTAGCGATGTCTTCAACAACATGCACATTGGATCTACACACGTGCTCTCCAGCCAGTGTTTTGTCAGTATTGATGACTATAGCGTGATTATCATTTTGCAATCCGAGCATGTGTGATTTGAAGTGAAAATTCTTATAATTAATTCATTGTACATTTTTCAATGGCTTCCAGCTCGCCGGCCTGGCTTTGGGCGAATTGAGGATGAAAGTTCGATGAAATGGACATAGTGCCATCTGTCATTTACCAACGTATACAAATTCGTTCTTTTTGAAAAACAAACGACGATTACATTATTTGGATATTGACACGAGATTTTTATATATATGCTAGCTGACCCGACAAACTTCGTCCCGCCCAAAATTCATTTTTTGTTATCACATTCACGTTTTTTTTACTAAGCGCAAGTTCGTAGGTCCAATCGCAGAACTGTTCATTGATTGATTATCTAATGTACCTGATATTGTTCTGATATCAGCAAATTGTTATTATCTATATATTTCATCAGCTGGCCTTTCACTACAAGTTCTAAAATTTGTTCTATTGTGTGCAACATGTTAACAGGCCGGTACTCTTCGGCTTTATCCGTCCCATTAACTTTGGGGATAGGAACCACAAGTGATTCCTTCCAAACTTCAGGCACGTGCCCAGTTTGCAATGATTCATTTATCAGGATCAGCAACTCGTGTCCAATAACATGAAAGCAATCTTGAATCGCTTTTGCGTTTTTTTTTTTTTTTTTTATCCAAAATATATATTTTTATTAAGGCTCATATGGCGTCAACCTGACGGGGCCGGGAGTTCAATATTTCGACAATGTTTGCCTTATAACTATGTTAGTAATATGTAACCGATTACTCGCGGTTGGCTCGAGGTTAGTATTACAAGTGTTTTCGTAATTGTGATGTTGCTGTCTTCAATGATCTGTACCTGTGCCCGACACGGGATACTTCCTATTGGGATGCAGCTGACCATTAATCAGCAACGCCCCCCTAGTCTGTACCCCATATCTAGCGTGGTGCGTCTTCTCGAGGAATCCAGGATAGAATGGTCACTAGCCGGCGCAATCATCAGCTCGTGTAGAGTTGTCATGAGCGGTACAACCTTTGGCTTTTGTTGAATCATCAGTGGACTGCACAACCTTTGGCCCGTGTATCTGTAAAGAGTGTGTGTATGTATTGCCGCGACTAAGTAAAAGTTTATAGATCGAATAGGAGGGATACGAAACAGGGACACAACGAAGGAAAAATCATTAAACGTTGACATCGGCGTTCCTGAGGAACAGGTATAGATGAAGCAGAAGATCAGGATCACAGCTACCTAAGATATCCCGGACGGGGATATCCGATTGTCTGCCTTTTGCTCTCAGTGCTCTAGAGAGCTGAGAGCGAGCAGCATGGAACCGGATACACGACCAGACAATATGCTCGATGTCGTGGTAGCCATCGCCACAATCACAAAGATTGTTTGCTGCGAGCCCAATTCGATAGAGATGCGCGTTTAGGTTGTAGTGATTGGACATAAGCCGAGATATCACGCGAATGAAATCACGACCGACATTCAATCCCTAAAACCAAGCTTTCGTCGAAACCTTAGGGATAATCGTGTGTAACCAGCGACCGAACTCATCTTCACTCCACATGCGCTGCCAACTAGCGAGTGTGTCCTGACGAGGAATGTGAAAAAATTCGTTATAAGCAATTTGCCTTTCAAAAAGTGTGCCTTCTGAAGCACCCACCTTAGCTAGCGAGTCCGCTTTCTCATTCCCTGGAATCGAGCAATGAGAGGGAACCCATGCTAAGGTAATCTTGAATAATTTTTCGACCAAAACACTCAATAGATGTCTTATTCTTGTTAGGAAATAAGATGAGCGTTTATCAACTTTCATTGAGCGGATTGCCTCTATTGAGCTGAGACTGTCTGAAAAAATAAAATAGTGGTCGATGGGCAATGTTTCAATGATCCCTAATGCGTAATCTATCGCACCCAGTTCAGCGACATACACGGAACAAGGATCTTTGAGTTTGAAAGAGGCACTGGAATTTTCATTGAAGATGCCGAAGCCAGTGGACCCGTTTATGCATGAACCGTCAGTAAAGAACATTTTATCAGATCTAACTTTCCCATATTCTGCCGAAAATATCTCCGGAATGTAATCGGAGCGTAGATGATCTGGGATTCCATGGATCTTTTGTCGCATGGACAGATCAAAATTGACAGAGGAATTGCAAAAGTATGGGAAGCAAACTTGGTTGGAGATGCCCGGCGTTGACATTGTCGAAACCAGCCGATTTCTGCAAAGAAAAACAAATATCTCTCGCCTCTGCAAATTTGATTGGTAGAAAACATTCTAATCTACAATTGTTATGTATCGGCTGTATTATTTCGTGAGGCTCACTGACCAATTCAATACTTTGATTGTTGAATTGAACACTGTTTCACTTTCACAAAATAATTGTTGATTTTTTCCGCTATCATTTGTTCTGAATGTTCTTCTGAACCTTCGAAAGTTATGGACCGCGATAAACTATTCTTAGTGTTAATTAAATGTTTTCAATATTTTCCATAACTCCTTACTGTTATTCTGGTGTTGATCGATTTTCCTCTGAATATATTCACATCTAGTCTTTTTCAAGGCTTGTGAATACATGTTCCTCGCGGAGGTGTACCTATACCGATCATTCTATAAATTACTTCTACGAAACTTCACGTACTGTTTATCTCTTTTACGTTTCAGACGTGAGAGTGATAAAGAGTACCAGCTGTTCGAATTTTTCAAATCGATTTGTTTTCCAATAACTAAGCTATTGGTACACACTTTCAATACATTAGTGAGAACAGCTGCCTTCAAATCCAAATTGTCAGTTATTGCAGAAGAATCGAGATTACTCGCGACTAGATGAGACAGTGGTTCTTTTGAATATTTGTTCCAGCACTTGATTTTAGCTTTATTTTTTTCACGTTCACTCTGTTCATTCTCAATATAAACAAAAATTGTCTCATGGTCCGTAATTTTAAATTTGGCCTCTATCAAAGCATGAACTGTGTTAAAATGAGTTTCTAGTAATTCTAGTTACATCGGAAACAGTCTGTTTCAAGTTATAAAAATCAGAGAGTTGTTTCAGTTGCTTCGAGTTCTGCACGTTGAGCCAATCAATGTTGAAATCACCAGCAATAATATTTAATTTGCTACTATAGATGAAATTTTCCCACCAGTTTTCCAAAATTTTTAATTTTCGCTGGTCACTTGAACTGGGGGAATTATATAAAATTCCAAAATTTCCCATCTGCATACCCTTTTCAACTAAAATTGCCATGAACCAATTATTTTCAACAGATTCGTATTCGACTATTGAATTTAATCAATTCTTTTGCGTAAATAGCAACTCCTCCAGTATGTTTGGAGGGCCAAACCAAATTTGGCATGTGGAGTGCCACATGCCAAATTTGGTTTCGTTTGCTTGATTAGTTCTTCAAATACATTACATGACTCAGTGACTTTTTTTTTTAGGTTCTAGGTTAGGGAGAATCAACCCCGCTGAAATTTAAAACTCGAATAATTCTCCTTCACTTCAAAACAGCGAGCTGCATTCAAGCTTTCTGAATGTGTGAATACTGAAATTTTCAAATTCATGCTGTCTGTCACTCCCAGCTCAATTCGGAAATAATTGTCCTCTCCCCCGCCATCTGAACGACAACACGGTTGGTTGGCCATTGTTCGCGGTTTCATAACTATACCCCTGTGTCCACAAATGCACCAATATCATCGCTCTGGCGGCCGAAAGTGCCATTTTCCGCTAAATTCAGCGGTTGATTTAGCTAGCTGCCGGATGGTGGTTTGTGGGTGGCTGTTGGTCGTGTACATGTGTTTTTGACTACGCGCGCATGGAGGCAGGCCTTTTTCGAACATCACATCGGGAACGAAGGCGACCTTAGCGATTGAATATTATGTCGCTAAACCACAAACTGCAATAACCACCGATAATGGAGGCAGATGGGTTTGTCCAGCCGGCTCGATCGAAATGCGATTCTAGCAATTGTCTGAAAACAGTTTTAAGCTGAGTTTTGATTTCGGCAATATTATTCTAGTATTATTCTAATCTTATTTTTAAATTATTTCTCTCCAGGGGAACCAATCCAGTGGTCATCGCGTCTCCTCCCGACCTCGCCGGGATGACACTCGAGAAGCGGCTCACTTCGTACGATTGGGCAAATCAGTTCGAGAGCTTTCAGTACGTAACCCGAAGGGGCTCCTTCAAACCACTTTGTTGGACACCAAACAACAGCATGCTTCCGGTAAGTTACAATCACTATAGAACAGATATGTGATTTATCTTTTCTGTTATTATCTACATATACACATACAAGTCTTTGTTCTTTCGGAAGGAATTCGTTCCGCCTCAGGGGATGTTCCTGGAATGTGTCAAAAAGGTTTCTACCTTTTACCTTTTTCGCACTTGACTTCCGGTCAACCGAGGTCCTGCTTTGTTCAGCTCAACCTGGATTCTTTGGGATGGCCGCCAAGGTTGCAGGCATCGAATATTCAAAGCAAACTTTTCTCATATTCTAATCCGTTCCGCACGATTCAAACTGTTGAACGCTTACGATTTTCTTGTACACACAGTGTGTGTGTGTGTGCGTGTTCCCGTTTCCCGTTCCGCCCGTTCACTCGGTGTTTCCGAGCACACGGACCAAAAATGATAACGACGATGACACGCGAAATTCCCCGGTGATACATTCCTGAGTCGTACGTGACGAGTGTTTGCGTGTGTGGGGGCGGTTTTCGTCAGGCGCAGACAGATCCTGCGGCCCATCTCATCACCATCATCATCATCTGGTGGTTGTCAGTTGCAAATTTGTTGTGGATTTCGCTTCCAAAGCCACACGAAAATGTGTGCGAATGATATCGTACCCGCCGATTGCCCCCCCCCCCACTGCAGCCCTTCCCCACCGTTGCACTCCGGAAGCCCATTTAAACAGAGGATTAGCTCCCTCACGATTCCGTCGTTTTTTTTCTATCCTCCGCTACAAAAAAAAAAAACCCCCAAATCCCACAGCGAGAGAGAAACGGTACTGCGGCTCGGCAAAATAATTCCAGTGAGAAGATTTCAAGTGAAATAAATGGCTTATATGCTTATGAGTTGAGCGAAGGCATTCACCGAAAAAAAAGAATCTATCGCATTTCGGTATTCCGTGTTCCTTTCCGAAAACGTTCCCTTTGAAGCGGCCGAGAAGATGAGTACTTAGCACAATCTACGGGGACAGCAGGAAGCGAATGAAAGGATCATGAGCTTTAAAGCTTGCCCTTTTTTCCCAATTTTCCAATTTTCTTTGTACAGTTCAGTTGAGAAATTGCGACATAGAAATTCCATCGATTCTTTATCATTTCTTTAATCAACTTTTTTGCTTTGACAAGTGGAGCAAAGTTGTGAAGGATGCTTCCAACGAAATAGGGCTGCTGCACACGGGGAAGTAGAATACTGATTACTTCTACGCTCCAACCCGCCCGTATTCTACGGCATTTTCGAAGCACTGTGATATGATCAAATGCTTTTCTGCCGTCTCTCCAGCATCATGGTCGTATGTGCGATTAGATGGCAAATGTTGGACGCTTCCCGAGAGCGAGTTACTTTGAATAGTAGAGATGACTTGTTCGAACGACGGTGGGATAACGTGACCCGCTTACGTGAGGAGACAGACCCGGTTTGGTCTTCGAGGTTCGAGGTTGGCACACCCCGGTATCTACGTTTTTTCTCCTTTTTCCATGGTTCCTGCTCCTGCAGCTGCTTGTCAACATTATTGCTCTTGCCAGTGGAATTGCTGAGTGGCTCTCACCATCCTCGGCACCCAGGTAGGTCGAAGACGACGATGGATACATGCAGCGAGTGTGTGTTTGGTTATGACTTACATTAATTGGATTTTCCGGTTGGCAGTAATGGGCGCAGTGATGCGTCGGGCAGTAAAAGAGTGCGGCGAGTGACGTACCTTGGCACTACTGCTGCAGAAGCGATGGTTCCGCAAATGCACCGAACAGGACGAACTTTGATACAGCAATGTTCAAAGAAAATTTACCCGAAGCACTCTCGCTTTTAATGTGTCCCAAGGGTTCATTTTAAATGTCAAATCGAGTTGTGATTAAGCACTCTACAGTGGATCCATTTTCTACGAAACAAGTTGTTTCTCGACGGTGAAGATGATTTATTGCTGGAATCGCTCTCACGACGCATCAAATATTTGTTCGATTTATAGTTATGCATCAAATTCCAAATGAAAGCTTGTTCACGACGGAATCTGTCCAAATTATGTTCTAAATTATATTGCTTTCGGTGTTATCATCAGTTTCATTACATTTGTTTCATCCTCAAATCCTCCTTGTGGTTTTTGTTCCATTTTCTTGAGTGTCGGACGATTTTGAAACATTATAAACTGTGTTTACAACTAAACTACATTTTTTCATTGGCACCCCAAACCATACGTTTTGCCTCTTATTCCGAAAAAAAACCCAGATTGCCGATTTTTGGCAGGAACAATTTTTCGGGATGACAGTAGACCTCGATGTTTCTTGCAGTTTGAAACCATTTGGCATGAATTTTTTTCGAAAACACCATTTTATTGTTGCCGTTTTGACGTCAACCCCTCCAACGATTGCATCCCTTCCCGGATACTTCTTAATAATCCTACCTATGGTTCACGATTGAGCTGGAGAGTTGTCTTCAAACCACTCCAGAGCAACTTTCGCGTAGTGTCGTCGGACTTTTTTTTTTAGCATACGTTGCTTCTTGTATACCCTTCAATCAAGTCTATTCTTGACATGCTAAACACTTGATGCAGAATTACCCACCAGTGTTGCCACACGTACAGATTTATCTGGAAAGGTAGAGATTTTTTCGATTTTTTGTACAGATTACAGATTTTTGTACAGATAAGTACAGACTTTCTGGAGCTTCAATTTAATCACATTTAGAGTTGGTAATAGAGATGAGGTAGAGATTCGATTTTGATGATTGGACTCTCAAGGCTACTGCAATGTTATATCCCAGAAACATTCCCAGTCTAACAAGTATCAAATAAGTATTGGAAGTGTTTTCAGGTTTCTATGATGGGGAATGCATAACTTGCCTAAATATGAAATTGTTCTATATTCTTACTGGACAATTATTTTTTGTAATAATTCGTTTATTTTTACAGGCTCAGTTACTTAAGTTTAAAGGAGCCGAATTCTTAAATATAATTTTAAAACTATATATATATATATATATATATATATATATATATATATATATATATATATATATATATATATATATATATATATATATATATATATAAACAATTTTCTTACATCTATGGTTAGTAAGGTGGAAAACCGATTACTCGCGGTGTACTCGAGTGGGTGACATATTTTTAGGAGAAGGATGAGATATAAGGAAATTGTAACAATGTTGGTGAACACTCAATTCTTAAATCTATTCGTATATCTATAGTTTATTTACATTTCAACTTATTCTACTATTTATAGCAAGGGGACGAATTACCCGCAAAGGAAGGAAAGTAGGGTATAAGGATGTAGGGACAATCACACACGAAGAATACTGGACAATTTTCGAGTGTTTTTTTTTCCTATTTCAGTAATTCCAAATGAAATCGTCCTAAAAATGCAGATTTTAAAAATTTGTATTTTTTATTCCAATGAAAGTGTGTATTCCATTTGGGTTGGAGGAAATATGAGTTTTCCACAGCAATTGGGAATTTTTTGATTCAAAGGTAACTTTTGAAAAGGGCGTATCGATTTGAGTAAGAGAAATCTTTGATAATTTATATCTCAAAAACTATGAGTCGTACCGAAATAGTGTCTTAGAAAGAATTATAGAGTATTGTTGGCTGAATTTGAAAAAAATATACACTGAGAAAATAAAATAAGTACCCTTTTTTCATTTACAAAATAAAATTTTAATTTGCTATATCAAAAAATATGTATTTTTTAATATTTTTTTCAATTTTTTCATATAAAATAGAAGTCATGTAGAAAATTTAAAAAATGGACCCAAGATGATAAAACTATTTTTGACGAAATTTGTGGAACATCGAATTATTAGGAATTCTCGAAACTTCGAATTTTTGTATGTTAGCAATCACTTTTAGTCACAAATTATGAATCCTGATGGGATTTAAAACAAAAAAGGTTATTATCAATCTCCTTCTAAATGTAGCCATTCTCGAGATATTTAAAAAAAATAAAATATTTGTAATTTATTGTCTTTTTAATAGTAAAAAGGGCCCTTTAACAAACGAATGAGTAATTTGATTTATGTTGTATATATATTTTGAATATTTTTGCAACAGTTTTTTTCCATGCAACGAAAATTTTGAATGGCACAGATGATACAAATAGATTACAGATGAAAAATGTTTTAGGATAACTGTGACGAAATTAGACTGCTTGCAAAATACTGATTACCCTCTAATTTTTAATGACACAACCTCTGTTGCTTTCTGGAGTATATTTTCCCCAAATCAACAGATTGAACTGTTTGTTGATAAACCTGAATTCACGATTTTAAATGAAGAGCTGAAAGATTTTAATCTAACTATTCTCACAAACATCTGCGAGCAATCTTACGTGGGTTCAATGTCCAATGCTACTAAATTTGAAGATCATTTTAAGGCGGCAAGAATATTTATATTGAGATGGCAACAGAAGCGATAGCGACGGCAGACCTTTTTTTAATGATATTCATATAAACCATGGAAATACTCATGAAAAGAGTGTTTCGGCTAATAATCCCCAACTATCCGCTTATGATTTTATGAAGTCCGGACGGTTTTTTCTCCACATCTCTGCTTACAAACGATAGTCAATCGATAGTCGAACCGTTTTAGTACAAGGAAAATGTTAGATTGTGGGACTTCTCAATATTTTCCGGTGCCACAATGTCACGATGTGGCGATACTTTTTTTTCGAATTACGTTTGCAGTTTCAATATATTCGGGATTGTTCATTGGTGTTGATCGGAAATCATTTTAAAATTGTTGCTTACTCACAATTACTCACAATTGACATTGAATCTAATACACTTACATCAGGTGCGCGAGTTGAAACCACAAAATATGTTTATTCGAAGCAATCCGACCCATTCGTCAACATCTTCATATTCGGCAAAGTGATGAACCCTGAAATCTAGCGAAAAAATAAGAATATACGGGTCTTATATTTTGCGATAAGGAACGAAATTACCAATTATCACGAAAATCTGAGAACCACTATATCGGATTGGCATGGAATGGCTGTATACTATGATCAGAAAGTACTGGGATTTTTTTATTCAAACGTACCGTACATGCGGGTACCGTTTTTTTTCTTCTGTTGGCACGACCTTAAAACGCACATCTGTCAGGTTGTAGTGCTGTTTAGGAATAATTCATGGTAGTCGCTAGAAAAATTATTAATTTACAAATATCAATACAAAATACAAAACAAAAAAGAAAAAAGGGACCACAACACATTATAATCCATACTTAGTGCATACCAGCCTTCAAATATACTTGTTGCCAAGCCGACATGGCGTTTGTAAACACACTTTTATACGAACACTCTTTTGTCTTCGCCATTCCACACACGCACACACTATGTCCACTCACACAGATTTGCACACTTCCGTACGAACACACTTTGTTGAACGAACACGCTATGTAATACTCGATGACTGAAAATAAATCAACCCAACAACACGCTTTTCCTACGCTAGTCCGTAACTTTTCCATAACCAAATCGTCGTAATGAGAACAAAAAGATATCGGTGTGACTTGCCGTATTGGGCAAGTAGTTCCCGAACAAGTGCCATCCGATCATTAGTGTCGGCCTGTCCGTTGCAAACGGCCGGAAATGTGGAACGACAATACTTGGATTTTGTATGATGATAACGCGCCATCGCATCGAGCCCGAATTTTACTGAATTATTTGATCAAAGATCAAGTAAATACCATCGAGCACGCACCGTATTCATCTGATATGGCGCCGTGCTGAAGTTGCCACTTCGTGGAAAGAGATTTTAGTCGTTCGAGAAGATTAAAGAGAATCCGACGAGGGAACTAAAGGCCATTTCTTCGTCGGCTTACCAGGGATGCATGGAGGACTGGGTCAAGCGTTGGCACATGGCTTCAAATTGATCATATTTTTAGGAAGATGAAATAATTTGCCTGAAATTTAACTCTATTTTGTTTTTTTTTAAATTCCCAGTAGTTTCTGATCATACGGTATATTAAAGCATCCATATTATAAATCGGAAACTATTGTGCACATTTAATATAGATTCAAGCAATCACGGAATGTCGACTTCCATAGAGATAGCCCTGATATAAACGCAACCTTGTTCGGTTCATCAAATTTGCTGAAAGGAAACAAAGCTAGTCGAGATATTTAATGAGAAACTATTTGTTGTAACGTTTTATTCAATAATCATATCATATAATCATATATCATATATCATATAAAGTCTCTATAATACGAATAAAAAGAAGAACGTTCGCAATCCATACCCAGTGCAATGTACATAGGCAATAAGGATACAAATTTCGACATATGGCTTGTATAATGTTCCTGTGAGGGTATGAATGAATAATGAATCCATAAACTCAGCTGCTTTTACAAAAAGACGTAATCCATCTGCCTTTTTTATTGCCAAAACAGAAAGAAATTTAACATCAAATTTCCGTAACAAATCCGACTATTTCATTGTTCTATGAAATGGTCTCTACCAAGAAAAATTGTACGCGAATTCATTTCAAAAATTTTCGAGAGCACAATGCACACTATCCATATGAAGTCTATGATTGGCTGGTTTAGCCATATGTAGCCGTCAACGTTGGTGCTCGCGTGGCCGAATGGTTAACGTCACACCTAACATGCCAGGGGTTCGGGTTCGATTCCCATTCTGGTTGGGGGAATTTTTCGTCAAAGAAATTTCCTCCGACCTGCACTGTGGTGACCCGTATTCTAGAGCTTGCCACTCAGAATGCATTTAAGGCGTGTTATTTGGCATAAAAATCTCAACTAAGAACTAGTAAAAAAGACGCAAGTAATACTACGTTGAGATGACGAAGTTCGTCTAGAAACGTTAGTGCCATTTAAGAGGAAAAAGATTGATATTGCAATATGAGCGAGTGAAACAAGAGACACATTGCAAATAAGCATTTAAGCTTTTCGCTTACTCTGCCATATAATAATAAAGAGGGATAAAATAAAGATAGATAAAGATAATAAGATAATAATAATAAAGAGGGATAAAAATTCACGTTTATGCTCTCCTTTTTACTATTAGACACTCCTTTCTCCTTTTTACTATAAAACAATTTCCAACTTCATTTTATAATGAGGTGTAATATTACCACGTATTTATTCAACAGCACCAGTGGTTATGTGGAGAGCGTGGTCATATCAAACAGCCTTGCATTCCAGTTATTTCCACCCTTCAGCACACGAGAAAAGCATTTTTTCTGCTGAAGATGAAATGTTTTCTGCCAATTCTAGTTTGGGTGTACCGTTCTGAATCATATTTCGGACGCTTAAGGCATATGATGCAGAAAACAGATCTAAACTTTATGCACAAGTATTATTTGGTTGATATTTTCAATAAATTAATTCAATATGCTTCAAGGCTTTCTACTTTGGTACCTATTTGATTGAAAACATAAATAAATTATCGAATAAAATGCTTTTCAAATGAAGCGAATATTAAACTTCGGACACTAAATCAAATTTCGGACGGATTGAATTCAAATTTCGGACACTTTATTTTGTAATTTTTTGGACGAAAATTACATTACACTTGATTATATTTCATAGTCAACTGGGAAACACTTATCAAGCAATCACAGTAAACTGTTAACGATAATGAGAAATGATGAAACACGGGAGAAATTTAAATATTTATGAACGGGTAAATTCTACGTGCTAACGCTAAGAAAACGTCAAACACATACGATAATGAGAAGTGTTGTAAGATTTCAGCCGATTATGTTATAATTCAAACGTAGTTCTTATGTGAAATGATAGTGAAACCAAGAAATTACTCTATAGAAGCAATTGTGATACTAATTTTATAGTTATATCATCAGTGCATTAAGCATTTCAAGATATTAGAACAAAGTGTCCGAAATATGATTCAGAACGGTACACACATTATACATTCCTCCCAACGTGTTTTCGTATCGTTGGTCATCGCAGGCCAATACTTTTCCCATCTGGAAATTTACGGATTTCATCCCGAAAAAAGCGTTCTTCTTTTTTGAATCCAAGAGTAAATCCAGCCAATTGTTGATACCCTGTTCTGAAGTATCGATCGCAAGAAATGGTAGTCGGAAGAGGCAAGGTCTGGACTATAAGGTGGAACCAGAATTTCCCATCTGCTATTTTCCAAATAGTTTTCGACTCAAACAACAACATGAGGTCGAGCGTTGTCATGATGACATATTGTCGATTCGTATCCGGTCGCATTATCCAGGTTTTTTATTTTATCTTATTTTACAAAGACAACCTGGTACAGTTCATTCTGAATCGCACCAAAATATTCCGAAACGTAAGAAACGAAAATTTCAAAATAATGATGATGATAATGTACATCAAAATAAAATTAGTTTTGCGGATGTTGTTAAAAGTGCGAACACTTCTAACAACAATAAGATAATGGGTTATAGTAATAGTACTAGTATCATGCAAAGTAATCGTAAGACTCATCCGGTTATTGTAATCAAGCCTAAAGAGTCCAAACAAGCTTGCGAGGATACTCGGAAGCATTTGAAGACAAAATTAGATCCAAGAACACACAAAATTAGTAATTTCAGAAATGGAAGAAATGGCTCCATCATTGTTGAGTGTGCAACTGGAGCTAATATAGATAATGTGAAAGATGACATCGAAAGCAATTTGGGTGAGAAGTATAGTGCTGTTGTTCCCATATCGGTGCCCAGATTAAAAATCGTGGGCATGAGCGATCAGCATTCCTCCGATGTTTTCATTGATTACCTCCGAAGTCAGAATGAAGGCATCGAAATAAAAGATGTAAAGGTTTTAAATGTGTACGAAAATCCACGCTTCACCTACAATAAGTTTACTGCTGTAATTGAAGTAGATGTTGACACATATAACTGTTTATTGAACGCGAAAAAAGTAAATGTGGGGTTCGATCGGTGCTCCGTAGTTCCTGCGATTAATGTATTAAGATGCTTCAAATGTGGAGAATTTGGACACAAGAGCACGGATTGCAAACAAAATTTTGAAACGTGCTCAAGGTGTAGTCAGAAACACAAGACATCTGAATGCAAGTCAACTGTGTTGAAATGTGTTAATTGTTTGAAAATGAATACAGAATGGAAATTGAATTTGGACGTCAATCATGCCGCATTTAGCTCTGAATGTTTAGTATATCAGAGACTTTTTGATTTGAAAAAAAGCAGCTTGCATTTCAATAAATAGCAACCAGGTTCCAGAAGAATTGTGAACCAATATTATATTTTGTATTTGAATATTGCGGGACTGTCAACAAACTACGTAGCGTTACGTCAGATTGTTGAGGAAAAGCGTCCATTTCTAGTCCTTTTGTCTGAAACACACATTGTTGAAATAGAATCATTTGATCAGTATAGTATTCCGGGATATAATGTTGCTGCGTGTTTATCACATTCTAGGCACACTGGCGGTGTTGCTATTTATGTCAGAGAATCCGTTCAATTCAATCTTCGCCTCAACGAAGTGTTTGATGGTAACTGGTTCTTGGGCATTACAGTTGAACATGGCATGAAGATGGGTAATTTTGGTGTTTTGTATCATAGTCCCAGCTCAAGCGACTTGCGTTTTGTTGAAATTTTAGAAAACTGGCTTGAAATGTTCCTTGACTCTAGCAAATTGAATATATTAGCTGGTGATTTCAATATTAATTGGCGTGATGACTACAATTCGAACCATTTGAAGCGTGTATCCGATTTCTTCAATTTGAAACAAACAGTACATGAATTTACTCGCATTTCCAGGCACAGTAAAACTTTAATTGATCATGTTTATTCCAATTTTGATACTATTTACACAGTCACGGATACCAACTTGAAAATAACCGATCATGAGACTTTAATTATCAATATTGTAGATAATCTCGTGGTAAATGAAGATGTTGTGAAATTAAAGTGCTGGAGGAAATATTCGAAGCATGCTGTTTCGAATCTCGTAGTGAGAAGCCTGGATTTTCCATTCGAGGTCGGTAATTTAGATGAATCATCAGCTGTTCTAACTAATACCTTGAAAGAGTGTACAAATCGGCTTGTTACGCAAAAATTTGTTCCTATGAAAAACTCGAACAGCTGGTACAATTTGGATCTTTTACGCCTTAAACGTGAGAGAGACAGATGGTACAAGAAATTTTGTAGAACAAATGATGGAAATCATTGGAATATGTACACAAACGCGCGCAATATATATTCACAGTCGATTAAGAAAACTCGTTGTGAATATATTCAGAGGAAGATTGATCTGCATCAAAGCAACAGCAAGGAGTTATGGAAAATTTTGAAATCTTTATTAAAACCTAGTAATAGCAAACCGCGTTCCATAACTTTTAATGGCACACTTGAACAGTCTGAACAGGCTATAGCATCTAAGTTTAACGATTATTTTGTCAATAGTGTTTCATTGATCAATCAGTCCATTGAATTGGTTGATGAACCTGATGAAATAAAACAGCCGGTTAACAGTAGTTGTAGATTTGAAAGTTTTCACCCAATTACATTAAATGAACTTAGAACTATTTGCTTTTCTTTAGGAAAAACGGCTGGAGTGGATAATGTCAATGCTAGAGTTATTCAAGATTGCTTTCATGTCATCGATCACATCTTGCTGGACCTTATTAATAAATCTTTGCTAACTGGGCATGTGCCTAAGGTGTGGAAGGAATCTTTAATAGTTCCAATTCAAAAGGTTGCTGGAACGATTAAAGCCGAAGAGTTTCGTCCCATCAATATGTTGCACACGCTAGAGAAAATATTAGAAGTAGTCGTTAAAGGCCAGCTGCTGGAATATTTAAATTGCAATGCTTTGCTAATACCAGAACAATCGGGATATCGGGAAGGTCATTCCTGTGAAACCGCATTGAACTTGGTATTAGCAAAATGGAAAGAGAAACTAGAGTGCAAAGAGAATATCATTGCTGTTTTTTTGGATCTAAAACGCGCTTTCGAAACAATTTCTAGGCCCTTGTTGTTGAACACGATTAAGCGCTTTGGATTTACGAGTACTGCATATAAATGGTTCGAAAGCTATTTAAATGACAGAACTCAACGGACTATTTTTAATGATACAATTTCGAATCCCCTAGGGAATAATCTTGGAGTACCTCAGGGAAGTGTATTAGGGCCCCTTTTATTTATTATGTATATCAATGACATGGGAAGAGTTTTACGATTTTGTGATATCAATCTTTTTGCAGATGATACTGTGTTATTCATTGCAGCTAATGATTTACATCAGGTCGTTTTACATTTGAATGGAGATTTACATTCTTTAAGTAGATGGTTGAAGTATAAGCAATTGAAATTGAACATAAGTAAAACTAAATATATGGTAATCTCGCGAAATCGTTTAAATGAAAACGTCTCCATCGTTATTGATAATGAGACTATTGATCGAGTTCGGGACATTAAATATCTTGGCGTGATTATTGATGACAAACTCAAGTTCAACACTCACATTGACAATGTCATCAAGAAAATTGCCAAGAAGTATGGAATCTTATGTCGATTGAAAAACGATTTAACTATTTGCAGCAAAATACAGCTATACAAATCAATCATCTCTCCTCATTTAGACTTTTGCTCTTCCATTTTATTTTTAGCCAATGACACTCAAATATCGAGATTACAGCGCTTGCAAAACAAAATAATGCGGTTGATACTAAAATGTAACAGATTCACTTCCTCATCTTTAATGTTGGACGCTCTGCAATGGTTATCCGTGAAGCAAAGGATTGTTTATTTAACTATGGTGTTCATTTTCAAAGTAGTTAAAGGTTTGCTGCCTCGATATTTGTGTGATCGAGTTGAAAGAGGAATTGACTTTCATAGTTATAACACCAGAAACGCGAATGAAATAAGAACACCTAATTTCTTGTCATGTGCTTCACAAAATTCGTTGTACTTCAAAGGAATAAATGTGTTCAACTCGATGCCAAGACATATTAAATGCGCAACAACACTTACAGAATTTAAGAGGCACTGTATTTCACATGTAAAAGCTGTGTTCTCTTAACAGCTGAACGAGTTTTTGTTTATTTTTATGACGAAGATCTTTACTGACGAAGTTTTATACGAACGGATAATTGAATGTGGACAATTTTTTTGCAATTTGTTTTCAATATTTTCAATGAATCTGACGAAGTTTTTGAACGGATTATATTATGTAGATTATTTAATTTTTTTTAAATCATCTTTTTTAAATTTGTATTGATCTCTATTATGTCTGTCATGATCTTGGTGATGATGGACTATTTTTATTTTTATTTTGTCGTTCTTATAGTTGTATTAGTTTAAAAAAATAAAAAATAAAAGTAGTCTACAAAAGTTTGAGCGTCGCGCGCGAGACACAGATATAAAGTATATTAAATTGAAAGATTTTTTTAAGTGCCGGTCTAGGAATTTTTCGTAAAGGAAATTTTCTCGATTTCTCTGAATGAGGGTATTCAAAGTCAATCTAAAACAAGGCTGGCGGTTGGACTTGTGCTCTGGTGGACCACTTGGCTGCAAGGGCCTCGTCGGGACCGTATCGGCTCTGTGGCGGACATGACTGAGTATTGGCTTTTTTGGACATTGCAATTTTTTGAACTTATATCTGTAAATAAAATCAGTTCGTTTTTCATGTTTGCTAAACTGATTTCAATGTTGAAAAAAAAATAAATTATCTTTTAGATAACTCGTCTTGCTCAAACCTCTGTAGGGGAAGGAGGCGGGACCATCATCATCATCTTTATTATTAACAGGCTATACATGGATGCCCTAATGCTTCATAACTACTACTACTACTTATAATACTACCACTACAAACTACAACTTTGTAAATATATACTACTGTAACTAATCAAGTTAATTAAGAGCAATAGAATACATTTTTTTGAGGGACGAACGAGACAGATGGAAATCGAAACAGACACTACAACGGTTAAATATGCGGCACATGCTAGATATAGGCTCATTATACCCGTAATTTGTTCGGGTTGATGGGATGTATAAATAGGTCTGAGATCGTAAATTACGGTGATTTTTGTCGAAATTAATCAACCGAAGGAGCTCAGGACAATCGATGTTCGACAAAATCAAGTCGGAGGTAAATAGGGCCTTGACAACGTTCCAGCGTGAAACTAATGAGTCCAGTCCAATCAATTTGGATAGATAGATAGGTTTATTGGATCATCCCACGGTAAATTGCGCAAGGTGAAACGAACGAATTTTCGCTGTATCGACTCAATTCGCTGAACATTATTCTGGTAATACGGTGACCAAACCACGCATGCATATTCAAGGATCGAGCGTACCAATGAGCAATAGAGAGCCTTAATGCAGTGTACGTCCTTGAAATCCTTTGTGACTCGGAAGAGAAAACCAAGAGTTTTAGACGCTTTAGATACGATGTAGAATATATGGTCTCGAAAGGTTAATTTACAATCCAACATAATCCCGAGGTCTTTGATGGTTTTGACACGGTCAAGTAAAACACCATGCAGCTTATATCCGAAGCTTATTGACGAACGCTTGCGTGAGAATGAAATGACTGAACATTTTGATGGGTTTAAAAACGTCGTGTTGGTTACACACCATTCGGCGAATATGTCTAATTGCTGTTGTAAAAACTCAGCTTCTTCGATGCAGTTCACTGGGAGGAACAATTTAAATTCATCCGCATATGAAAGTTTCAAAGACACTTGAGGCTAAAATTTACATCGTTAAGGTACAACAGAAATATGTATGGACCCAGGTGACTGCCTTGAGGAACACCTGATGTTACTCGAAAAGACGTAGATATAGTGTCTCCTAATTTCACTGACATTTCGCGATCAGTGAGGTATGAATGAAGCCACATCAAAAAAGAACCGTTGGATCCAAGACGATGGAGCTTAGCTATTGCAATGTCGTGGTTGATTAAATCAAACGCTGCAGAAAAATCTGTTTACACCGCATCAATTTGATTTCGAGATTCTAGAGAGCGGGCCAGGTTTTAGCAGCTCATAGTGGATCACGTCCCATAAAATACAGAGCATTACTTTGGTACCGTGGATATACGACTTCGGCGTTGATGTTCCTGGTTGGACGGGATACGATCTTTTGCATTTTAGATTGTCATAACGAATCCATTTTTCGTCCCCGGTCATTACGAGAAAAAAATGTAAAAAAGACTTTCTGCGGCTCTGAGTCGTTTAGAAATAGTTTGTCGAGTAACTCACATGATTCCGCAAACTGTTTGCATTTGACACAATCTTGATTGAGTAATGTCTCTAATTCTTCATCTTCAAATGTTTTTAATTCACCCTGACGCTCTTTGTTTTTAACACTAAAATCACCGTTTTTGAATCGTCCAAAGTATGCCCTACAAAATCTATCCGATGGGGCAGAGTCACTATCAATTTCAACAAGCATTCGCTTCAACTGCATTATTCTTCCAATAACAGAAAATCAGAAAATCAAAGCTTCTCGCAAATGGTGCTTTTATGCAACGAAACTCGACATTGTTAATGCTATAAAAATTGAGCTTGTGCAAAACTCAAAGATTTTTGAGCAATATTTGTTTGACAGATGTCGACATTTCACAACTCAGCAAAAATCGGTTGTCGCCGTCGACTATCTTGTCTGAAACTTATTCCGCTCAAGTTGCAGACTCAATAAAGTCCCCATCAGGATTGGTAATCACATCAGTTGTTTGAGCTGTGCACTTCTGTTTTGGGTAATTAATCATCACCATAAATATTTTCTTTATTTTTATAATAAAATTTATAATGTTTCTTTTCAACTATACATTTCTCAATCGATGCGCGAGAAACTTATAACTCCTGTTGCGTTGTATTTCTATTTCAAATGAACGAAAGATTTATAACAGTTTCTGACGTAGGAATGTTTTGAAAATTTGCTTATGCGTACCAATCGTATAGGGAATTGTTTAAAATTCGTATTGATTACAATCCTTAGACTGTAAATGATTGGTTTTGCTCATTTGTGTCCTTACCAACCCGTAATGTCAATAAGGAGTAATTACAAGTACCAATTCCTGAAATCATCGGTAGCAACATTCAGAGAGTTTGTAATTTACTGTGCTACATGAAATAAAGGAAAACGCGAGTATTTGTGCGTCGCTCAGGTCGTGACACTTTTTTTTTTTCTACCGTTTCATCAAGTAATAAATGATCGTTCTTTTCAGAACTAGTTTCCAAAGAAGTATCCGCTGTGCACTTTCGAGTTCAAGCATTCAAGCGTCTAGAGGCACGCTTTTCTCAGGGAAAGCACCACCCGACCAGAGAAGATGCGTACAAATCACCTTTGATAATGCTCCGTAAGGATGCTACAAAAGTATTTCCGTTTTTGGCCATTTTGCCATGGTTTGAAACAGTACGTTAAGTTTTTCGTTATGATCGATCAAACAATTTTCATGTACGCGTAAATCGTGACCGATCACTTCCGAGCTTTCAAACTGTCATACCGTAGAAAATTTTTGATGCAGTACGTAGTGGTTTCATGGCATCCAACATCCTCCGCAGTATCTCCTGGAATTTTTTGGACACCGGTAATCGTACTCGTACGTTTTCAGAAGAATTCAATGGAAAAGTGTTGAAGTTATGTTATGTTTGAAACTAACAACTGACTTGTACAGTGCAGAAACAGAAACCTCAAAAGTTTTACATGATAAATCAAAAACCAGACGGTCGCACACCCTGTAGTGGGAACAATTAAAACAATTTCATGCAATCATCCGGTATATATTCGCATAGAGATATCTTACTTATTAATGGGACCATACTCAATTCTCCCAATCCTGTCGAGATTTTTATTGTACAACGAACAGCAGTAATGTGCTGTAACATGTAATCATTCAACGAGCTTCTGGTTTGGATCACTAGAGATACCGTGGGATATCTACGAGAAGCTGAAAGATCGAAGTGAACATAAGATTCACCTTTCGCACCATAAAACGGTTCAAGCAGGCTGGTTCATGGATAATTCAACCAAAAACCGGATTAAGGCTATCCGTGAAAACTCCACATGTAGTGAAAGTAGTTAGATACTAATCAATCCAGACGTAAGATGGCCACGGGGGTAGGAATGTCATTCATGCTACGTATTTTGAAGAAGGACCTGGACTTGCGGCTTACAGAAAGCCGCGTGCTCACTACAAAAGTTCAAAGATTTCGTAGCCACTGACAAGCAAAAGGTAGCAAAAGTTCAAAAATTTCGTAACCTTTTCAAGCGGTGAGAGCCTCTTTTCGGATGAGTAATCTGTTGCTGTAGAATCAATGTAACGTGCAAAATGATCGAGTGTATGCAGAACAGTTTTCAGAGATTATCGGGCCTTCTAAAGATTTTAAAATGTTTACCGTGTGATGTTTTTTTTCTATTTATTGAACCCAATGTTAAAATCAACACGAGGTTCTATAGTACAATGTTTTGAGCTGATCCACGTACTCGTTCCCAAAATTTTTCGAGAACACCACAATGCACAGTATCCTATAATTGCTCGGTTTAGCCATCTGTAGCCGTCAACATTATGTCACAGTGTTGCGGATCTACTAAATCATCCTATGTTCCGAGTCTGCATCCATTGCTGCTTTCTTTACCCTTTCTCATATTGTCCAACCACCATCAACCAACTACTCTCCACTGGATGCCCAGTGACGCATATGTGTGTGTGTGTGTGTGTGTGCATGTTTGTATTATTATGTGTATTTGGAAGATGACTGAAAGATACCGTCGGTTTTTCCTTTGATGTTTTATTTCAAAAGCTCTTTTGTTATTGTTTTTTTTTCTCACTGGAGTGTTTGGCTGAGAGCAAAAAGGGACGGGAAAAACTTCCACCCCCGCCCATCGCTGGGTGTGTCGATTTTGTATTGCATTTTGTTGATTCTGGGGCCCGGAGATGGTTTCGGTGCATCAAACGCACCGAACTTGGCTCTATTACATCCGCTTGAACAGTTTCGTTCTCGGGAGTGGATGGCTGATCGGGACAAGTGCTTGTTGTTCCTCTTCTCGACTCATGTTTGCATCATACACGCGTTGCTGATGTACAAGAAAATGGTTGGTAATGATCAGGAGGGAAAACAGCGTTATTGTTTTAATATTTTTCATTTTGTAAAAAAAATGCTGGCGGTATGGTGAGAAGTGGGAACGGTGGGTAGAAAGAAGAGACACTCCTCAAAGCGGTGATTAAGCATGGAGAACTTGAAGCAAGAAATGGCTCTTCAAACGGAACGCCAGGATGAAAGAAGAAAACCCGACAAGATAGTCCCAGCCGGCAACGCACAACGAAGAAAGAATTTTTCTTCTCGAGGAAGACCGCTCTTTGTTTGGCACTTGTTTGGTCGTCGTCTTCGGCATGGGCATCATGGTTTTTTTTCTATTTATATATTACATTCGGTGCTCTGATGCACTGTTGCAATGAATGCGAGTAAAAATATTGTGCGAAAATTTTCTTGCAAACATCTTTGAAATCCAACGCCGAAGAAGGTGACACTTTCTTCGTAGCTTCCGCATTTTCTTGCATTCTCTCTGTGAATATTTAATTTTTCTTCAATTTTCTTCCCCTTTGCCCGTGGGTTCCAGAGACCTTTTTCATACGAATCACTTTCAAGCAAATATGTCCGCTGCACAAAAAAATGGTTCGCCCAGCTCAACAGTAACCACCTGCAGTCATTGGCAGGAAAAAAGGAAAAAAAATTATTAAAAACTCGTTATTTAATGAGCTGTAGTTACGCTGGTGTCGATTGTGGGAGTGAGCGATCTCATTTTTTTTCCTTCTGCACTCTTATATTTATTCATCGGTTTGACCTCAGACAATTCCGCTCTTCTTTTGATGACTATGTCTCGTTTGGGTACACCAAGTGGAGTGGAAGAATCGAAGCCCTTAACAGTAAAGCGACGAAAAAAAATTTCCCTTTGCGCACTGGCCAACACGATGACAGGGTGGACGCCAAGTCGATGAATGGCTCAATGGTTCAAAAAGAAAACACAGCTTTGGAAGCAGAAAAATCTGCATCGTTTCAATAGCTGCTCGTTTCACTGGACAAAATTATTCCTTTTAATTTATTTGCGAGCGCAAGACGAAAACGAACATTGTCCACAGGGATTTTCTTTTCGTGGTTAAAGTGTTGGTTTGATTCAAAATTGAAGCACTTGCAATTCAAATTTTGTTTTCTTCTCTGCAACGGAAAATCTTTCAAATTATGTTCACTGTCCTCAACTACCAACCCAAGGGAGACCAATTTTCCATCATTGTTCATGTGATGGTGAGAAGAGAAAAACGCAGAATTTTGCATACAAAAATGGATAAGACAGGAACATCGAACTCATGGCGGCCACGAACACAAAACAACAAAAGCAAGGATACCCCGTGATAACCCACCCGGGATGAAAGAAAACAAGCCTAAGCACTTCAGACATGCAAAACACAAAAGGCAATTTTTCAATTCCACAATTTTGCAATTTTCGCTTTGATCTTCGCCGCCGTCAGAGCGCTCCGTTGGAGGTGGGAAGGATTCAAAAAAGGGAAGAAAAAACTCTACCCCACATCAGCGGGTTGAATTGCGGAGGTCGCCGTGTACTTCGACGAGGCTGCTGCTGCTGCCGTTGACGAAAGCCTGACGAACTCGTTCGACGGTGTGAGGTCGCGCAGGCAATCAAGTGTGAGTGCGATACATACCAACATGCAAACACGAGCGCTTGTAGTTCTGATGGGGGTGGATGGAATTGCACCATAGGCATTGCTGTTCGACTATGTGACGGGTTGCATTTCGGCTGGTTGACGATAAACTAGCCTCGATGTAGGGTGGGTTGACAGGTTGTGGCCACGTTTCCGTTTCCTTGGCAAAATGATATTGTTGATTTTCCAGCCTACACCAATCTTGTCGGCGATCATAATCTCACCATTGGGGACATATCAATCATATCACGATTAATTGATTCGGTGATATTGTAGTGGGTTATCCATCATCAATTCAGGCCTAGTTTACCCCGAAAAGGACCTAAAACAGTCAGGCGTATTACGTATTTTGATGTCGAGTCTCATTGTAATTATATACCGTTTTGTCTCATATTCCGAACAGTCTCAAATTCCAAACACTTCATTTTTAATGGTAGATTTACTTATCTTTTATGTTATAAATAATTGAATAATGAAAACACATAGATTCTTTGAGGTATAGGCTTCATTTTGGCATCATTTACAGGTATCGATACAGTCTTATTAGGCTTATAATATAAGAAATTTGCGAAAAAGTGACAGCCAAAACCAATGACAAAAAGATTGCGTTAGTAAATTCCGTGAAAAAAACAAACATTGTTCATTTTTCAGTTTTTCTAGTTGTTTCAAATATTTTTTTTGTTGTTTTCATGTTAAGTGCTAGAGAATGTATGAACCTACAATAAATGGGTGAAAAAAAATTATATTTTATACAGAAATATTCATTAAAATTAATATTGAAGTATTGTTCGGGATATGAATCAAGTTTCTACGCATGAAATCAAATTCCGAACACCTCATTTCCAAATGTAAATTTACTGAACATTAATGTTATAAATAATTGAATAATCAAGACCCTGAAATTCTTTGCGCTATAGCCTTCATTTTAACATCATTTACAGGTATCGATACAGCCTATAATTTATAATATTAAGCATTTGCAAAAAAAGTGACAGTCAAAACCAATGACAAAATGTTTGCCTTAGCAAATTCTGTAAAAAAAAAACAAGCATCGTTAATTTTTCAGTTTTTGTAGTTTTTTCAACTATTTTGTTTGTTATTTCCATGTTAAGTGCCAGAAATGAGAAGAATCTACAATAAATGGATGAAATAAAATGATATTTCATGCAGAAATCTTCATTAAAATTAGTGTTCGGAATATGAATCAAGTTTCTACGCATGATGCAATTTGCGAACAATTCATTTTTAGATGTGAATTTACTGAACTTTAATATTATAAACAATTTAATATTGAAAACCCTGACATTCTTTGGGTTATAGACTTCATTTTAACATCATTTATCAATACCGATATAGCGCCCATGGTCCCGAAAACATGTAAATTATAAGAAACAAATACAATCAATAGTTACAAAACAAAATCTGTTTTTTTTTTGCGACCATAACATTTTTCTAAAAAAGACTAGCTAATTGACTTTAATTTGATATATCGATCATATAAATCGGTCCAGTAGTAGATTAAAAGTTATGATTTGAGTTGATGCATTTTTGCTGTTCGAAATT
This sequence comes from Toxorhynchites rutilus septentrionalis, assembly GCF_029784135.1. Lineage (NCBI taxonomy): Eukaryota > Metazoa > Arthropoda > Insecta > Diptera > Culicidae > Toxorhynchites > Toxorhynchites rutilus. The sequence goes on from NC_073745.1 coordinate 46,567,950, forward strand.
TGAGACAAAAGTGATTAAACATATTTTTAGTTTTTCACCATGAATATGTATTTGTAAATCAACTCAAGACTCAAGACTCTATTGTATCCAAAAATCAAATCAATGTCTCGAAAGAGTACCATTTTGAATAATGAGACACTGTTTAGTGGTCATCAAAGCTTAAGAGTCCGGAATATGAGACAAAACGGTATGCAGCCCTTCCATGCCAAACCGATATAAAGGTCCTCAGATTTTCGTGAAAAGTGGTAGTTTTGTTTCTTATCGCATAGGGTATAGGGTATAGGGTATAATCATGTAAACAATAAAAAAACAAATTCAATAAATAATTACAAAAACAATATCAAACTAGTTTTTTGGCTTTAATTTGATATGTTGATCATATGAATCAGTTCAGTAGTTACTTCAGTAGTTATGAATTTTTGAAAAAAAGGGGAAAATTAATTTTTCGGACCATTGGTTGAATTTGAAAAATCAGAACCAGAGATACCAACCTTCCTGTTTTTTTTTAGAATTTCTCAGACTTTTTGGGGCGCTCACTGATAACCTGAAAAATCACACAATGTATTCTGATTTCTCCTGATTTTTATACTTTTTACTTTATCTGAATGAAAATTATCCGTAAAATATATTCCTTTCAAAGTTTTCCTCTTTGGAAACTAGAACTGTCATAATAGCTCTCCGGTCCGCAAATGTATAATGATTATAATAAATTAAATTCTCTTGATACAAAGTTTTACCTAACTTTATGAACATTGCGAATCGGTTGAATAAGCTTTTCCAAAGTGAAAATCCCGAATCATTTTCAATACACACAAATGTTTCGAGGTTTTTTTTTACCTATTTTTTCGTCATTTTTGGTGCAGATTTTGTACGGTACAGAGTACAGATTTTCATCAAAAGGTACAGATTGGTAAAGATTTTTTTCCGCGTGTGGAATTTCTCACATCCGAACAAAGCAACATTAAGATACATGACGACTTTCACGCCGCAGTATCGCTTGGAGCGATTTTTTGAAATTTTAATTCATGATAGTACGCAATCTATATTAAAAAAAACTATGTATAATTATTATAAAACACACGGAAGACTTGCAAATGTAAATGTAGTATTTGTAGTAAATAAATGAGTATTTTTTCATGATACATTTCTACAACGAATATTTTCGATGGTACCGATTTTTGGACAAAAAAGTACAGATGAGAAAGATTTTTAACCTCTCTGGAACGTATTAAAATATGGCAACACTTTAGCATGTTTCGAGATTTTTAAAAAAGCGCTTTCATAAAACCAGAATATCAGCCGAATTAAAAAAAATAAGAACTAGATTAAGTTTGAGGAACCACATCACCTTGTATGATGTGTATGTAGAAGTACTCGCAAAGTTATTGATGAGGAAATTCGTTTTCAGAGTGTAATATAATAGAAACTTTCAATTCAATGCCAATATAATAAGATTTTATATACCATTTTCTCGTCAAATTCAAAGTAGAATCAATTTTAATGTTGAAATAATATCTATATCTCGATCAAATAAGATCAAAATAGAAAAAAATCACAATTCATCCATGCTTTCCTCATTTCGAGATTTTGCAGCAATTTTTCGATGGCAAAAGCTTCAACTCTATGACCAGCAAAAAACCAAAAATCTACACGAACTTTCCGGAAAACTGAATATGAGCTATCCTGATTTTTTAAAATTATATTTGTCAACCCTGATCCAAACTCAAAAACGATAAAAAACACCTATCTGATTTTTGGATATGTTATGTAAAAAAACTGAACCTCAAGGAAAAAATTTGAATAAAATATAGCGCCCTCTATCTTCAACCAAGTAAACTATAAAGAACAAATGCAATAAATTATTACGGAAACAAAATCCATTTTTTTCTCAAGTGTAACATTTTTTCAAAGAAGACTAGTTCATTGGAATTGGAATTGGACACCCTAACGAAAAAATGAAAAAAAAGGGCTAATATTTTGCGATTAGAAACAAAACTACCAGTTTTCACGAAAATCTGAGGACCACTATATCGGTTTGGCATGGAATATCCTATAGGTTACATGATTTAGGGATAGACCTACAGCTGCCTTAAATCATGTAACATATAAACCATTCCATGCCAAACCGATACAGTGGTTCTCAGAGCACCATATTTTTCATATTTGTCTTGAAATCTCAGGACTTTTAATTTGACATATTCAGAAATCCGGGAGACGCTTTTTCCGTTTTTAAATTATGATGTTCCAAAATTAGCATGTTCTTAGTTTTCATTCAATATGCAACCTATGCAACTATACTAGTTAAATGTAAACACAATTGTCTATGTCATAAAGTCGAAAGAAGTTGTGGAGTAGTAGCGATTTCATTTCAATTGAAATATTAAAAGAGAACTTTCCTTCTTCTTCTGTAAGAGCCATGAACCACTGCGACCATTAGTTTGATTGATTGTAGTGACAAAAAAGAGGACTTAATTCAAAAGCAATTGTTTCCAACTATACAGTCCTACGTCAAGCTCCCGTCCGTGTCTCTAGGCACATACTCTTCAATATTTTTTTTTTCAAATGATCACACATATTACATATTCTTTGGCTTAGTAAAAGCTCATGTCTTTACTTGGCAGCAGTGGCATAGTGTACGAGGGGCGGTCCATCCCGGGTGTCACCACTAAAGGGAACGAATCGTTATTAAAATTGGTCATATGATGAAGGTTGTGATTTTAGGTAGCTGTCACTAAATGTACAAAGTTAAAAAAAAATCGAGAGGGTAGGTTCAATGTTTTACGTTATTTTTCAAAAATGGATGAGATTTCGCAAAGTATTAATCATTTTTAAAACTTGATTTCCTCTTTTCTGGCGAGTCCGATACGGCACCACTATACAGTCGTAACTGATTTTTACTAAATAGTTCGTTGATATTTAATTTAGGAGGGTAGTTACATATGTTCTCATTCTTTCAGATCTTTCTAGGGAAAGTTCCGTGAATAGCACTTTTATTAATATTCATCTTGAGAAGAAGCCATGATCCATGAACAATGATCATGCTCACCTTATTAATAGTCATTCTAAAACTCTTGTTCGTTGTGAAGTTGAAAACTTTTATGGAAACAAAAAATCCAAGTGTAAAAGTCGCAAAAGACGTCTCATATTCCACGACTTCAGGCAAACAACAACAATAACGACAAAACCCGTAACTCCGATTGGCTTTCGTTCCGAGGGGTGTGAACAACTCAAAAGTTGGCGCGCGAAAACCATCCTTGATGACACTTCACTGCCGCTTGGTCTCCTCTAGAGCTTTTTACGGAACCCCGTAGCTTTGATCTTCCCTTTCGAGGTGGTCTAATTTTCGTTGGTGCGAAAGCTATTCACACTTTCGCCGTTGATGTCCTCAGATTATAGCAACTCTGCTTCACGTGCAATTCGTTGCTGGTGGAGTGCACCCACCACCATCATCAAAACACCCCCACTGTCGGGACGATGTCTTTTCAGAATAAGCCTTTCTTGTTGTTCTGTTGCCTGTTGCCTTATCGGATTGTGCTGCTCTTCCACCAAAGAAGGGCGAGTTTTCTCATTAGGCTTTTCCTTGTGTGTTTTGAAGGTGTCATTTTTGATTCGTTGATTTGATTCCACCTGAAAGAAGACTGATTCGATGCACATCGATGCGATGCTAGTCTGTCCATAATAAAATTGTTATGTTTCTTCATTCTTGAGAACATTTTTATCAAACGGTTCATCCTTCCCTTGGGGTGTAACGACAAAATATGTCAACCGTGCGCCGTTATCCTTGTTGGCTGAAGCATCATTTCCGCTGGAAGTGGGTGTAATGTAACACTATACTCCTCTATCTATCATGGTCAAACATACAGCTACAGTGCACTATCGCTGTCGGCATGCTCAAATATCAAACTATCGGATTTAATTTGTCCAATCTTCCGTTCCACGTGGAAATTCCGCCCCCACCATCATCGTTTTCCCGCCAGGGAACGGTGGGACCGAGAATCTGCAGACGACCCATTGCTTTTTTTTCGAACTTTCACTTTACACCAATGTATTATCCACTCCACGGGACGGAACGGCAACGGTGCATTTGCTGGACGATGCTGACCGTGTTTGAAATTCTATCTCTTAAGTGGTTTGTCTCTGTATCCCTTAGAGAGCACCGGCAGGAAAGCAAAAAAAATTGGTATTCCAAACGAAAAACTCCAACTTGTTTCAAATGAGTCTTGCATTTCGCTTTTCGTTGAGCCGGAAGACCTGTTTTTTGTTGCTTGGGACTACTGCCGGATAACGTTTTTCGCTTCAAGGTGCAGATAAACGGTTTTCCACGAGTTTCAATTCAAACCGCCCATCGTTTGGACAACTTCGTCGTTCGTCCGACAAATGAAGGGTGGAGAATTATATGAGTTCGGCCGTAAACTGGTGCTTTGCCATTTTAATCATTATCGAAATAATTTTGACTGCGCTGTAACTTTGGAATTCCCTATATCTAACGTATTTTACTTCCGTTTCATCTCCAGGGCATCGAGATGGAATCGTATGGCAGTAACATCACACGATACTGGAAGCCGACCAACAAGTGCCGCAACATCCACACCAACATGGTCACGGAGCCGATGCAGGACGGCATGATCGACATGCCAGCGATGGATGATCACGAATCGACCAACCTGGTGGATACCGAGCTGAAGGCCAAAATGGCCCGGCCGAACGCCAACAGCCACGGGGGAGGCCGCCCCACATCGACCATGGGACACAGCGGGGGCAATGCCAGAACTCCGAACCCTCTGGTCTTCCTAATGCTTGTGGCCGCATGGGGCAGCTTGGTAATCAGATAAATTTAATTAAAATGGGAGCAGACCCCCGCCACCGGTTGTGATCATTGTCCTGCCGAATGTGTAATTATAGTCCCAATATATTGAAGCAATTCCGAGGAGAAAGCTAGATTTAAAAAGGATACATTCGAAATGAGGAAAATAATTAAATCCACATGTTGCAAAGAAAAAATGATGTCCAAACCAAGGATTCAACGGAATTCCGAAAGGCGGATTCCCGAGAACTTTAATTACCCGGTAAAATCAAAATAGATAGATCATTACAGAAAAAACAACACATCGGAACGTCGTGGCCCCACCTAAAAAAGATTGGATAGTGATCTACTGCGGGTAAAAATTCGAGGAAAGCAAACGAAAATTACAGCAAGTAAATGTTTTATACAGAGTTCTTCCAACAGAGGAGAAACCGATCGAAGGAAAGCAATGAAAACACCATACGTAACCGCATCCACATCATCGCCAAAACATTCGCGTTGCCGCATTCGAACCGCGAGGGAACCGAGCCTGGGAGCGAAAAATAATTCGCCGTAAAAACGAAATTCGAGGAATGTGTAAAAAAACTGAGAAAAGCCGCAAGGCGGACGGAATCCGCCTGTTTTGTATTGTACATACACCATTAAAGCGAAATTTAGATTGAAGATTTTTTGTAGGGAATCGTGTGGCATATTGGAGCCTTCCGGAATGCTCGTTACCAAAGAATTACAGCCAAAATAGGGCAGTAGAACTTGTATAGTAGTGTATATATATGAAAAACTAAATTACAGCAAAAAAAAATTCAACAAAACCTGATTAATTGTTAAACGATCCAGTGAAGCACTAATCTATGTCATGGTTTAATTCCAAATAATGAAATAGTCAACGCAATAGCTAAATCAATTACAAACATATTTTTAGTCTTATCGAGTATCTCCAATCAAACAGAAGCTAAGAATGTTGAGAGCAATATTCTATGCAAATCAGACAAGCACGGATCAATCAAAATCGGAACGAAGTGGATGAAAGGCAAGACTCATACGTACATTTATAGTCATAGAGTGAGCACAATATAACTCGCGATAAATTCTAACTCGTGTAAAAATTGTACCTAATAAACAAATCTATCGGAAAAATAACGTGCTGTGTTGCTTCTCGAAGATGACATCCTGTTCTCCAATAACAAATGCTGTGTCTCCTTTCCCACGTTGAGCCCCGACCGAACTAGGGGAGCTCTGCGGACCACTAGTGGACTTTTCTATAAGGTACATGATTGAATGATTGATCTGAAATTTGGAACATACATTTAATTCTACTGTCATTATAAAACTGCCAATTCCATGATCTTAAAAAATTTAATTTGGCCGCCGCTAAAAAATGGCTGAATGGCTTGATTTGGAGAGTACACTACACTATGAACAACATAAATTCGAAAAGGTTACCACCACAAAATGGTCGACTATGTATTTTTTGCAATCCCCTCAATATTGGTATAAAATGAAATGATTTGACTAATAGAATACAGTATATCATCAAAATATTCCGTAGATAGTTAGGTGAGAAATAAAAATTTAAAAAATATAAATTTTTTTTTTGAATGGTTTTAATGTAGAGAAGTATACTAATGATACAGATAATTTACTTAAAAACTAGAAAATTAGATAAGTAAAAAAAAACTTTTTAAGTTAAACGGTTTAATGTACTGAAAACTAGAAAATAATTAGACTAGTACAGCGCGGACTCGATTGTATACAGTTTTCGATTTCTTTTCACTGTATATAATCGAGTCAAAAAAAAATTTTTTTTTATTTGTTTTTTATGCACGTATGTTCCGTTTTTTGATTATAAAATAAGAATTTAATTTTTGATTCATCCCCTCAAAGTCATAAAACACCTTTCCCATTTAAAAAATTCTAATTACTTCAGAATGTGATAGATGATCATATTTGATAATAAAAATTCTTCTACACATATGTTTGAATTCCAACAATGACAGAGTTATTGAACTTTTTCTTTGTTCCCGATCCTGTTTGCCTTAAACTGGCTCTAATTTGCCAAGAATCTAACAAGGCCTACCGATGGCTCGCCTTCATCTCATCCACATCGAAAAAAACGATCTCATTCTTGGAATACGAACAAATGAAGTATTTAAGTTTGCCCCAAAACGTGCGGTCCTTAATGTGTTAAAAAAAGCAATCTTAAAACTGAAACATGAAACGTCGAGATTTACTGTTATCTCAAGAAATATATGACCATTGTTCTGATATTTAATTATGTCGCTTTTCAGATGATCTTCAAATTTTATAGCATATAATTATATAAATAATAAGATTCCCTCGCAGATATTAGTTAAAATCTATATATATATATATTTTATATATATATATATATATATATATATATATATATATATATATATATATATATATATATATATATATATATATATAGATATATATAGAAATGAATTTCCGTATGTCTGTCTGTCTGTCTGTCTGTCTGATTCTTATGGACTCGGAAACTACTGAACCGATCGACATGAAAATTGGTACGTATGGGTTTTAGGTTGCCATACAAATGAAACCAAATTTGGCATGTGGAGGTTTTAGGGTGCAATAAATGATTCTATGGTGGATAGATACTCGAGACCTCCCTCTCCTAGGGGGGGAGGGGAGGTGAGATTTTAGGAGGCACGAAACGTTTCTAAGTTGAATAGACACTACCTCCCTCCCTCTCTAAGGGGAGAAGAGGAGAGGGGTCTGTCTTTTTTCTATCATATTTTCTGTATCAAATATTTATTCCATTTAGCGGAGAAACATAGTATTTGCAAGCCGTTGAAAAATATTGAACGAGAATTGTGTCTGAAAATAATCTGATATTATAATGATGAGTTTTGGTAAAATTACTAGGAATTTTCAATTAAAACCAACGGGGTCGATTAGAAGATCAATCAATGAACAGTTCTGCGATTGGACTCATGAACTAGCGCTTAGTAAGAAAACCTGAATGTTTGAAGGTATTGATAACAAAAAACAAATTTTAGGCGAGACGAAGTTTGCCGGGTCAGCTAATGATCAAATAAAAATCTTTCAGCTATTCATGAAGCGTCGTGAATTCAAGTATTACAGCCTGGAACAAACGATTCAATCTGTTGATCTGGGACAAAACATACGTCGCACCATCCGACGCGTTCCCTTCAGACCATCCTTGTGAGGAATGTCGTCCTTATGAAACTGATCAATCATTGCACTGTAAATACTTTTATGATCAGCAGCACCAAGCGATACCGCGGCGTAAAAGTCGTCATGTACCTCAATGTTGCTTTGTTCAAATGTAAGAAATTTCACAAATGGAAAAAATCTGTACCAATCTGTACTTTTGACGTAGGACTACGTCTAACCGGAAGATATAGGGGGTGAAATGGAAATCTAGGCACTGAACAAGTAGGAAAAAATGCAAGATTTGGAACGCTTATAACTCAAGCATTTCTCAATAGATCGCAAAGGTTTTTGCATCAATTGATAGGAAATATATCTACGCATCTATCATAATGAATAACATTTCATTTTTCTTGAGATAAATAATTGAATAATTGTGAAATATCAAGCATTGTCAAAATGCACTATGTGCCCATTTTTGATTGGTCCATTTTGTGCTCCTCAAATCGTACCGACCAAAACGGGCAACCAGAGCAGCAGCGAAATAGAATGAAGCACGATTGGAAAGGAAAAAGAAAAAAAATGAACGAAACATTGGTCGCAGTCTCACACATGCGTAATTCTCGAGCCAGCCAGTCAGCTTAAAAATCCCCGCTCCGCTGCCTTAACGATCATTCTCATTCAAACCGTACACCACATCGGTTCGCATCACAACACATCAACAAACCAACCCTAGCAGCCATGTCTGGACATGGTAAAGGAGGAAAAGTGAAGGGAAAGGCAAAATCCCGCTCGAACCTTGATCTGGAGTTCCCGCTCGTGTTGATCTGGATTTCCCCGCAAGGGTAGCTAGACCGAGCGCGTTAGTACCAGTGCACCAGTCCACCTAGAAAAATCGCATTCAGAACAGAACACATTCAATTCGGTGGACATCAAGACAACAACAGGCAGTTGCAGCGAGTGGCGAATGGCAAACGCAATCGCAAAACGGCAGCAGGTAGCAGAAGAACAAAGTTTGTTCTTTGTGTTTGTGTTTGTTCTGCTTTGGTGGCAAATTCAGAACAAGGCGGCATCGAGGGCGTTCGAAATGGTTTTTTTCAAAATCACGAGTACAAAGTTTTCTAAATTGGAACCATTCCATAAAACAAGGCGCTTTTCAGGGCCATTAAACCTTCCAAAAAAGAGTTTAGGAAATACAGTTCAATGCTTTCTAAAACATTATCCAAAATAATAATAAAACACAAATTGATTTTTTCATAATTTGTTTGCCAGGATCTGATGAGTATGTGAATTTGGCATTTGTTCTGAGCTTATTGATAGTTGGGGACTTTCCTGATTATTTAATTTTCATTAATTAATTCTTAAATTGTTTCCAGATTGAAAGTACAGTAATTTACAATTAGTTCGACATTTAGCTAGTTGGACGGACATGTAATGCGACTTATTTAGTTGGACATTTTTGTAAACATAGAGATCCAAATTATGACCCCACATTGAAAGTCGACACTGTACCACTGTCATCGCAAATGTTCAATTACAGGTTAAAATCGCCTCCAATGCGACACTGAGTGGCGCTTCGGCACGTCGCATTGAATGTAATTCACTGTACAACATGTCACAAAGCTGAATGGGAAGAAATTTTCCAACTGAGAAAGCTGTGGCGAGTGGCAACAAATCGCTAAACAGGAAGGTTCAGCCGAACAAGATGGGAATATCGAGTGATAACAAAACAATAAACTCTTTAGATTGAAGATAATTTTGTGATCCTGAAAAGGACCCTTTTTAGCCTGCATGTGAATCCAACGAGCGAACAAATCGTAATGAATGTATTTTTCTGCCATCGCTCCCTTCTAACGCTCATTCGTTCGTCTCGTTGGACTCGCCCCTCTGGCTGAGTCTGCCGATTTGTCTCTATCCTGTGAGTGTGTACCGCTAGAGTATAAAACACGCGGACCCCAAAAAAAAAAATTCTTATTTTCTTTCAAACCGTAAACCCGTGTGGTTGTACGGCATCGGCATCGTGGACGTAACAAAGGAGGACAAGTTAAGGGAAAGGCAAAGTCCCACTCGAACCGTGCAGGTCTCCAGTTCCCTGTTGGTCGCATTCACTGATTGCTCCGCAAGGGTACCTAGGCCGAACGGATTGGTGCCGGAGCACCAGTATACCTAACAGGGATTATAGAGTTTCGGCCGTCGGAGTGCTCGAGTTGGCTTGCAAAGCTGCTCACGACAATCAGAAAACCCGCATCAAGAACAGAGCAGCTTCGGTTCGGCGCTTATCAAGGCAACAATTAGTTTCAGTGAGTGGCAAAGTGTTTCTCCGGCACGTCGCATTAAATGTAATTTACTGAACAACATGTCACAAGCTGGATGGGAATAAATTTTCCAACTGTGAAAGCTGTGGCGAGTGGCAAACGCAATAGCTAAACAGGAAGGTTTAACCGAACAAGATGGGAATATCGAGTGATAACAAAAACACAACACCAAAGGTTCTTTCCATCAACATATGCATAAAAAGTAAACAGTAAACTAATCCATTTTTCAGGTAGATAGGTAGGTATTCACGTAGGAGAAGAAAATAAAACAATATATTTAAAATATATATTTAACAAAAGCTGTCCCCTTTGTATAGTCCTACGTCACTTCGGTTATGTCCCCGACATTACCCACCCGTCTTTTTTTAGTTATAGGGTAAGTGATCTTGGTTTGTCCAATTCGGGGAGTTTTTACGCAACTAAAGGGTGTGTCACATCAAATTGCATCACGGAAAAAACGCTGTAGAAATTCGCCCAGTAGACCGATCCTTTTGAAAATTTTAGACAGTAAAATAAAAACTATTAAACAACTTTTGGCATTTTCTTTTTATTCATACTTCGAGCCCAAGGCCGTATGCTCGCACCTTCATCTTTACCTCGTCCATAAGGTTCTGTACAACGTCAGGTTGTAGTTTTTTTTTGAACAGAAATCCATTTTCTCTTGAAGTCCGCCATCGATTTGACAACTTTTGGGTTCTTCCGGAGGGCCTGCTTCATAATCGCCCAATATTTCTCTATTGGGCGAAGCTCCGGCGCGTTGGGCGGGTTCATTTCCTTTGGCACGAAGGTGACCCCGTTGGCTTCGTACCACTCCAACACGTCCTTTGAATAGTGGCACGAAGCGAGATCCGGCCAGAAGATGGTCGGGCCCTCGTGCTGCTTCAATAGTGGTAGTAAGCGCTTCTGTAGGCACTCCTTAAGGTAAACCTGCCCGTTTACCGTGCCGGTCATCACGAAGGGGGCGCTCCGCTTTCCGCAAGAGTAGATCGCTTGCCACACCACTTTTTGGCAAACTTGGATAGTTTCTGCTTGCGAATCTCCTCCGGAACGCTGAATTTGTCCTCTGCGGAGAGAAACAACAGGCCCGGCAGCTGACGAAAGTCCGCTTTGACGTAGGTTTCGTCGTCCATTACCAGGCAATGCGGCTTCGTCAGCATTTCGGTGTACAGCTTCCGGGCTCGCGTCTTCCCCACCATGTTTTGTCTTTCGTCGCGGTTAGGAGCCTTCTGAACCTTGTATGTACGCAGGCCATCCCGCTGCTTGGTCCGCTGGACGAATGAACTTGACAAATTCAGCTTATTGGCGACATCCCGGACCGAACTTCTCGGATCACGTCTAAACTGCTCATCTACGCGCTTGTGATCTTTTTCACTGACGGAGCATCCATTTTTGCCGTTCTTCACCTTCCGGTCGATGGTTAGGTTCTCGAAGTATCGTTTTAGTACTCTGCTGACCGTGGATTGGACGATTCCCAGCATCTTACCGATGTCCCGATGTGACAACTCCGGATTCTCGAAATGAGTACACAGGATTAATTCACGACGCTCTTTTTCGTTCGACGACATTTTTCCAAATTTACGAAAAATTGACAGTGAAGCATGGCCAACGTGATCTATACACTCTTATCTGATTATAAGCGGAAGCTGAAGATATAATTCCTAAAAATTAAATTTCTACAGCGTTTTTTCCGTGATGCAATTTGATGTGACACACCCTTTAGTAAACGCAAATCGATTTTTTTTCATGAAAATCACACATAATCGATACGAGTTTGAGTTTATTGACAAGCCCCAAGTCTCTAGTTTCCTCAAAGAGGAATTACGATCATGGTTTGACCAATTCTCAAGTAGATGTTGCATTTATCATTGCTTGAGTTTACTGTCATCATATTGATCCATTCATAATTTAGGCTTTCTTCAGAATATTGCCTTTTCTTTGGCATTTTGAAAGTGTTACCCTCAACACACTCAACACAGAGAAACTTTATTCCTGCTATGCGCAATAAACAATAAACAAAACAAAAATAAACAAACTGCAACGCCTCATGCGGTTCCCATAGATATGATGTGGACAAAATAACATAATTGAATTGGACAACTCATGATCAGAATTTAGTTCATCAAAATGCGTTAATTTAATGGTTTAGCTATGTAAATCTGATACAAATGGCATGCAAGCATGATGTTTACAATATCTGTAAGTGTTATAATCCAGAAAAGGTCTGAATACGTGCCAAACAATCATCTGGTGATCGATCAAAAGTTAGCTCGAATTGAAACAAATAGAAGGTGTATTTTATAATCCTTTAAAACATGTGATTCCGTAAAAATATACTATAAAACTACTGTAAATCATGAAAAAGACAATTTTATTTATATGTTTTGAAACATTCGAATACCTTATTTGACACAGGAGCGCTGAATTAGAGCATTCAAAGTGGGCAAACCATGATCTTATTTTCGACTGGACAAACCAAAATCATTTACCTTACCACCTTTTGAGCTCACATACAGTTTCTAAGAAAAATACGAGAAATTGCTATGAGAAAATCTTTGCGAAAATAACTTCGATTTTTTTATGTTGTATTGTGTTATAATATGTTTTATTACAGCTCATGTGATAAATCATAAATACGTCATAAATATCTGAAATCTGTATATTTCGCGTATCGCATGGAAAACAGTGTTCAAATTATACATATTGGAGGAAAACAGATTTTTCATTATAAAAAAACTGTTTAGAATAGATTATATTTCGATAATATCACTTTATTTTTTTTTTGCCTAATATAATCGAGACATTGTCGTACTTTAAAAAGTAAAAATGTCCAATTACAGTTGAATCTTGTCGATTTCTCTACACACAAGAGGCGACTGACTTACATGAATAACAACTTTTCTTCATACAGAGTAGGGGACGATTTGGTAAGACGGTCACCCCAAGCATAGGGTACAATCAAACATAATGTATGCAAAATTGAAGCATTTCAATATGTCAGCAGCGATCATTAGGATGTTTTCCGCAATCACGTCGATTTTTATGATACTTTTTATTTCATACTTTTTTTTCTCTTTCTATTTCATAAATATGATAATTTAAAAATGTACCTGAAAATGGTGATTTCGAAAACATTTTTTTGATACCAAATGTCTTAAAATTGCATGAAACGTCGAGATCTACTGTTAATTCGTACTTTTTTTGGCAAAAATCGACACCCTCATATTGGCGTCAAAATTTTTTGAAGTCAGATTGAGCTAATATTTGCCTGGGGTATTTTATTGTGTAAATCAACATTTCGCACGAACTTCCGTATGAAAAATCGAGATGACCATTTTTATTGGCACCCTGAAAATTTTGTGAAAAATTAACTTTTTGTGAAAAATCGACTGTTCAGAAGAGAAACGAATGAGCCTCAAAAAGTAATTGTTTCACCAAAAAAAAATTTTTTAGATAACAGTAAATATCGACGTTTCATGCAATTTTAAGACATTTGACATCGAAAACAATGTTTTTTTTTATAAACCCCGATTTTATGATTGTATTGGGTGATTCGTCATATTTCAAAAAACTCTAATTTTGACGTCTGCGATTGAGCTCATATTGTGCATAGTGTATTTTATCGTTCAAATGAACATTCCGCAGGAAGTCAGTTTTACAAGAATGAATCATTAATTGGAAAAAATAACTTTCTTTTTGTTTTTTCGGATGTTACTTTAGAATACATCGAACGTTTCGAAATATCTCTTTAGTGAAAGTGTTTCTGACCCCAAAAAGGCCGACGTTTCACGAAAGCTGCTAAAGATAGCTAATTCGTTCTCCGGGTGGGAGCTTGCGTGGCTTCTGAAATGAAACATTGATTTCTGCATAACTCTAGTACTAATCAAGCAAAATGAACCAAATGTGGCATGTCGAGGTTCCAGAGGGCAAGACATGTTTTTATGGTGGTTCGATCTTCTCCCCTCTCTAAGGGGGCTGCCATACAAATGAAACACAAATTTCTGCATAACTCGAGAAAAAGCTAATCAAGAAAATGAGCCCAAATTTTGCTTGTGGAGGTTTTAGGGGACAAGAAATTGTGGCTCGACACTCCTCCGCTTTCTCTAAGAAAACTTTTGAAAAAGTCCGAAGGAAATGGAATAATTCGGAAAATTGAATTCCCATATGTTCTACAATTACATCGTGACAAGCGTTGTTAGTCCATTTGATGTTTGCGCTAACGAAATTGAATTTTGTTCGAAAGTGGAAATGGAAATTCAGGTAAAAAACAGGATGGGTTATATCTATGGTATAACCGCAAAGGTGACGTAGGACTATCGTTGATTTAGAGATCATTTGTTTGAAGTTGAATCTGAATTCATTCTGAATGAATGTATATTTGGAGAACTTCGAAAACGAGAGCATTACGTTGGAGGCACAAGGTTTTATGCATCCAATAATGGATACGGAAATATCCTACTGATGGGGAAGAATAATCTTCAGAAGCTATCCTGTTAATTGCGATTGATTGAAAAATCACAAAACCAAATGTATTTGGTCACAGTGTTACATGGATAGAAAACATTAAAATAAACTCTTTCACATGAATGTAATTTTAAATTCCCAGAGGAACTGGCAGATTATTTTCAGTAACGATTAGATATTTCCACATTTTCCTCGATACTGGAAGCCCGCCAGTGGTTAATGCTAACTCGATAACCATCTGTTAATAGCACTTGATTGAAACATATTCGGTCACAGTGTTACATGGATAGAAAATATTCAAATACACTCTTTAACATGAATGGTTTTTTAAATTCCCAGAGGAACTGCTAGATTATTTCCGGATCTTTCTCGATGCTGAATGGCATCCAAACGGAAAGAATTCCGCGCGTGTATGTTTTTTTTTTTTTTTTTTTATAGAGGTGAGGAACGCTCTTCCAGCCTTATCTGGGAAGGGATAACCCAGACGTCGAGTGAGGATCGCACCCACAAAAACCAAGCCCTCTACTCGTAGCCTCATTCCCTCCGGGACCACATCTAGGCGACTACTTCAGGGGGCGGCTGTGCTCATGCACTTCACGAGTTTTCAACGCTAACTAGCGTTGATCCTTCCCTTTTTCTCTATACATCTCATTTACGTTTCCGTTGTACTCCGCCACGCACATCTGCTGCACAGGCTTCCTTTTACCCGTTGAGACGTGTACCGATTAGGAATTGCCCTCCAACTTGACGCGCAACCCGTCACAGTCACCCTCGCGGGGTTTCTCACCTGTCGAGACGTGAACCGATTAGGAAGCGCCCTCCATCTTGACGCGCGCCCCGTCACAGCCACCCCCGCAGGATTTCTCTTCCCAACGGAGCGCCGATTAGGCAGTGCCCTCCAACATAACGCGCACTCCGTCACAGCAACTCTCGTGGGGTACCCGCCGATTTGATGATGCTCTCCTAGGCTCTCGCTCCGCCGAAACGATCCTCGCAATGTTCCTCTCTCCATTCACCAACAGGCATTGCCAGCATTTTCTTGACCCTGCTCTCCAGATTCCGCTTACCCGTCGAGACGTGTACCGATTAGGAATTGCCCTCCAGCTTGACGCGCAATCCGTCACAGTCACCCTCGCGGGGTTTCTCACCTGTCGAGACGTGAACCGATTAGGAAGCGCCCTCCAACTTGACGCGCGCCCCGTCACAGCCACCCTCGCAGGATTTCTCTTCCCAACGGAGCGCCGATTAGGCAGTGCCCTCCAACATAACGCGCACTCCGTCACAACGACTCTCGTGGGGTACTACACTTTGCAACAGCCCTCGCATTTGTTCCTCTTCTATGGTCAGGGGTTATTACTACGCTGGTCGGCCCTCCACTTCCGCTGTATCTCGGACATGATGTGTATGATTACACTGTTCACAGCGTTCCAGGTGCCCTCATCGCGACACATTTTCTCTACTATGTTCCCGGCATGAAGGGCAGGCAGCCCCTCGCGTCTTGCGGTGAACCTGGGACACACAAATACCACGTGTTCTGGTGTTTCCTCCACATCTTCACACTCCGGACAGAGTGGCGACGTTGCGTGCCCGAACCGGTGCAAATATTGCCTGAAGCAGCCATGTCCAGACAGGAACTGTGTCAGATGAAAATTCACCTCCCCGTGCTTCCTGTTCAGCCAGGTCGATAGTACCGGTATGAGCCCATACGTCCACCTGCCTTTCTCCGCCGTGTCCCATTCCTGCTGCCACTTCAAGAGTGATTCTACTCTCGCTGTTTTCCGGATACCCCTGATTTCCTTTCGTCTGTAGCACTCTCTGTCTTCCGCCAGAGTGATGCCAATAGGGATCATGCCGGCGATAACGCAGACTGCCTCCAACGAGATCGTCCTATACGCGCTCGCAACTCGCATCGCCATGAGCCGAAGCGTACGGTCCAGTTTTCTACGATTCCGGTGGGTTTCGAGAGCCGCAGACCAGGCTGGTGCTCCGTACCGCAGTATGGACGAGGATACAGCAGCCAGGAGACGCCTTTTGCTACTGCAAGGTCCTGCGTTATTCGGCATTATTCTCGCTATCGCGCTAATGGTCTTCTCTGCTTTCTCGCAGACGTAGTCGACGTGGTTGTTGAAATTCAGCCGGTCGTCGATCATAACTCCCAAATATTTCAACCTACGCTTAGAAGGTATCACGTGTTCCCCGACTGTAATTTCCGCTCGCTGCACGGCTTTGCAGTTACTCACCAACAATACTTCCGTTTTATTATGAGCAATCTGCAGTTTCGCTGCTTGCATCCAGTTCTCTACTGAGACGATGGACTCGATTGCAAGCATCTTCACCTCTTCGAGTGTCTCGCCTGCCACTGTGAGAGCGATATCATCCGCGAAGCCCACGATCTCCACGCCTTTGGGAAGCTTCAGATTCAGTACACCGTTATACATTACGTTCCAGAGCGTTGGGCCCAGGATAAAGCCTTGTGGTACGCCGGCCGTTATATTCAACGTTGTCCGCCCCATGCTCGTCTCGTAGACTAGGACGCGGTTCTGAAAGTAGCTTCCTAGAATGCTGCACAGGTACCCAGGAACCTTCATACGGTGTAGGGACTCTGCAATGGCTTCCCAGCTAGCGCTGTTGAAAGCATTCCTCACGTCGATCGTTACTATAGCACAATGTCGGTCGCCCCTCCGCTTTTGCTGTGATGCCTTCTCTGCTTTTTCAACCACTGTCCGGATAGCATCAATGGTGGACCTGCCTTTCCGGAATCCAAACTGCATCTTTGACAGACCATGGTCACTCTCCGTACATTTCGTCAGTCTGTTGAGGATAATCCTTTCCAAGAGTTTCCCGAGCGTATCCAGCAGGCATATAGGCCTATAGGATGTTGGTACCCCCGGGGGCTTTCCTGGTTTTGGCAGCAACACTAACTTTTGGATCTTCCATTTCTTAGGAAAGTGACCATCATCCAGGCATTTCTGTAGCACTATCCTGAAGATGTCCGGGAACGCCTGAATCGCCGTTTTCAAGGCCGCGTTGGGGATTCCGTCGGGGCCGGGCGCTTTCTTTACCTGCAGTCTATTCGCCACTGCTACCAGTTCTTCATTGGAAACTTGAGAACGTTCGGTAGCTATTTCGGCGTACGGTGTCGGTGGCCATATCGTAGGATCATGCATCGGAAATAAACCCTCCACAATGACCTTCAGCTTCTCGGGACACGATTCGACGGGCGTCACAGGTCCTCTGATCTTCGCCATCACGACTCGATACGCGTTGCCCCATGGGTTGGCATCTGCATCTCGGCACAGCTCCTTGAAACAGTTCGCTTTGCTCGTTGTAATTTCCCGTTTCAAGGCGGCTCTAGCTGCTCGGTACACCGTATTACGTTCCTCTCTATCAGCACTGTTTCGTGCTCTCTGAGCGCGTCTTCTGGCTCGAAGACAGCTAGCGCGAAGGTTGCGGAGAGAGTCGTTCCACCAGTAAGCTGGGCGTCTTCCATTTTTTTGTGCAACTTTCCTCGGCATGGTAGTGTCGCATGCTCTCACCAGTAGATCTGTCAACTTTTCTGCGTTCCAATCTGAAACTCCGCTATCTAGACGAAGTGCTTCGACGAAAAGGTCCTTGTCGAAAGCATTCGTCTTCCACTTCCGCTCACAGCTTGTTGTCCTCCGAACTCGCACGTGGTTTCGTTGACCGATTCTGTACCGGATCGCCTGGTGATCACTGTGCGTATACGACTCGCACACTTTCCACTCCGTACTCGCCAACAGCGACGGACTGCAAAAAGTAACGTCGATGATGGATTCGCGCCCATCTTTCCGGAAAGTGCTGGTGGTACCTTCGTTCAGTAACGTTACTTCCAGCTTTGCTAGAGCTTCCAGTAGACTGTACCCTCTGATGTTGGTGCATCTACTTCCCCACTCCACCGCCCAGGCGTTGAAGTCGCCTCCAATGACGATCGGTGTTCTACCAATTAGTTCCTCGGTCATTGCGTCTAGCATCTGGTGGAATTGATCAGTTGTCCATCTCGGGGGTGCGTAGCAACTACACATGAAGATTCCATTAATTTTGGCGATTACGAAACCTTCATGTGAACCTCCAACCACTTCCTGGATAGGATATCTGCCCATCACCTGTATTGCAGCAATCCCTAAACTACCCGTCGCCCAGCTGCCGTTATCACGGGGTACTCGGTACGGCTCCGCTATGATTGCAACGTCGCATTTTGTCTCTGTTGTCGACTGCCACAACAGTTGCTGAGCTGTGTTGCAATGGTTCAGATTGATCTGAATTATCTCCGTTACTGCGATTCTGCTAACGCCTTCTTATACGAAGGACACTTGAAGCTTCCTGTCGCATGGTCGCTGCCGTTCTCTGGTTTGCAGAGCAGGCATTTCGGTTGCTTCGTGCAGTCTCTCGCAACGTGCCCTTTCTCACCGCATCTCCTGCACAGTTCAGACCTGTCGGGGCCTGTGCAGCTTCTTGCCTGATGTCCAAAGCCCATGCACTGGAAGCATCGCTCCATCCGCTTGGTCACCCGGGGCACCATCTTCAGCGAGCAAACCGACCAGCCAACTTTTATTTTGGTCGTTTCTACCATCTTATTGGCTGCGACTGTTGAGAGCCGTATCGACGCCGTCTGCGTACCACCATACGCCTTCCTCATACGGATCGTCATTGGTGTATTGTCCAGCTTACACTGTTCTATCAACTCGCGCCTTAGCTCCTCGTCTGTCGTGATTTCGTCCAGATTTCTGCATTCGACCACTGATTCCTGGGAAAGAGCCCTCACCTTCACTTCCTCACCGAGCGACTTCGCAACCAGTTCCTTGAAGGCTGAACTTTTGACCGCCGGATCCCTCTTGAGCTCGAAGAGCATCTCACCTTTCTGGGTACGCCTGGTTTTCACCACCTTCTCTCCCAGTTCTTTCAACTCCGGATCGTCCCTCACTTTCCGTAGGAGTGATGCATAAGTCACTCCTTCCTTCACCTCGACGATCAGGGCCTCTCCCTTACTACGCTCGCGTCGGGGCCTAGGTTTTTTTGTCTCCTGCACCCCTTTCTTCTTTTCTTCTTTCTTCTTTCGTTTCTCCGTCTGTTTTTCGACAGTGCGCCATCCACTGCCTTCACCTTCCTTTTTGTTTCCCAGGTTATCATTTTTAACCTTCTTCAGGTCTTCTTCATCCCCTGGGGTATCCCTCTTCCTTTTGTCCGATCGTGGATTTCGTGGCGTCTTCGGCGTCTCCTGTATCTCGACGGACATCTTCACCCTTGCTTCAGCGAGTGCTTTTTCGACAACCTCTGCTCGCGTGATCATCTCCTTCTGTTCATGGTCAGCAGCCGTAACGGCCGATTTGATGCTTGTGACTAAATGTTTTATCTTAGTATGGACATTGTTTTTGTCCTTAATGAACTCGTAGAGTTCATTCACTTTTTTCTTGACCTCCATCAAGCTTGACCTCCCGACCTGCAGCCCTTCTAAAGAAGTGGTGGTGTTGGCTTTATGCGTTAGCACTTGTATCAGGCTACTCTCTCCTTGTTGTGGATCCTGTTGGTGTCCTGTAGGATTCGCTATGGCTGTCTGGTTGCGAATTGGTGATCTCTGGAGCTTACCGCTCCTTGCGAACACGCTCGCCTCTCCTGTTGGTGTGTCTTCATTCCCGTCGTTTCGTCTGTTGAATTGTTCGAAGGTATTCATGTCTGTTGGGTCCCAACTTCGGGCCGCTATCTCCGCTCGTTGTACATAGTCGCTATCAGTGATCCCATGGTTATCTATGCAAGCAGTGAGGCCATGCAGGGGTTGACACGGTCCTTCATGGGGACCGTGTTCAGAGCCAGATCAGCGCAAGTCAGGAATGTGACATCTGACGCCTAGTACCTAGTGCCTGAGCCTAGACGAGCATCGAACGTACCCGAAGACTTGCCAAGTTATTACCGGGACGGGGGCAATCGCACTATTAGCCCACACGCCGTTTCAGGAAGGTGTCACTCTTCCTTACTCAGGGAACAGGATAGTACGACTGTCAGCCTTCAGCGTCGTGTTGAAATCGTTTC
Organism: Toxorhynchites rutilus septentrionalis; assembly: GCF_029784135.1. Lineage (NCBI taxonomy): Eukaryota > Metazoa > Arthropoda > Insecta > Diptera > Culicidae > Toxorhynchites > Toxorhynchites rutilus. The sequence continues at coordinate 46,588,731 of NC_073745.1, forward strand.
CGTAACGTGTCCATTTTCCATGTCGTAACCAGTATGTCGTAATCAGGATCTTACTGGCGCGTGTGTATGTGTGTGAGTGAGTGTGTGTGTGTGTGTGTGTGTGTGTGTGTGTGTGTGTGTGTGTGTGTGTGTGTAGCGGCTGCTTCGAGATCTTCCCGGGGAACCGTTTGTGGCATCACTCTCCTCCTGATAGATTCCCTTCTGGCCTAAGGTGCACAAACAGGCTCTTGGTGACACCGTTCATTCGCGTTTTCATGATAAACGAAGAGTTTCACCACAACAGCGACAGCATGCTCCAATCACTGTTCAATTTGAACTGAGTGGATTTCCGAGCGGCGCTCGCTTATATACCGATTGGTGATTTCAATAGCCTGTTTTCAAAGCAATTTTAAGACTATTGAAACAAGTTTTTGGATCAGAAAGTAACAAGTATAGAATGTGTAGACATTTTATCTTTCGAATGAAGTGTTTATCATACCATTTCGTTCAGTTGTTTAGGAGCTATTAACGCTCAAAATCTCGGTCTCCGGCGTAACGCTTTCGTTTCGAAACTTTGATTTTACACCCCGGTATAGAAATGAAAGACGTAGTCCTACGTCAAAACCTTATGACTACAGTCATATATCATACGAATATATACAGACAAACGAATCGCCAAATGTGTTGGTAAGCGCAAAACTCGAGGAAGGATTCGAATCGTCTGATTCGAGCTGTCTTCATTTTATTATATTTTCTGTATTGAACATGTATTCCATGTAACGAGAATTGTGTGAATCATTTGATATTATAATGACGAGAACTGTCTTTGACTACAGATTTTCGAACTAGAATAGGAGTCGAGTCCAAAGCGCCACGCCAACCACTAGACTATACAAACAACGGTTATAAGAGTTAAAGCTATAGCACCGATTGTATCAAATTTACCATAAAGAAAGTTACCCGAACGACAGCTACCCGAAAAACATTCACCCGAATGTAACAAATACCCGAATGCGACAGATACTCGAATAAAACATTTACCCGAAGAAACATTTATCCGAATGATAAATTTCCCCGAATGTAACATTTATCCGAATGCTACATTTACCATAATGCACTATTTACAGGTACATATAATTAGAAGGTGTTTTTATATTTAACTAGCTAAACCGGCAAACTTCGTCCCGCCAAAAATTTGTTTTTTGTTATCAATACCTTCAAACATTTACGTTTTCTTAATATGAGCAAGTTCATGGGTCCAATCGCAGAACTGTTCATTAGGGTGGTAGCGAAAATGGTCATGTCAAATTTCAAAAACCGACCATGTACATTTTGTTTATTGGCCCTCAACGCTCCAACTAGAGAGGGGGGTGGGCTGTCTAACCACTGTAAAAAACATTTATTGCATCCTAAAACCTCCATATGCCTAATTTGGGTTCATTTGCTTGATTAATTCTCGTGTAATGCAGAAATTTGTGTTTCATTTATATGGCAGCCTCCCCTAAGAGAGGGGGGAAGAGTATCTAACCACCGTAAAAACATTTATTGCACCCTAAAACCTTCGTATGTCAAATTTGGTTTCGTTTGCTTGATTAATACTCGAGCAATGTAGAAATTTGTGTTTCATTTGTATGGCAGCCCCCCCCCCTTTGGAGAGGGGGGGGGTGTAGTGTCTATTTGCTCTGGGCTCACTTGAATGTGCGAAAATTCAAAAAGAAATGCGTCCTATAGTGAGATACAATCCTTATCATTTTCTCAAGATCTGAAATATTCTAATAACATCATAGCTACGAGTAACATCGTTCAATCACGAAAAACGGATCCCGTAATGCAACCCCAGTATGGTAAATTAGTTCCAACCCGCCATAATTCCGACAGACGGAATACAACTTGTAAATCACCGATTTTGCAAGGGAAGCAATTTAAACATATTGAACGACCGAAAGCCTCACACGCAAGGGTACGAGGCGTAACGAAAATGATAAATCTAGCCGAGTAGTTTCCGTGGCTGTGTGTCCATACACAGAGTTGGTATTTACCCTAGTTGAACGAAGTGGTAAGGGACCAGAAACTGATGCGAGATGCTGCGGCTTTGATGGTTCTTCACAAAATCCGGCGGGTGAAGAGAAAAATCGTATCTGCGGCAGGGGGCGAAATTTACATCGGTTATCGCTGTGCGAATCATTCGAAAATATTTACATTTCCATCGGTAAAATGTTTCGATACGACCCGGCGTGGGTTTGTATGTGACTGTGGTTTTTTTAATTTAGCAAATTGCCTTCGAAAATCGATACTATGTTTTATTACCCTGCGACTAATAAACGCAATATTTTATGGGCAACAGCGTATTCGATGAAATATTCATGGTTACACGGGTGTTAACGGTTGCAAATTCTATCGGCGGCAGATTATTCCACACATTCCGGAGGGTTCTCGTTCAGCTAATCTTCGATTAAACTAGTCGCATTCGGCCATTTGCTAATGAGCGAAAACGGTTCGTTCTAATTATCAAATTAATTCCAACCCAGCTATGGAACATAAAAACTTAATTTATCGTCGATTGGCGTTTTTGTTTATTAATGACGGATTATTTTTTTTCCAATTTGATGAAACGGGACGGTGACGACTTGCCATCGCTCCAGAAGTGCTGAAAAATTCGCTGATTACTGTAATCTGATTTGCTTTTTTTTCAACCATTGCATCCACTCATAATTTATTCACATCGGAAACGGAGGTTTACATTGATAAACTAATTATTTGTTTGCCATCGAGCGTATGAAATTTTAATTTATAATATATCGACAGGTTTCCACGTGCAAACATATTGCGCCACATTATGCCCTCCTTCCTTCGCGCGTCCGAACGCTAATGTAAATAAAATGAATAAAATATGATTCGTTGTGTTTTTTTCAATCGTGATTTTTTTCCTCGCCGATAATCGCGGGTAAATGAAAAGGGTGCAGTTCAGAGGAAAACATGGGATAGATAATTAGAATGAAACAAAATGGTGTATCAGAATGGGAGGATGGAACTGCCGAATTATGTTTGATTGAGTAATCAACCAGCTTCCCGAAATTGCGGTTAGACAATTTTCAAACATTCGCCCTGTTGATCGATCATCGGGTGAATGGTATGGAACTAATTAAATTGACCAGTAATTATTAATCGCCTATTCCACAATCATTCCATAGTGAACTGTCCGATTGCGGTTGAATAGTGATTTTTTCCTGAAAATCTTCATTCCCCGTATCGAAATTACAGAGAAGTGGTAATTTATTTTATCATTCCGCAGCTAATGGGCGATTGATGAAGGTTCCGCAAAAAATACTTCCATTCAATTGTATCATTCATCATTCGTTATAATAAATTAATTTGAATCTGCTAGGGTAAAAAAAGTATTCCAAAATATCTAATTTAAATTCGAACAACCATTTCTGTTACAGTTCCATTTTCGTCCCCGATCACCGATTGGAAATTGACAGCTGTCATATCCGTTCCGGGCTCAAGCAAACGATTCAATTTCCACAATTTATTTCGAACTCATATAGGCAGTTAAAGGCTTAGGGAAATTCGCTCGGTCTCTCTGACACAGTGGAGAAGCGACACGCGTAAGGATTTGCCCTCACACAAACACACTCTGGGAGCGTGATTTATCTCCGTGCTTGCTGCGATATTCGACGTGTGGCATTTAAGGACCTCCCGTGGGCGGAGTGCCGTCCATCGGCACATCGCACGTAACAAGCCACGAGTGTATCATTATTGCGAATTCATACTTTTTTACGCAACCAACCATAACAATAAAGCATATTTTTCGAAATTATTCACGCCTAGCGTGGATTATTTTCACCGTCGGGCAGCGGGTGGCCGCAAACGATGCGACGCGGTGTTTGAATGTTAGGTTTGTTAGGAAATTGCACGGACTTTCCCCCCTCTAGTACGTTTCTGGCAATATCAACTGTATCTTACAAGACGGGAATCTTTCCGTGAATATCATCACCTCAATGAATCTGTCCAAATTTCAAAAAACAAGAATTATAACGTGTCAAGATGATTTATTTTACTGCGCGAATGCAAACGTGATTTTAGATATCATGAGAAGACCATCTATAGTAATTTCACGAATTCCCGAAAATATCTTTCAGATCGTTATGGGCATGGATATTTAGTATCATAATTTTCTAAACGCGTCGGAAACTGGAGTATAACACCAAAAAAACCAATGATCTGATTCTGAAATATATAGTCTGTGATCATGATACGATATGTGAATGAAAAAGAAAAAGGGAAATGTGTGAAGATTTCTTATCCGGGTTTGAGTATACAGAATACGTCTTTCGGGAATATATTGGGGTACAAATCAAGCAATTCGTGAAAATTGTCCAATTTCAAATTTCGGCACACCATAACATTTTTTTACGTAGGATTACGTCTTTCGGAAACATATTGGGGTACAAATTTTAAATAGAAAATCAAGCACGTCGTGAAAATTGTCCAATTTCAAATGCTTATTGCTCAGTCAATTCATGATGGATTGATGAAATTTTCGTGTCGATCAATTTCGGCACTCGAAGTAACCAGACGAAGGAAAGTCGCGTCCAAGTTCCGTTATCGGTTACCGCGTGATGGTTTTTTTTTGCCGCTGAAGAGTTCATTTCGCTATCTGGATAGTGAGTGAAGTGCCCTGCCTGCAAGTGGATAGAGGCTTTCATCCTCAGAAAGCCAAGCATTGGTTTTTGTTTTGTCGCTGCTTCGCCGACATTGGAGATTTCGCCGAGTCATCGTGCCAACAGTGACAGTGCGGGTAAGCTTTCACCGACGACTGTGTGTAATGGTGTCGTAGGCACATTCCCACCACCAACGAGCTTTCAGCACGCTCCCGTTCATCTGCACTGGAGTGCGTTCATAGGTGAATAACATTAAATATACTGAGAGAAAATATTTAATAATTATAAGTTTTTTTTTTCTTTTTGTGAATTATTTTATTGTGAAATATTGTTTAAAAAAATACTTAGAATATAAGTGAAAATTTAAAATGGCAGAGAGTGGGGGACCTTCGGATATGGAGGTCTCTGGCTCTAGTTCCCTCCTAACGGATAAAAAAAAGTCACTCAAACGTGTTCCAAATACGGAAGATACTTCTTCTGGGGACGAGTTAGCTAACCCTACCAAGCCTCCCTCCAAAAAACTAGCAAATCTCCCATCTGCCCTTAACGATCCCACTCTACCTTCAACCTCGTCTTCTCCCTCTGTTCTTCCCGCTCCTTCTCAACCTTCGCCTTCCCACTCTCAATCCCCGTCCTCGCCTTCCCACTCACCGTGTAAAGGTCTATCCAGAAGATGCGCCCGGAACTGGTCCCTGGGTTGTTTTCTTCAGGCCTAAGCCAAATGGAAAGGCGTTGAGAGTCATGCAGATCGCGAAAGATCTGGCAAGGTATACCTCCGTTTCGGAAATTTCGAAGGTTAGACCAAACAAATTGCGAGTTGTCGTGAATGATCATAAAGACGCAAACAAGATTGTTGTCGATCAGCATTTTACAATTGAGTATCGGGTCTACATTCCCTCTCACATAGTCGAAATTGAGGGTGTGATAACCGAAACGGGCTTGACGTGCGAATACATTACGAGTGAAGGTACCGGCCGTTTTAAAAAACTGCCCTCGACGACTGTTAAGATCTTGGGTTGCCGCCAGCTCGGAACAGTCTCCCATGAAGGAGAAGAAAAGAAATTTACGCCGTCCAACTCGTTTCGAGTCACCTTCGCTGGTTCAGCTCTCCCTGACTACGTGATGGTAGATAAATTGAGGTTAATAAAGAACGATGTGCCACTTGCGGAGAACAACATGAGGGGAAATCCTGCAGTGCGACTGAGCATAAGTGTCCATATTGCGGGGGATCCCCACACGTGCTCTCAGTTGTGAAACATACAAGGCTCGCTGGGAGAAACAATAGCGCTCTTTGAGGGAACGCTCTAAACGCACTTTCGCAGAAATTTTGAAGGGCGCTTCTCCACCGGCTCAAGAACAACAACCAATCAACACACAAAATGCCTTCGCCACGTTGCCCGTTGACGAAATGGAAGCGGATACAACTAACGGGGGCACGCCGTTTATTTCTCAAGGGAATCCCCGGCGCAAAAATGTGACCACTCCCAAAGTTCAAGGACAAGTCCCTCCGGTGATACCCCCTGTTAGCTTGCCCAATAAATCGAGTGCAGCGGATAAGCAAAATCAGGTCCCTCCTGGCCTCCGTGGTAATAGTTCACCTTCGAACGACCCAGCACTCGAGGGGACATCAAAAACCCCAACTGTCCCTGTTTTTCCGTCAAGTTCAACTTCCCAATCGGGATTTATAAAGTTGTCTGACCTTGTGGATCAAATCTTCACGTGTTTTAATGTTTCCGACTCCGTTAGAACCATTGTCACCGCAATGCTTCCAGTACTAAAGACAATTTTGCAGCAATTGATGCAAATATGGCCCCTCCTTGCAATGATTATCTCTCTTGATTTCTAATTTAAATAGAGAGGTCGGAGATATCACTGTTTTACAGTGGAATTGTCGTAGTCTTATGCCCAAATTGGATACATTCAAATTTCTAATTCATAAACTCAATTGTGATGTTTTTGCTCTATCCGAAACCTGGCTCTCTTCTCAAAATGATCTCTCTTTCCACGATTTTAATATTATACGCTTGGACCGCGATGACAGATACGGAGGGGTACTATTGGGGATCAATAAGTGTCACTCATTTTTTAGAATTGACCTTCCACCTATTGGAGGGATCGAAGCTGTTGCTTGTCATGCAAACATCAGAGGCAAAGACCTCTGTATTGTCAGCTTGTATTGGCCTCCGAGAGCTGCGGTTAGCCGCAAACAACTTGATGACATGTGCTCACTCCTTCCTGAGCCACGATTGATCTTGGGAGACGTCAACTCTCACGGAACTGCCTGGGGGGAACCGTACGACGATAATCGTTCATCGTTGATATATGACCTTTGTAACAGCTTCAATATGACCGTTTTGAACACTGGGGAAACAACACGTGTACCTAAACCTCCTGCTAACCCAAGTGCTCTTGACCTCTCGCTTTGCTCGAATTCACTATCGTTAGATTGCAAGTGGAATGTAATCCAAAACCCCAACGGTAGTGATTACTTGCCAATCAAGATTTCCATCACCATTGGGTCGAATTCTTCTGAATCTATAAACATGGCATATGACCTCACAAGACACATTGACTGGAAAAAATATGCGGACGCGATTGCTCTAGCCATCAATTCCAGAGATGGTTTACCTCCATTGGAGGAGTATAACTTCATTTCTCGTTTGATCTATGACAGCGCGGTTCGCGCTCAAACGAAACCCATCCCAGGTTCCACTATTCGTCGAAGGCCTCCCAATCCATGGTGGGATGGCCAGTGTTCCAAGCTTTATGGAGATAAATCGAATGCATTTAAAGCTTTTCGGAAACGTGGAACCATTGAGAATTTTCAAACGTATTTGGACCTTGAAAATCAATTTAAAAACTTGATCAAAGGAAAAAAACGTGCTTATTGGCGAAATTTCGTGGGAGGTTTATCACGAGAAACGTCAATGAAAAAAATATGGAAAGTGGCTCGAAACATGAGAAATCGCTCTTCATCCAATGAACGCGAGGAATATTCACATCGATGGATTTTTAATTTTGCACGAAAGGTTTGTCCCGATTCCGCTCCAGTGCAAAGAATTATTCGAGATATACCACAAGATAGGTGCGATCTTGATTCCGAGTTTTCGATGGTAGAATTCTCTCTTGCTCTGCTTTCATGTAACAATTCTGCTCCGGGATCGGATAGAATTAAGTTCAACTTGCTGAAAAATCTCCCTGATGTGGCGAAACATCGCTTGTTGAACTTATTCAATCGGTTTCTGGAGCATAATATTGTTCCAGATGATTGGAGACAAGTACGAGTTATAGCTATTCAAAAACCCGGAAAACCCGCGTCCGACTTCAATTCGTACCGCCCAATAGCAATGCTGTCTTGTATACGGAAATTGTTGGAGAAAATGATCTTGTTTCGCCTTGACCGATGGGTTGAAACGAATGACCTACTCTCACATACACAATATGGGTTCCGCAGGGGCAAGGGGACGAATGATTGTCTTGCGTTGCTTTCTTCAGAAATTCAAATGGCTTACGCCGAAAAAAAACAAATGGCTTCAGTATTCTTGGACATAAAGGGGGCCTTTGATTTTGTTTCAATAGAGGTTTTGTCAGACAAATTACACTCTCGGGGTCTGCCGCCTCTATTGAATAATATGTTATATAACTTGCTTTGTGAGAAACATTTGAACTTTTCTCACGGAGATTCGGCAGTAAGTCGGGTCTCTTACATGGGACTCCCCCAGGGCTCATGTTTTAGCCCCCTTTTGTATAACTTCTACGTAAGCGACATTGACAATTGCCTTACACAAAATTGCAGCCTAAGACAACTTGCAGATGATGGAGTAGTGTCTGTCGTAGGATCAAAAGAATCCGACCTGCAAGAACCCTTACAAGATACTTTGAACAATTTTTCAACCTGGGCCATTGGGCTAGGGATCGAATTCTCCACGGAGAAAACAGAGATGGTGGTTTTTTCTAGGAAGCATAGACCAGCAAAGCCAAAGCTTCAACTTTTGGGTAAACCGATCACTCATGCTATGTCATTCAAGTATCTTGGGGTCTGGTTCGACTCTAAATGTACTTGGGGGGCCCATATTAGGTATCTGAGTAAAAAATGTCAACAAAGAATAAACTTTCTCCGTACAATTACCGGCACCTGGTGGGGAGCCCATCCCGAAGATCTTATAATGTTGTATCGAACAACTATTCTCTCAGTGATGGAGTATGGCAGTTTCTGTTTTCAATCAGCTGCCAAAACACACCTCATTAAACTCGAGCGAATTCAGTATCTTTGTCTCCGTATCGCGTTGGAATGTATGCCCTCAACGCATACCATGAGTCTCGAGGTTTTGGCAGGCGTACTCCCACTAAAAGATCGCTTCAATTTATTATCTCTTCGGTTCCTCATCCGGTGTAAGGTTATGAACCCATTGGTAATCGGAAATTTTGAGCAGCTGATCGAGTTAATTTTCCATTCTGGATTCATGAGCTCATATCATGAATTCGTCTCCATGCAGGTTAATCCTTCTTCGTATATTCCCAACCGTGTTTGTTTTCCTGACTACATCAATTCCTCTGTGCATTTTGATCTGTCCATGAAGCAGGATATCCATGGAACATCAGACTATCTTCGATCGAGGATCGTCGAACAACGCCATTTATCAGACCCTTCACATATGTAGGACTCGATTACTTCGGACCAGTTCCAATTCGCGTCGGTCGTTGTCAAGTAAAACGTTGGGTGGCATTATTCACCTGCCTTACGATAAGGGCCGTGCACCTCGAATTAGTGCACAGTCTCTCGACAGAATCCTGTATCATGGCGATAAGGCGATTTGTAACACGACGTGGCCCTCCAGCGGAGTTCTATACAGACAATGCAACGTGTTTCCAGGGTGCTAGTAAAGAGCTTCAGATCGAAATCGCTACAAAACTGGCCTCAACGTTCACCAGTAACCAGACTAGTTGGAGATTTATTCCCCCTGCCGCCCCTCATATGGGAGGAGCTTGGGAACGACTTGTTCGGTCCGTGAAAATAGCTATATCTTCAGTTATAGAAGCGCCACGAAAACCAGACGAGGAAACGTTGGAGACTATTCTGTGCGAAGCTGAAGCGATGATTAACTGTCGGCCGCTAACGTACATACCTCTTCAATCGGCGGATCAAGAGGCGTTAACGCCTAACCACTTCATTTTGGGCAACTCCACTGGCGTAAAAATTCTACCTATGGAACCTATCGACTACTCCGGAATACTTCGCAGCAGTTGGAAGTTGGCACAAAGCATAACCGATGAGTTTTGGAGGAGATGGATACGGGAGTATTTGCCGGTCATATCTAGAAGGTGTAAATGGTTCGAGACTGTTAAGGACCTACAAGTCGGGGATTTGGTGTTAGTAGTGAGTGGAGCGACAAGAAATCAATGGATCCGTGGCAGAATTGTGGAGGTGATCCCCGGAAAGGATAAAAGAATTCGCCAAGCTATGGTGAAAACATCAGCTGGCGTTTTCAGACGAGCAGCTACAAAACTGGCGGTGTTAGACGTCCTTGAGTAAGGTAAACCCAAACATACGAAACATAAAGAGCACTAGGGTTTACGGGAGGGGGTATGTTAGGACGTAACCCCTCGTTACAGCAGCACCGTAACCGAATAGATCGTTGTAATCGAATACGGTGTAATTTGACAGGAGGAATGAAATGATAAACAAAGAGAAAAACAATAGGGATAGGGTATGAAGAGTTGTACGAAAATTAGATCAATACTATTTGAAATTTACGTGGCAACGGAAAGGAATATTAGATAGGAATTAGAAAGGAAAAAAGGTAATAGAATTTATTATAAGAAATTATAAAGTCTGTCTCTCACCAAAATTTATAAATTTAGAACTTCAGAGTTCATCGAAGTAGCTGAACAGCAGGAAAGATCCTCCATTAAGGATTCACTAAATTTGTAAGACACGATGAATTATGTACTGAATCAATATTAATTAAATAAATTTCAGCTTAAAGCAGACTGAACATAAAAATCGAGTCTCGCTCTCAAGGTTTAGCAAACCCTACGCCCACAAAAACTAAATGGACGATAACTTTGTCAAATATTTTTTCTTTTCATACACCGCACAAAAAAAATCGCACAAAAAAACCGCACAAAAAAATCACACAATAAAACGCACAAAAACAGGTTTTACTGTACACGAATACAATGTAATAATATATTTTAGAAAAATAAAAAAAGGAATAAAAACAAAAATTATTTAAAAAAATATTAGATATTTTTTTACCGCGCAGTTTTTTCTGAGAAAGAATCACAAATATCAAAAACCACACTCCCTTTAACTAGGATTGCATTTGCGCTAATCTTGATCATAATGAAGCAGTGCTACTCTTTTCGAGGTTGTTGAGATTAACAGGAAGAGTTTTTTTTTTCAGTTTATAAAGTCACCAGGAAAGTAAATGTCGTTCTGCAATGTGATTTGGTTTCGCTTACCAGTAGCAAAACTTTCTCCACTAAGGATGATAACTTCGCTTATCTCGAGCATGTATTGTTCTGAGAGGACAAGAATGAATCATCAAACAATAATCGTCAAATGATTCCACAAGAAAAAAATATTTCAGGGCGACCAAACTGGTAGAAAGGTTATTTCTAAAATTTCGTAGCATTATAAAATAATATTCGCAGTTATAAACAAGCGACTTGAATTAAACTACAGCGTAGTTCTACGTCAACAATCTGGTCGTGTCTTGGACACAACCTCCTATAATTAATTTTTTTCATGCTATATCTCAATGCACCATAGTTAGACGCAATTCCAGTAGTTTTTTTTTCAAATTTTTGTCTCGAAGCTATTAAAAGTGGCGTGCAAAAAATTGAAAAGTACGTTTTCCCCAATGATTCATTGACATTCACATTAAAGGGTGTGTCACATCAAATTGCATCACGGAAAAAACGCTGTAGAAATTTAATTTTTAGGAATTATATCTTCAGCTTTCGCTTATAATCAGATAAGAGTGTATAGCTCACGTTGGCCATGCTTCACTGTCAATTTTTCGTAAATTTGGAAAAATTTGGCCAACCAAAAAAGAGCGTCGTGAATTAATCCTGTACACTCATTTCGAGAATCCGGAGTTGTCACATCGGGACATCGGTAAGATGCTGGGAATCGTCCAATCCACGGTCAGCAGAGTACTAAAACGATACTTCGAGAACCTAACCATCGACCGCAAGGTGAAGAACCGCAAAAATGGATGCTCCGTCAGTGAAAAAGATCACAAACGCGTAGTTAAGCAGTTTAGACGTGATCCGAGAAGTTCGGTCCGGGATGTCGCCAATAAGCTGAATTTGTCAAGTTCATTCGTCCAGCGAACCAAGCAGCGGGAGGGCCTGCGTACATACAAGGTTCAGAAGGCTCCTAACCTGCGACGAAAGGCAAAACATGGTGGGGAAGACGCGAGCCCGGAAGCTGTACACCGAAATGCTGACGAAGCCGCATTGCCTGGTAATGGACGACGAAACCTACGTCAAAGCGGACTTTCGTCAACTCCCGGGCCTGTTGTTCTTCTCCGCAGAGGACAAATTCAGCGTTCCGGAGGAGATTCGCAAGCAGAAACTATCCAAGTTTGCCAAAAAGTACATGGTGTGGCAAGCGATCTCCCTCTGAGGAAAGCGGAGCGCCCCTTCGTGATGACCGGCACGGTAAACGAGCAGGTTTACCTTAACGAGTGCCTACAGAAGCGCTTACTACCACTATTGAAGCGGCACGAGGGCCCGACCATCTTCTAGCCGGATCTCGCTTCGTGCCACTATTCAAAGGACGTGTTGGAGTGGTACGAAGCCAACGGGGTCACCTTCGTGCCAAAGGAAATGAACCCGCCCAACACGCCGGAGCTTCGCCCAATAGAGAAATATTGGGCGATTATGAAGCAGGCCCTCCGGAAGAACCCAAAAGTTGTCAAATCGGAGGCGGGCTTCAAGAGAAAATGGATTTCTGTTAAAAAAAAACTACAACCTGACGTTGTACAGAACCTTATGGACGGGGTAAAGAGGAAGGTGCGAGCATACGGGCTTGGGCTCGAAGTATGAATAAAAAGAAAATGCCAAAAGTTGTTTAATAGTTTTTATTTTACTGTCTAAAATTTTCAAAAGGATCGGTCTACTGGGCGAATTTCTACAGCGTTTTTTTCGTGATGCAATTTGATGTGACACACCCTTTATGGTATCATTTGCATTCGAATATGTGTTACATTGGGGTGAATGCTACACTCCGGAGGATTGGAGTATTTGTTACATTCGGAAAAATGTGCTCCAGATAAACGTGTTTCTGGTGAATGATATACGGGTAAATGTTACACAAACTGCTGTCCATCTAATAACTTTGCTCCGATGATGTGTTGCATATTTTTATTCAGCCTTCAAGCTTTGTTAAGAATTTACAAAAATTGAGAATCAGTAATGCACCTACTTGTGCATAAATTAGTGTGGCAATCAAAGAGACAAGTCTCAAGTTATTTCTTGAAATTGGATGCTGAAGATGAAACAATAGCCAGCGGCTTCAACATCAATTACATTAATTACAAAGAGAACATTGGATTCGTCCCCGGGAAATCGGGATCGGGAAATTTTTCCTCATAGCAAAGTTCTCCCGTTTTACGTTGATTCGCGCGTGTCTTTGAATTTACCACCCCAATATGAACTTATCACGTCTGTACTTTCATTATTTCTCGAAATATTCATAATCTACGACGAAAGGTTATTTTACGGTCAATACTATAAATATATCCCAGTGGCAAAAGGTCCTACCGAAATGTTCTAGGAAGCAAATAAAATTTGATTAGATTTATTAGATTATTGGCATGCGATATTTTGTCACGAGGTTACAGCGTTTCAAAAATTATGTATGTAAATTGAAGAAAAATTATGAAAATTATTACTTCTGGTCTGCTTATCTATTAGAAAGTAATTTTTTTCACATCACAATAGATGTCGATAATGTGCCATCGCGAAAGAAACAAAAATCTGTAATTTCAACACTTTTCTTCCATCCCTATATTCAAATTCAATCACAATTACCTGATGTTGAGACGTTAAGTTCTCACAACAAATCCATTAAAACATCTTAGATAATGAGAACAGTTGTTCATATAACTCACAACCCATTCACCGTCAAAACACGGACAGTTGGAATACATTATAAAACTGTCAACTCTGTTCCGAATATTGAAATCATAGCCAAATAAGCGGCTTTTCGCCGAACTCTAGCCGGGCATGCCAATCCAAAACAAAAAGTATTATTTTCCAAAAAAATATAAAAAAGATTAAAACCGACACGTGCCCGTTACTGATGTCGTACGTGAACGTGTTTGATTTGGGCACTTTTTGGACGTCGGATGCCGCCCACCCATTTTCGCGATATCGAAACGTCATGAGTCCCGGGAGTCCCGCCTGAAAGTGCTCACGTGTGTTCGGTGGGAACACGTGTCAGAATCAGGCCATCAGGATTTCGATTTATTAATTTCAATAACGAGATCGTGCAAATGCATAACTTTGCATATGTCGCTCCAGCAATTGCTTCAAGACAAACCCAACCGGACCAACGCGATTTAAATGCGCTTGTTCGACAGATTCTGCGGTGATGGGGAGGTCCGGCCACATCGTCTAGACACTGGAGGGGTCAGTCTCCAAGAATCATTAGTTCAATTTCATGCAACATTTCCCCCCGCAGCCGACAGCGCAGACCACGCAAAAACAAATGCAGACACTCCCCGCCGTGAAGCGGGAAATAATGCATGTGTACGATTCCGGAAAGGCGTCAGGATGCTCGAGCTCCTCGAGGTAGAACAACCGTTGTGATTTTGTGTACAGGACTCACAACACAAACCAACCAAGTTCGAGTAACAGACACGTCCAGGCACTAAATTAATGGTTGTTCGTAATCCACCCGACTGGTCAGCGACACGAGGGAGGCCCCCGGGACAGGGAGCCGTCCGTCGGTGGTTTTTGCATACAAACTGGATGTAGTAATGCACATGGCACCGTTTGGATGAGTGCTTATTATTGGCGCGATAGTAACCTTCGAACTCGAAACGTGCACTCCGATGAACGATTCGCGAGTGGCAACGGTTGTTTGCTCACTAATTACGAGGAATAGTCCTCATGCTTCCAATTATGACTTATTCCGGTTGATGGCACAAGACCATCTCTTATTACAAATAATTAAAAAATTAGTTTAGGGTTAGTTTCGGTCAATACTAACATCAATGATCTCTGGGAGGCTGTAATACTAACCACGTAATAATCGATGCCGTCAATTTTTATTCGAATTTGTTCCAGATCAAATTATTATTCAATACTCAATATACTTCATGTGGCATTTCATTGTTTAGGGTACTCACTTGTTTATCATGATACACAACTTGTGATAATAATTAGTCATACTAGTTCATCCGTACATTTATTGCGGTGAATTCCGGTTCAAAAGAATCCCCATTGAATGGTCCTGTGATGTTGAGTATCATCACAAAATACCAAACAACTTCAATTGAAGCAAATATTAGTTTTCCATACCGACAAGATAAAAACATTTATTGCCATAAATGTTTCACTCATCGTTGGTATACAATAAAAATATTACACTTTGGCGAGCCCCACGCCGATTCATTGATAATTCAGTTCAGCAAATCTCAGCGACTATAAATTAAGTGACAATTCGTCGATATGGATCCATTATTCGGTCATTAGAAACATGGGGCTCACGGTTCAACTCTCAC